>NC_143013.1:153898278-154236278 GCF_055824585.1 Amblyomma mixtum | reverse complement strand
TAAAAGTGCTGTGTGGTGTCCCGCAAGGGTCCATTTTATCTCCTTTGTTGTTTAACTTATATGTGAATGACATATGTGACCATGTGAAATCATCCACCATATTCCTTTACGCCGATTACACTTTTCTAGTCTCAAGCAACCCTGATTTTTCATATGCCCTGGCTAACCTTCAGGAGGACGCTATTAAAGTTAGTGATTGGTTTGCCTCAAATTTAATACTAATAAATAACACCAAATCCAGACTTGTCTGTTTTCGTAACCCGCATAAAGATGTACCAAGTGCAGGTTCCATATATTTACACACCTCATACTGCTCTTCGTGTTCTTGTCAACCTATAATTAGCGTCCCGTCGGTTAAGTATCTTGGTATATACATAGACAGTGATTTGGCATGGAATACTCAGATGACTCACATTTGTAAGAAACTCAGAAGTGTTGCATGCTTGTTGTTTAAGTTGCGAACTATGATGCCATTTTCTGTGAGAAAATTAGTCGCCCAGGCACTGGGGTATAGTGTCTTGAGATACGGTATGTGTTGTTTTTTTAACTGCTCTTTCACATGCAAATGTCGTGTTAATAGGATTTTGTAAAACATTGCTACAAGCGTTCTCTACTTGCCGCAGGAAAATCTGCCCAACAGTGTCTTTACCGCAGCCGGTTTGCCTTCTTTTGACAACCTTTTTAAACAAATTGTAGTACTGAAATATTTTTGGAATAGCGCATACAGACACATAAATACGAAACCGGTACCGTTGAGACATGTTCCTCGCTATCATAAACCGAGAGTGCGCACTCACTACGGCAAAGCAACTAGAAAATATTACGTGCCAGCTATCTTTAACGAATTACCGGATGATTTATTTTCTTTAACCACCCGCAAAAAACTGCGTGTTGCAGTTCAAGCGTTAGAGAATCTTTAACATGTACTAAAATCTTATCAGTGCTTTTTCATTCTTTCCGTGCCAAAATTTTTGTGTTCTTTATGTTTACGTCTTTTAATTTTCTTTTGCCTCTGATGGAGCTCTGATGTAGCGCGAAGATTGCCGCGGCTGCGGGTTGTCGCCGCACAAGCCCACTTGTGGCTTCGGCGCTTCCGTTTCTTTGTATGTTCAGATTATGCTGAATAAAGATTATTATTATTATTATTATTATTATTATTATTATTATTATTGATTGATTGATCGATCGATCGATCGATTGATTGATTGATTGATTGATTGATTGATCGATCGATCGATGGACTGGACTGGACGGACGGACGGACGGATTGATGGATTGATGGATTGATTGATTTATTGATGGACTGGACTGGACGGACGGACGGACGGGCGGGCGGGCGGACGGACGGACGGACGGACGGACGGACGGACGGACGGACAGACGGACGGACGTACGGACGGACGGACGGAAAACTTTATTATGCAAGGGAGTTTGGACTGTGCAATGTCTCAGGCAACCCAACAGCCCTCACATTACGAGCATGTGTTCAGGCCCCGTATGACCATGTCACTGGCACCCCGCTGCACACAGCTAAGTTGCGTGTCCGGGTCCTGCAACGCAAGGAGGGTCTTCAAGTTTCGATAGCGGGTGGTGGTGGTGGCGAAGAATTTTGTTAGAGTTGGAGGGTCACCAAACCCCGCTGCATGGTCGGTATCCTTAATCCGGCACACCGCACGACGAAATGCCGTCTCGCGCACGCTTTACTAGAGCCCTTCGGTACTCCACCGTGGAGCAGTTGAGGAGGGCATTCTCTCATGCCTCTCGGGTTGAGGTGGGGGAAGGGGAAGACGAAGATTCATAGTAGATGCCCACAACATGTGAAAGATATCGCAGATCTCTCCACAGTGTGGACAGCGCCCATCTGTGTTCTGATCAAAGTGTTTTGCTATGCCAGGACAGAGAAGAGTTCCTGTCTGCAGGCGCCCCAGAGTTCGCTCCTTCGCCTTACTCAGCCCCTTGGCAGGCGGCGGGTAGAGGCGGTGGCTCTCGCAATAGTGGATTAGGATTTCGGGGAAGCGAAGAAGCGGTTTATGAGCTTCTCAGCCAGGAGAGCTAGGATTAAGAGCCTGGTGTGTGAGCACTCGGGCGGCAGCATCAGCGGCCTGATTGCCGTGTAGACCCTGGGGGCCAGGTGCCCAGATCACGTTTTTGCGAGTTGGATCGGCGGGAGCGCGTTTTATAGGTTGGGAGGCAAGAGGTGATATTTCCCCTGCAAGATGATGCTCACAGGCCCGGCGAGGCTGTGTGGTAACCGTTCTCGATTTTTGATAGGCGGCAGCGAGAGCTATTGCAACTTCCTCCGCTAGTGTTGAATCTCGGGCTCCAAAAGATAGCCCATCGACATTCATTCCCCGGTGGACTACGGCAGCCGTGTAGAATTCCGCGGGCGTCGGCCCTGTGATGTCCACGTAGTAGACGCCCTATGGAGATCCATATTACCTCTCAAGCGTACCATGTCCATGTTACGCGGGAGCGAAGCGACACGGAACATGTGGCGCCACAGCACCGGGATGTTCTCCGTCTCCTCTGGTATGCATGAGTGTTGGTGTGTAAGCGGTTTAGCAGGCGGCGCCCAGGAACCGTATACGATAGCCGCGTATTATTGTTCACTATGTGGGCCTCCCGCAAATCCTGGTAGGAGTTTACCACTCCCATCGCCTTCAGTCTGGCGTTGGAGGTAGCAACCAGCCGCTCGTCTTGGTGTTTCGTGGTGTGTAAGTACGGCACGGCGTAGGGGGTCCGGCTGGTCACGAAGGCCTGAGTGAGCAGTAGGGCGTCCCTGCCCCGCAGGCCATCCCGCTTGTGGGAAACGGGGCGGATCATGCGCCCTGCCTGTTCACCTATGCGCTTGACTTTTGCAATGGCAGAGTCCGGCCTAAGTTTGTTATTGATGAGCAGACCCAGGATCCGGAGCTCTGCCACTTCTCTGATGGGACTGCCCGGCAGAGATATGTGTAGAGACGTGTTGTCCCCGTGGTTTGTCCTGACGTGTAGAAGCTCTAATTTGGCGGGAACACATTGGAGACCACAGTCAGCTGCATATGCATCGACTATGGAGGCGGCCTGCTGAAGGGGGTCCTCCATCTCCCCAATGCTCCCCTCGATGGTCCAGATTGTAATATCGTCTGCGCAGAGTGCGTGTTTTATGCCTTCTATCTGAGCCAGTCGGCCGGGCAGGTGAATAATGGCGATGTTGAAAAGGAACGGTGATAACACCGCCCCCTGTGGTGTGCCTCGTGTACCCAGAGAGTACGGGTCGCATTCCTCGTCCTCGATCCGGAGGAACGCCTGACGCGCAGAGAGGAAGTCGCTGACATAGGCGACGACCTTCGCCCCGCAGTTAGTGGTGTTCAAGTTAGACAGTATGGTACCATGTTTAACGTTTTACCATGTTTACCATGTTTTACCATGGTTTACCATGTTGTTATGGCGGGCTGTCCATGCGTGGGAGGATCAGCAGGGCAGCCTAGGAGGATGGGGTCCAGGTTGGCGTGCGATTCTCAGCAGAGAGCGCACTCTACGGCAACAGGGTGGAATTGGGATAGAAGCTGAGGGGTAGGAAGAGCTCGGGTATGGTGTCTCCTCCAGAGGATTTGTTGGGAGTCGGTTAGGCGGGGGTGCGGAGCGGGGTAGAGTCGACGGGTGAGGCGTGCTTATTGAGTCAGTATTGAGAACGTGTGTGCCCGCTCCCTCGAGAAATCACGGCTGGGGTTGCCATTCGCACGGGAAATAAGTAATCGCGCTATGTTATCGGCGGCCTCATTTCCGGGATTGCCAGAGTGAGCCGGAGCCCACAAGAGCTCAATACGCCAATCAAGACTGAGTGTGCACATTCTGAATATCGGCCACGGAGGGGGGGGGGGGGGGGGGAATGACGCGTCCGTGGACGAAGTTAGCAAAGCAGACATGTGGGCTAGTTGGTGTGAAACTTTAACGCACCTGAGAACTGTGTGTTCTCTCTTCTAGCAGAAACTTCCTTCCCTCTCGGCACGGATGATGCATCAACAGATGTGTCAGACAGTCACGGGTGCCTTTTGCCCATGTGCTGTGCGGTGATTGCTATTTTAGATGAAAGGAAAGGCACAACAACTGTCTGACACATTTGTTGATGCCCCATCCGTGCCGTGAGGGAAGGAAGTTTCTTCTAGAAGAGAAAAGACACTGAATGAGGCCGTAGTGCTCTGCATCTTCGTTGGCGTCGCATTCACTGACCACAACAGCACACGCCCTCGGGAGGTACGAGATCCACGACAGCCCAGTTTGTTGATGCCCGCAAAAAACCTGAGGCACGCAGGTCCGGTCGCCGCTACCTGCTCTTGTGAAGCCCGTAGAGGTCACGAAGGGTTGCACCCACGCTGCTGCCTGCAAGGACGAAATCACCGTCTTATCACTGGCTCCGTGCTTGTACCCGTCGCAGTGTTCAAAGATTTCGTCTCGTGATCCTCCAAAGGAATTCCACAGCCTATGTGCGACGTCAGTGCATGTTAAAGAACCCCAGGTCGCCGGAATGGCCGAAGCCCTCCAGTACGGCATTCCTTATGGCCTCAGTTACTTTAGAACGAACTCCATGAACCCAAACTCGGCAAAACATGGTAGTAACAGCGCCTGTCGTACCGCAGCTCAAGCTATTCGCCTTTACTTTCTTCTCTGCAACATTCAATAGGAAATACACCATCCAGTCCCGTTTGGTAATTGGCATATTCAAAATTATTAATATACGCATGAGTACACAGACACTTGTCGAAGTTAAAAGCCACAGCGCATTCATTAAGTCCACTTGTTATTCAATTCGATCCACCGAGACGCTGTATCATGTTCTCCGTGTGCTCGCCTCGCAGTCTGAAAGACATTGGTTGTTTTGCCAGTATCGCTAGTAGGTATTTTTATTAGCAGACTCTCGTGTTTCTTGCTACAACGCCACTTTGGATTGAACAACGTTTATTTCCATCAGATAATTCAATCGTCTAACTAGGATTCATTTTATACCGTGTTTTAGTTTATTTATTTTCTTTATTTCCTTAACGCCTTAGCTAGTAATGTATGTGCAGAAGTCATGTTTGTACCGTGTCTGTTTCATTAACTCCTGTTTGTTGATTACATTTTTTTGTAACCGCTTTCCTCTGTAATGCCGTAATAGCCATGAGGGTGTAATTTAGAAATAATTAAATAAATAAATAATAAACAAGAAAACTAAAGAGGTAAGTAAATAATTAAATAAATAACAGACGGTTATACTGTCCCCGGTACCCATGTCTCGGTGACAGGGAGTTGCGCGGTTAGAGGCTGGCTGGCAGTCCTTCACTGGTTTTTGCCTCTTCCGCCAGATGGATGGCGGTGCCCTGAGCTCAGGATCAAGCATTCCTAGCAAGGACTCCAAAACCTGAGTTCGTATAGTGGATGGTGGTGGTGGAAAGCATTTATGTACAGACACACTTCAGGAGGTGAGGTATGAGCTGACGCAGAGGGGGCCAGCCCTCACAAGTACTACGAGGAGGTCCCTAGTTCGGGACCCCAGTGGCGTCGGCCGCCCTCCGGACTCGCGCGACCAGGGCCCGTTGGGCCTGCAGGTCAGAACAGCCTTGCAGGGTCGCCTCCCAGTCCTCCCGGGTTAGGTTGGTGTGAGGGGGGATAGAATGGGTTGGAGGAGCAGGGGATAAAGAGAGACCTTTACACGGGCGGGGATAAAGACCGTGGCCAGATTGATAAAGTAAAGCAATGTATTTGAAGGAGTAAGCGGGAGGGAATTTTAGTTCCTGATCGTCGGGCTCGGAGGGGAATGTCTGGTTAGAGAGCGCGTGGGCGGCTTGTTTATCTTTTGCTTTCTTGTTTCTTTTTAACCAGAAGTTAGTGATGAGGAGTAGTGCTCGCCGGGCCCGTCTTTTGAACAGTGATCTCGCGTAGGTGGGCAAACATAAACTCTGAAGTTCCGAGAGCTAAATAAAAAGCGCTGCATACACGCGCAGTAGTCTACAATGCGTTCCCCCACGATTGCAATCAGTTATATTCTGCCGCCAGCGAAGTATAAATATTAAAGCTGCCAGGCAAGCAGTAGGATGACATTTTTTTTAGTGAACGCGATTTCACCGGTTGAGCTCATAGCCGAAGTGGTCGCCTTTAAGCAGAAACGAAAAGCTAAAAGGCTTGAGTATTTCACTGCATGTGTTTGAAGTCTATAAGCGTCCTATACTGATATGTTCTTCGCGAATGCATTTCTAGTAGTGTATAGGTATGTTTTGGGATGACGAACGAGCAATGGCCTCATTAAGGTCGGTTGAATTTTACTCTTACTGCACCGCGGCGTGAAAATAAGGAATTAAATAAGGCGATGAAAAAAGGTTAGTTTTTTTCAAAGTGCAGACTATAACTCACCTTATCCGTGTGGCTGCTGCAATGCCGCAGTTGTGCACTTCACTCGGCAATAGAGAATAAAAAATCGGGCACCAGCCGTTTCTGTACAGACCCAAGCCCGTCTCCGGCCCGCAACTTTAAGCCCGACCACGGGCCCGGCCCGCAACTTCAGGCCACGGCCCGGCCAGGCCCGGCAAAATAAACCATGTCCCGGCACTGACCGGGCTTTCGGGCTGGCCCGAGCCCGCGCAGTAAACTAGCCTGTTCTGTGTTCATATCAGAGCTCCATGAATGAGCTAAGGTGAAAATTTCTATTTTAAGTTATCATTTTTTCTTTATTACACTTCCATTTTTGTGGCGAGCGAGTGGCCGGCCCTAATCCATTCAGCTCCGCTGCGAGTTGGACCGACAGCACCCGCCTTTCATCCTGTGTTAATGCGGAATGGTATTAGAACAAGTTGAGCTGTGCTCAAGTTGCATCGCACTGCAGGGCGGTGCATAATCACATGCGCAGCTCGCTACTGCCTGTACTGCTGCTCCCTCCGGAATCCATTTCAGTTCTGGCACCAATGCATGCTTAGTGGGTAGTGCTCAAGTCCCTAGATCAGCTTTAGATAGAGCCTGTTCTATGTTCTTAGGAGAGGTCCATGAAAGAACAAAGGCAGCAATTTCTCATTTAAGTTATTAATTTTCTTTATTACACCACCATTCTTGCGGCGAGCAAGTGGCCGGGCCTGTGGCATTCAGCTCCGCTGCCAGCTGCACCCACTGCACCCGCCTTTCGTCCTTTGTTAATGCGCAGTGGTATTACATGAAGTTGAGCAGTGCCTCAAGTTGAATCGTGCTGCAGAACGGTGCATAGACACCACGCTGCTCGCTACTGCCTGTACTGATCCCTTCAGAATCAATTTCAGTTCTGGCAAAATTCCATGCTTTGTGGGTAGTGCTCAAGTCCCTATATCAGCTTTAGGCAGCACCTGTTCTATGTTCATATCAGAGGTCCATGAATTAGCTAAGGTGCAAATTTCGCTTTTAAGTTATTAATTTTCTTTATTACACTTCCATTCTTGTGGCGAGCGAGTGGCCGGCACTGTGGCATTCAGCTCCGCTGCCAGCTGCATCCTAAGCCTCCGCCTTTCGTCCTGTGTTAATGCGCAATGGTGTTACAATAAATTGACCAGTGCCTCAAGTTGCATCGCACTGCAGGGCGGTGCATAAGCACCACGCTGCTCGCTACCGCCTGTACTGCTCCCTTCGGAATACATTTCAGTTCTGGCACCATTGCATGCTTTGTGGGTAGTGCTCAAGTCCCTAGTTAAGCTTCAGATAGCGCTGTTCTATGTTCATATCAGAGCTCCATGAATGAGCTAAGGTGCAGATTTCTATTTTAAGTTATTAATTTCCTTTATTACACTCCAATTTTTGTGGCGACGGGTGGCCGGACCTGTGGCAATCAGCTCCGCAGCAAGCTGCACCGACAGCAAGCGCCTTTCGTCCTGTGTTAATGGAGAATGGTATTACAAGAAGTTGAGCAGTGCCTCAAGTTGAATCGCGCTGCAAAGTGGTGCATAGGCACCACGTTGCTCGCTATTGCCTGTACTGCTCGCTTCGGAATTCATATAAGTTCTGGCGCGATTGCGTGCTTTGTGGTTAGTGCTTAAGTCCCTAGATCAGCTCTAGGTAGCACCGGTTCTGTGTTCATATCAGATTTCCATGAATGAGCAAGGTGCAAATTTTTCTTTTAAGGTATTAATTTTGTTTATTAAACTTTCATTCTTGTGGCGAGCGAGTGGCCGGACATGTGGCATTCAGCTCACCTTCCAGCTGCACACAGAGCACCCGCCTTTCGTCCTGTGTTAATTCGCAATGGTATTACAAAAAAATTGACCAATGCTTCAAGTTACATCGCACTGCAGAATGGTGCATAAGCACCGCGCTCCTCGCTACTGCCGGTACTGCTCCCTTCAAAATCCATTTCAGTGCGGGCATCATTGCATGATTTGTGGGTAGTGCTCAAGTCCCTAGATCAGCTTCAGATAGCGCCTGTTTTATGTTCATATCAGAGGTCCATGAATAAGCTAAGCGGCAAATTTCTATTTTGTTTATAATTCGCTTTATTACACTTCCACTCTTGTGGCGAGCAAGTGGCCGGCGCTATGGCATTGAGCTCCACTGCCAGCTGCACACACAGAACTTGCCTTTCGTCCTCTTTTAATGCCCAGTGGTATTACATGAAGCAGAGCAGTTCCTCAAGTTGAATCGCGCTGCAGAGTGTTGATTAGACACCATGCTGCTTGTTGTTGTCTGTACTGCTCCTTTCGGAATCCATGTCAGTTCTGGCGCAATTGCGTGCTTTGTGGGTAGTGCTGAAGTCCTTAGATCAGCTTTAGGTCGCGCCTATTCTATATTCATACCAGAGGGCCATGACTGAGCGAAGGTGCAAATTTCTCACTTAAGTTTTTAATTTGCTTTATTACACTTCCATTCTTGTGGTGCGAAGCGAGTGGCCGGCCCTATGGCACTGAGCTCCGCTACCAGCTGTACTCACAGCAGCCGCCTTTCGTCTGTGATAATGCGCAGCGGTATTACATGCCTCAAATTGAATAGCTCTGCAGAATGGTGCATAGACACCCGCTGCTCGGTGTTGCCTGTACTGCTCCCTTCAGAATCCGTTTCAGTTCTGGCACCATTGCAAGCTTTGTGGATAGTGCTGAAGTGCCTAGATCAGCTTTAGGTAGCACCTATTCTATGTTCATAGCAGACGTCCATGACTGAGCTAAGGTGCGCATTTCTCATTTAAGTGTTTAATTTGCTTTATTACACTTCCATTCTTGTGGCGAGCGAGTGGGTGGCCCTATGGCATTGAGCTCTGCTGCCAGCTGTACTCACAGCAGCCGCCTTTCGTCCTGTGTTAATGCGCAGCGGTATTACATGAAGTTGAGTAATGCCTAAAGTTCAATCGCGCTGCAGAATGATGCGTATGCACCCGCTGCTCGCTGTTGCCTCTAATTCCCCCTTAAGAATACATTTCAGTTCTGGCACCATTGCATGCTTTGTGGATAGTGCTGAAGTGCCTAGATCAGCTTTAGGTAGCACCTATTCTATGTTCATAGCAGACGTCCATGACTGAGCTAAGGTGCGCATTTCTCATTTAAGTGTTTAATTTGCTTTATTACACTTCCATTCTTGTGGCGAGCGAGTGGGTGGCCCTATGGCATTGAGCTCTGCTGCCAGCTGTACTCACAGCAGCCGCCTTTCGTCCTGTGTTAATGCGCAGCGGTATTACATGAAGTTGAGTAATGCCTAAAGTTCAATCGCGCTGCAGAATGATGCGTATGCACCCGCTGCTCGCTGTTGCCTCTAATGCCCCCTTAAGAATCCATTTAAATTCTGGCACCATTGCATGCTTTGTGGATAGTGCTGAAGTGCCTAGATCAGCTTTAGGTAGCACCTACTCTATGTTCATTGCAGAGGTCCATGAATGAGCTAAGGTGCAAATTTCTCATTTAAGTTATTAATTTTCTTTATTACACTTCCATTCTTGTGGCGGGCGAGTGGGTGGCCCTATGGCATTGAGCTCTGCTGCCAGCTGTACTCACAGCAGCCGCCTTTCGTCCTGTGTTAATGCGCAGCGGTATTACATGAAGTTGAGTAATGCCTAAAGTTCAATCGCGCTGCAGAATGATGCGTATGCACCCGCTGCTCGCTGTTGCCTCTAATGCCCCCTTAAGAATCCATTTCAGTTCTGGCACCATTGCATGCTTTGTGGATAGTGCTGAAGTGCCTAGATCAGCTTTAGGTAGCACCTACTCTGTTCATTGCAGAGGTCCATGAATGAGCTAAGGTGCAAATTTCTCATTTAAGTTATTAATTTTCTTTATTGCACTTCCATTCTTAATCCGAGCGAGTGGCCGGCACCATGGGATTGAGCTCTGCTGCCAGTTGTACTCACAGCAGCCGCCTTTCGTCCTGGGTTAATGCGCAGTGGAATTACATGAAGTTGACCAGTGCCTCAAGTTGAATCGCGATGCATAGCAGTGCATAAGCAACACGCTGCTCGCTATTGCCTGTACTGCTCCCTTCAGAATCCATTTCAGTTACTGCACCATTGCATGCTTTGTGGATAGTGCTGAAGTCCCTAGATCAGCTTCTGGTAGCGCCTGTTCTATGTTCTTAGGAGAGGTCCATCAATGAGCAAAGGTTAGGAATTCCTCATTTAAGTAAATAATTTTCTTTATTACACTTCCATTCTTGTGGCGAGCGAGTGGCCGGCATTATGGCATTCAGCTCCGGTGCCAGCTGAATCCACAGCACCCACCTTTCTTCCGGTGGTAATCCGCAGTGGTATTTCAAGAAATTGAGCGCTTCCTGAAGTTGAATCGCCCTGCAGAGTGGTGCATAAGCACCACGCTGCTCGCTGTTGCCTGTACTGCTCGCTTCGGAATTCATATAAGTTCTGGCGCGATTGCGTGCTTTTTTGGTAGTGCTGAAGTCCCTAGATCAGCTTCCGATGGCACCAGTTCTATGTTCTTAGGAGAGGTCCATCAATAAGCAAAGGCCGAAATTCCTTATTTAAGTCAATAATTTTCTTTATTACACTTCCATTCTTGTGGAGAGCGAGTGGCCGGCCCTATGGCATTCAGCTCCACTGCCAACTGCACCCTCAGCAAGAGCCTTTCGTCCTGTGTTAATCCGCAGTGGTATTACATGAAGCTAAGCAGTGCCTCAGGTTGAATCGCACTGCACAGCAGTGCATAAGCAACACGCTGTTCGCTATTGCCTGTACGGCTCCTTTCGGAATCCATTTCAGTTCTGACGCCATTGCGTGCTTTGTGGGTAGTGCTGAAGTCCCTAGATCAGCTTTAGGTAGCAACTGTTCTATGTTTATAGCAGAGGTCCATGAATGAGGAAAAATACAAATTTCTCCTTTAAGATATTAATTTTCTTTATTACATTTCCATTCTTGCAGCGAGCGAGCGGCCGGCCCTAAAGCATTCAGCTCCGCTGCCAGCTGCACCCACAGCACCAGTCTTTCGTCCTGTGTTAATGCGCAGTTGTATTACATGAAGTTGGCTGGTTGGCTATTTTATGCGGTTTAATGTCCCAAAGCGACTGAGGCTATGAGAGACGTCGTAGTGGAGGGCTTCTGAAATTTCGACCACCTGGGGTTCTTTAACGTGCACTGACATCGCACAGTACACGGGCCTCGAATTTCTCCTCCAAAGAAATTCTACCGCCGCGGCCGGGATCGAACCAGCGTCTTTCGGGCCAGCAGCCGAGCACTATAGCCACTGAGCCACCGCGGCGGCTGCAGCCGAGAAATTGGAAGCAATTAATTTCGCTGAGATTTCCACTAAGCGTCGACTGTACTGAGGGTAAAATTTCACCGCCATGACGCATTTCTATGCACGACTGCTGTTATGGTATTTTAAGTGGGCGAACCTGAAAGCGAACGATGAAACGAGTCACCCACGTGCCCCGAGGAGGGCTCCTCTTCCTGTAAAAGGGAGAACGTTTAGTATTGTTTCTCTTTCCCCCTGTAACTGGGTGCCGCTGAGAAGGCAGCCGCTGCTCTGGGAAATCGTCAAATCCCTGCCTTTCGTATGAAGCCTGCTGCACGGCACGTGGGCACGAACGGTGCCATGTTGGCCCTTCTATAGTCCAGAGTATCTAACAGTATTCGGATCCGGGAAGACGGCGAAGCTGGGGGTGAAAGAGGCCCGCACAATGAGGCGGGGACGGCAGCTCTGTCCGCTGTCGCGCCAGGTGCAGCAAGAGGCTCCTCCTCGTCTGAGAGAACGGCGGGCCTATTTCGCGGCCGCACGTGGTCCACAGCGTTCCTCGTAAATGAAGCGACGAAGATATTGTGGGATGGCGAACCGTTCCGGCATTCCAAGCTGGGCGTGGTCGGATGTTTCGAAAAAAGACGTGCTTGCCGGACGAACGCAAAGATCTTTTGCGTACGTTACTATCGCAGCGCATATTTTGCTTCAATCGCTTAAAGCCCACATACGTTCTTAGGCCGAGGTGCAATCCTTGAGTGGGCGCTTGCAGCTGCCTGTCCATGAGGAGCTCAGCGGGAGGGGATCCAGAGAACGCGTGTGGCGTCGTTCTGCAGGAAAGCAGGATCCGCTCGATGTTTGGACATCCCCAGGCGCCGCCTTCTTAATTGTCTGCATGACGCTTTCCGCTGCTCCATTCGATGCTGGGTGCAATGGCGGAATCCGGTTTCGCCGGATGCCGTTTTTGCTGACGAAGTCTGCGTACTTATCGCTGGTGAATGCGGTGCCGTTGTCGCAGACAATGGTGTCTGGTATGCGATGTGCGCAAAATATGCTTCGGAGGCATCGAATCATGTCGTCCGCGTAAGGTGCATAAAAGGGAAGCACCTCTACCCATTTAGAGTAGGCATTGACTAGGCTGAAAAAGTAGTCTGATATGAACCACCAAAGTTGACAAACAGTCTAGACCATGGTTTATTCGGAAACGGCCACGGATTCATGATTTCCGTCCCATTCCCTGGGGTCGAAAGATTTTAAAAATCGCACTTTGTGTGCAATGTTGATGTTGACCCCTTCACACCAGATCTGGCTCCGTGCGACTGCTGTCTTTTTTTCCACACCTGGGTGTTTTTGACGAATCAGAAAATTGAGGCAAGGCTTCTGTTTATAGCTGACTAATTTTTTCCTGCTTTAATTGGGCTCCTCAATGCGAAATCAATAGGATGTTCCCGTGTTTTGTCTGTGCGCTAGAGTAGCTTCTATTCCTGATGACGAAGTGTTGCAGTTGAGAAATATTTCCTTTTACGAATCGAAATGATGTAGTACCGATGCAGAAGACAGTACATCTTAACTTTCTCTGAAAGCTAGGTGCTCTACACTTACTTACCCACTTCCACAGAGTTTTGTAAGTAGCAGATTCAAGGGCCGGACAACTGTCGAAAGCTTAGGTGGAAAACGCGTTGAAGATGCCTAACATCTTTGGGACTTGTGACATTCAGGACAGCTTCTATCTTCCTTGCTGTTGGCCTCACGGCATCTTCGTTTATGACATGGTCCACAGTTGCTAGAATGAACGTATATCTAAATTGAGCTTGACGCCTGCTTGCTGTAGACGCTGTTGCACACTGGCCACGTTCTTCAAGTGTTCTGCGTAGTCCCACGGCCGCTTGATGCAAAGCGCAAAGCGAGGTGCGGCCAGCCACGTCGCGCCGCCGACAATGGGTGAGCATGTCCTGGCGGAGTTTACAGTCGCGGCCGCTGTTTTCGGTGGGGGCGCCACTGTTCGGGGACAGGTCCCGGGAGCGGACTCCCGAAGCGCTCCTTGCTTCGTCGTGTTCGAGCGCGTTTGCGTCGTGTAAAACCGCGTTTGCCTTCCATATTCAATGCAAAATAAAAACCACTACTACTACTACTCACGTTCGTCATGTCTGCAGTGCTTTCTTTGGATTTTCTGCTGTGCGCGTGAGTGAGCACGCTTGCCTCGCGTCTGCGGTGCTGGATTTGGACTTTTCGTGTGCGCGTGAATGAATGTTTTCCTCGTGTCTGCCGTGCACTCTTTGGGCTTTTCGTGCATGCGTGTGTGGAGGTCAGGGACGTGTATGGGGCACGATGCCGCGCATCTACCGTGTGCCACTGTCCGTCGCAAACTCCAGAAAACAGTCAACTGTGAGATATCATGAGTTTCCCTCTGAACTACAGCGTCGAGAAGCGTGGCTGAAAATATGTGCCTCGATAGAAACTGTGGAACTTATCCTGCTTGAGTGCCCTGCGTATGCTAACGAGCGTGCGTACTATAAACATTGCATGCAGAAGCTCTGCCCAGTGCCCCTAACAATGGACAAAGTTTTAGGTCCCTTAGCCTGCTTCAGGCAACAGAGACTTGCAATGAACTTTCTATTTACATATTTAAAAGACATTGGACATCTCGATAAGCTCTAAATTCACTTGCACGTTACCTTCATGCATTCTTCAGGCTGTGAACTTCGTCAGCCCATTTGTCGGACTATGCACTCCATCATTCCATAGGTTACATCAATACTCGCCATTGCATCCTTAGTACCCATTTCATGGCCGCATTTCACCTTCGTTTTTCTTTACCTCTTCCACGCTGTTATCCTTCTGTCTTTATCTCCCAAATTCCCCTCCCTACGCAGAGTAGCATGCCAGCGATATTGAAACGCCGGCTAAATTCTCTGTATTTCATTAAAGAGTCTCTCTCTCTCTCGCTCGCCAAGGACTGTCAGGGAAAGGAACAAGTGGGCGCCAAGCGACAGGTCTCTGGCATGTTCCTTGCATTTTACAGAGAATGACTACAAAAAGTAAGGTCAAGGAAGGTTCTTCGTCTGTGAATGGTTCCTTCCTTTCTTGTATGACCATGAAATAAAAGTGTCAAGTACTTTGTGGTTTTCTCGGCTGCAGGTGGGCTTATGAAGTTCCACAACTTCAGCTATAATTATCGTTTTTTTCTTTTTTATAAATTGCAATAACTTGTGTATTTAAGAGCCAAAATTCGACGTGACACGAAGCGGAAATTTACTGCGTGTGACCAGCTGTGCGTGTCCGTCTCATTCACCGTCTACATGGGGTAGCGAGCAGTGAATAAAAATCAGGGAGCACTTTGACGATCTAAAGTGCGAAGAGGCGAAAGCCTTTAACCGCCTCTGTCGGTGCCCTCTGCTTGGCGACTGTTGAAAATCGTTTGGCGACTCTTGAACGCTTCCGTACGGCATCGCGAGCGCGTTTCGTAGCGGGCGACATTGGAGCGCGCGCGGGCTGCATCCTTCCTCGATCAACGTTCAGAGAGCACCTGAGAGAGCTGTGGGTGGTACGACCATTGTGCAAACTTTTGAAGTCAGTGCACATGCGCCGTTGTTAAACCACCTGAGGATTGCGCATGGGGCACTGCGCATGCGCAGTGTGCGCGTTTAGTGGGTATCATTAACTAATCATCATTACTGTTCGTACATCTACTACTACACCATTAATTATCATTACTGAATTTTCGAGTAACCATTAATGACAGCTGCCGCGGACGCATGGACGGACGGACACGCTGGCGAGTCATGAGCCATAAAAGGCTTGCGCCTTTAAAGTAGATCGAAAGCTTCAGGCGCATTAATGCAACATCCTGAGGTACAGCCGCTCGCCCGGTCGTGCATCGTATAGGCGGCCGTTATGGACAGCGTTCAGGCATACACTTCCTACCTGCTGCGGTGATTGTGACATAATCGGCGTTTTCAATGACTACTTAAAAATGCAGTCTTTAATGAGCAACTAGAAAGCGCACTGTTTACGCCCTCAAACAGTCAGCAACGGGCGTACCGACGCAGCTGTCGCGGCGTTTCCCTGCGAGCAGTTGTCCCCGAGCAGTGGCGCCGCGGCGGGCGCACGGAGAACTAAGCCCAAGACGCCGTTTCTGTGCGACGTGGCGGGCCGCACCTCGCTTTGCGCTTTGTATCTAGCGGCCGTGGTAGTCCATTCCCGTTACCAAGACGTTATCAAAGTACACGGTGATGTGTCGCATCTCCTGTAGCAAATGTTTTAGTTCTCTCTTGAATATGGCTGGCGCTGAAGCTACTCCGATAGGCCACCCGGTGTACTGAAGGAGGCCTTGAGGCGTGTTGATGGTCAGTAGCCTCCGTGGCATGGTGTTAATTTCTACCTTCTGGTAATGTCTTCAGCCTCGCAAATTTTCGGCCACCTCAAAATTTCTCCCGTAGGTTCTAGAATCGCGGCAAGGGGATATTTTTCGAGCACTGCGTCACCACTGTGACCTTGAAGTCGCCACATGTGCGCACGCGGCCGTCTTACTTCAGCACAGGAACTGCGGCTGCCCCGTCGGATGTTCTTACTGGTGTAAGTACCCCTTATCGTTCTATTCTTTGCAACTTGTCTGCTACCTTGTCTTGCAGTGCGAAAGGAATTGTTTGCGGTTTGAAGAAATTAGGAACTGGATCTTCCTTGACGACAATTTTGGCTTTCAAACCTTTGAATGTTCATAGTCCCTCTGAAAATACTTCTTTCTAGCAAGTCAGCAACTCCTTAACGCTCGTGATTCAATGTATCTGACGTCATTGAGTTCGAGCTGCAGCGCACTGATCCACTTTCGTTCGAGAAAGGTTGGAGACTGGTCCGAAGCTAAAAATAAAGGCAGGGTTGCCCCTCTTCGTTTGACCTGGACCGGAACGGTTACCTTTACCCTACCGGGTGTCATTCTTCCGCAATATCTCTTCAGAATCACGTCTCAAGGGTCTACTGACAGCTCAGGAAGCCACTGTTGGAATGCGGCCTCCCCAATTGCACTGACACTGGCCCCAGTGTCCACCTTCATTCTAAGAGGCCTGCCTGAGCAGCATAGAGCAGCTCTCCACAGCGATAGCAACTTATCGTCTGTTTCATATGCGCTGGGCATGGCACTGTGAACTGGGTGCGCTTCGGCCATACTCGAGCTTGCATCAGTATGCTAAAGTTATTTCGCCATCTTCATTGCAAACAGGAGCTTGACTTCCGACTCGAACGTTAGGTTTGATTCTTAAGGCCGGTGCCGCTGCATTGGCACGTTATTACAGGCGCAGAGGAGTCTGTCCCTAAGCATGTCAGGAAAGAAGGTGCCGTACCCACTCAGTTTGCTGAAAGCTTTTTAAGTGATGTTATTAGTCGCTGACGTATCTCCCGGTTGGCGAGAGCGACTATTGAATTTGAAGCCGCAAGCCCCCACGGAAGGCTTTGCAGTGTAGGGGCCCGAGAGCACGGTGAACATTTCGTCGATGGAGACTTGATGCGGTGTTTTAGGCGTCAGCAGGCTCCATTTTAAGGAGTAGGTATTGGGCCGCAGCAGGTCAAGAACACGGACCTGTTCCTCTCCTCTGGAACGCGGTCGGCATCGAAGAAGAGATTTACACGCTCCAAGTACTCCGTCCAAGCTCCTCCTCCGCAGTGGATTTGCTCAATTGATCCGAAGGTAGGCATGGTTGCAGATAAAGTAACGCGATGCAGGAAAACATTCACCTCGTCGCCACAGTGGTTCTAGGATTGTAAGTAGGCGAGCCTGAAAGCGAACGTCGAAACCGATCACCGACGTGTCCTGAGGAGGGCGCAGTAAGAGGCGCACTGTAAACCGACAGTACACGGTCCTAGCGGGAGTCACACTGGCCCGTATCCCTGAAAAGGGGGCATCGTTTATCGCTTTCCCTGTTCCCCGTGCAGTTGGGCGCCGCTGAGAAGGCGCCTACGGCGTCCGTAGCGTCCGATGCTTTGGGGAATATTCATCAATCCACCAGAGCCGGCTGCGCTCAAAGTTTGGCCTATCAAAACAACTATGTAGCAGCCACCGCCGGATGCCGACTCGAGCCTTGTGTCCCGCGTCTACCCTTTCGATTTCAAGTGGCAGCTTTGCTTTCCCCAACTATCGTGAATGATGTCCGATGTTGTGAATTGCCGACGTCGAATCTTCGGTGATGCTGCTTATATTTTGCTTATTTACATATTTGTCACGTTGCACAAACCAGCCAATCGAGAGGTAGCTTTTATGGGGTGGTTTCTCTCCGGAGGACAGCGCTTTCACTGAGACCAAGCAGACTGCATTATGGCAGCTGGTAATGAAATGTGAAGGCATATAGAATGGAGGTTATCTGATGTTTTCTGGCGACGATAATTTTTCAAAAATTCCTCATTCCTCAACCACCAAATTTCGCCTGTATGTCGAAAACTAATGTCGCCAACCCGAGACGGTCATTTTTTTCGAGATTTCCTGAACGAAAGATTCCACCCTCTTGCCTCCTTCATGCCGCGCTTATTGACTGTCGTTTGACCGCCAACGCCACTTTCAGACGTTCCCTCGCCGTTCTCTAATAATGTGCAATCTGCCACTTTGTTTTCCGCAGGCCGGCGGTTTTCGAAGAGCTCGTCAACACAGCGGGACGTAAAGTTTAGAGTGACCACCTGCGGCATGGAGGCGCGCGCCGTTGATGCGCGGGAAGCCTGGTGATTCAGATGCGTCCTCAGTTGCGTTTCTAGACTTGCTAGGATGCTGCTTCATCCGACTCTCGTTCATGGAATTTCCGAGAAGCATCTGGGGCAGCGCGTCGACTAGTTCATATTCGGTCCCGGTTCGAGCGGCTGTTTTGAATGGAATATTGACGTTACAGGTTTAAATTAACGCAGTGGATGTCTCCGCGGGTACAAGACACCTACGCAATAAAACGAGACGTTAAGAGACGGGTGGGCACTCTACTTGCCAGTGTGATTTATTAGAACAATTGTTGTTTGAACTAAACATACGGCGCATGCGCATCCTCAACTACTCACAAGACACGGGCGTTGATGACACCTTTGATCACCATTTACCCTCCAGGCATGCACGTTCCTTGTTCTTTAAACACAGCGACTGTGAATTACAAGTCTAACTTTATAAACAATGGCATAAAAAGGGGCCTATAAGATAAGACATGTGAAAGCCTTCGTCGAGTGCGAGGCTGGTGTAGTTATCGCAGTCCGTTGACTTGGGAAAGTATATAGGACAGAAAACCATTTGCGTTACACGTTTGCAGGATAACTCCCTAGGATGAAAAGACTTATACGAAGACATTCGTCTATTGCCGGAGCTTCAAAAAAGGCAAACTGAGGAGTTGTTCAAGAGCAAGAAATCTTTGAAGCGTGCTTACATGGACGGTAAGTAATAATGATGAAAGGCGTCATCAATGCGCGTGGCATGGGAGTAGTCGAGGATACATTTACGTCCGATATTACGCCCGGTAATTGTTATATCGCGATGGAAAGAAGCGCAAAAAACGCGGTGCCTACGCGCTGCGCTTTTATTTCTATTTATCGTGATTTAAGCTGGTTGCTAAAAAGCTGCTGTGTTCGCATTTCTTTTCACCGCCCCTGTAGGTTTCAAAAAAGCGCAGTTTGAAGGCCAGCGCCTGTCCACGCGTCTTTGTATGCGCTATGACTCCCCTCTTGTTACAGTTTTACGATGCACCAAATAGCCCAACGGCATGCTGTATCGCGATCTTATATGTCCCATTTGCAGTGTACGCTCATTTTAACAGGTTTTATACCTCCTACTTACTCGGCGGAGGGCGCCTGACTTACTGGACCAATGGCGTGCCCAGCAATGGGGCCTGAAGTGGTGGTTTTCTAGCCGGAAACTAAAAGAAAAACCTCAAATACTGACATATATTTTCCCCGCGGTAGGAAATGAGAAGGGGCTCAATAATTAAAAGTCATTAGGTGGTAGTCCTGTATTTAAAATAATTTTTCAATAATCGGGTCTTCACCCGACTCGTAGCAAAATACTACTAAATATGCACTTCATAAATGTCTGGTCGTCGACAATTGAGCGAATCTCGCTACTGGTGGCCCCTGCGAATGGGGCATTCCGCCATCTTCGCTTGTCAGCAGCCAAATTTTTTTGGACCAAGAGGAAGAAAGAGGAAGATCAAACAAGGCGATAAACGATGCAAACACAAAGGACATCTCTGCTTGCATCGTTTATTGCCGGGTTTGATCTTGCTTTTGGTCGAGTAAAACGTGGTATGCAAATATATTAAGTTTAATTTTCTCAGCTTTCAAATTTTCTGCGATCACTCATCCTTACAGCATTTTAGAATGAAAGCATAAATATTGACACTGAGGAATACAATGATGACCTCTATTTTGTTTGTTTTGATTTTTCAACGTCACCGGGTTGACTTTACAAGAATGTTAATTGTAATTGCTTAGCAATTTTACCAGCTGGCTGAAAATAATATGATATTCTGAAAACTGCATAAAAATTATTGATCGGCCTGGATTGAGCTGTCGGTGTATAAGGATCGAAAATTATTTTAGTCGCAGCGTCCCCCCTTAAGAGGCTAGTGCCTGCTCTACAATAATCACATTAAAAGGCCCCCTCTGGATTTTTTTCTTATGCTCTACTGCTTCAATTAGATTTAGACGACGGGCCGAGGGCAATTGAGGGAAAACGCAGTAAATTCGGGACAGAGGCTTATGTAACCTATAGGCTAAAAATTCTCGTTATGCGGTTTGTACACAAACGAGCAAAATAAGACTTCAGAGCGAGGGTTGTCGATCTCATATTCCATTCTCTAGCGGTGTCGCAGGCGTCAGCAAAGGGCAACATTGCGGTGGCAGTGGTGACTTGCACGGTTACACTTATTGCATAAAAGAAGCCTAGCAGCAGCTGCTGTGCGGAGGGAGAGGGCACAGTAGTTATGGCGTGAAGCAAATATTGGAAGCGATATGGGGAAGTGAAAGGCGAGAAGTAGGAGCAGCTTTCGTGCGTCAAGAGTGTTCGGTGTTTTACCAAGCACCCATGTGGATCGACCACCAGTGGCAGTTAGAGGAGGATTCTGAGCTTGCCCCTCTGCAGAATAGAGCATCGGTACATCTGTGAGCAGATGTGTGCATTTAAGGTATATCGACACCACGCGTGTGGAAATAACGGCTGTCATTACCTTGGTCGGTTCTTCCTCGTGTCCTATTCTCGCCAGGATGGCTTTAAGAAGACTTTCAAGACCTGCATCGTCATGATCCTGTGGAAGGTACCAAATTTGCAATATTAATTTCATTACAAATTATAGTCGGACACAGGTAATTCTGCCGTGAACATCTGGCCACATAATTAGAGCGTTGTTACTGCTTAAGCACGAAGGCACATGTCTAAGATTCATGAAAAAAAAAATACTGAACAGTGAGTAATTGCACAATATTGGTATGTAAATCTTTAAGGTAATGGTCCTTTGGGCTGTGTACCGAAATCTTTATTTTCACTGTTTCCATCTATCGCATCGAGCTCTTAAAACTCCCATTGAAACTAATGGGGCACGCTTTTGACAACAGCAACAACGTTAATACCAAGAAAAAATGAAAAATTGTCGTGGTCTGCGGATGTAGTAACTGTCATACTAAAATATTACAATATACGTACAAATATAGCGTCCATAAAGTGTTTCCGGCTAAAAAATGCTTTTGTCTTTATGCGTCGGGTCCGCATAATGCAAGTTTTAAGCGAAAGAATTTCCTTATCTCTCCCTTGTTTGTATAGTCAGACATTAAAAACCTGCTTTCGCTCTCAGCTGTGATTAGTCAGCAGATTATTAGATAGTACCTAAACAAGAATAATAAAATGAAATTTCAAACGCTATAATTTTGGCATCTCTGCAGTGATCGATCTAGTCAAGCAATAAAAACCCAATTTTGTTTACTGCCGGAATTGCCCAGTGGAGTATTACAAGACACCGCGGGCAGTGACCCACTGCTACTAAATGCTGCTTTTAAACACTGCCCAGCTGAGGCACAGATAACAGTTAGGAAATTCGGTATCAATCACTGGCTGAGGTAGCAGTGAGTGCTCTTATCCCAAAGGTGTTTTATGTCAACAGTGCTTAAGTGTGTCCTGATTGATTTTAAAACGCTGTTAAACGCAGGTTTTGCTCCACCTCTATGAACGCAGTACGGATGAACAAAAGGCAGGTATGAAAAGCAGTCGTAAGCATCCCTCAGCTGTCCCGTTCCGGTTGGCAATTTCAAAGGCAGCGTTACAAGATACGAGATCCAATTTGACAGGAGCAGATCAGTCCCGACCCGCTGCGATGGCTCAGTGGTTAGGGCGCTCGTCTACCGAGTCTGAGAACCCGTGCCCGCAGGCAGCGTTTCGATCGAGACGAAACGCAAAAGGCGCCCGTGTGCTGTGCGATGCCAGCGCACGTTAGAGATCCCCAGGAGGTCTAAATTATTCCAAAGCCCTCCACAACGGCACTTCTTCCCTTTCTTCTCTCACACGCTCCTTTACGGCTTCTTTACAGCGCGCTTGAGGTGTCCACCGACATATGTGACGCAGACACTGCGCCATTTCCTTTCCCAAAGAACCAATTTACCTATTGCAGACCCGCCTGTCGCACTGCCCACTCTCCGCAGGCCTCATGCGCCCTACTCCAAACTCCATCAGATGTGCTCCAGCTTAAACGTGTTTTAAGAGCTTTAGAATAGGGGGACACAACCGGTTGGCGGGACAGGAAATAACAGGGTGCCAGTAGGCATATTCCCCGTTCCCCTAACCGAAAAAGTCTTCATTCTAGAACTCGCTCTAGAAAAAGCGAAAATAAGCTGTAAGGGTCTTCCTTCGAGCTTAGCGCATTTGCGGCGCTATGTAGAACGCGCTCGCCAGGACAGCTGGTGCCACTGACCAGTTGGCCCCGTCGGACTGTACATGGCACGGAATATGCCAAGACTCCTCCTTGTGCAGCGTTTCTGAAAATATCCAACTTGTAGTTTTTGACGTGTATTAATTGGACCTGGGTGTAGAAAGAAACAAGTTTGCAAGAAGCACTCTCCGGCTGCAGACGTCGCTCGGTATACATAGATTTATAGCGTGACAGACTCGCAAAAACTGCAATGATTCACTGCGAAGAGATTCCCTCCCCTTCCCTCGGCGAAATGTAGGCCATGATGGTTGTGCAGTGGATTGCACTGAGGCAAGAGAGTGCCACAAAGACCAGCCGCCATAAAGCGTGTCGACCTAAACATTAGCATGAACTGAGCACAAGCGCTTCTAGTTCCTTGGCTGCAACCACGTGGTGCATGGCTCTTAACATAAAAAGCGGCGCATTGACAAAACGAGCGATTGAGCGAGTGCCTGCCATGGAAGCGCTACATGCCACTACTCTTAACAGACTGGCTGGACCACCGTTAGTGCAACCAGTTTCGCAGCTCCACCAAAACTGTGGCCCCACTGGCGACCACGCCAAATAACGGCGCTGCAGTCGAGTCTTTTTCCGGCCCAATGCGCCGTCTGCTGCACGTGAAGCGCAGAGGCTGTTCGAATATGTGCTTTATGTGCAGTCTGTAGAATGAACTGTTCTTCGCAACAAAGCAGGGAAGTCACATCTGCTTCGCCACGTTGCGGGACACGATAACAATGCCCTGAGATCAATAGAAGTACGCGTAAGTCCTGTGGTGCCCTCTTTTATGTCTGCGTTGTCTCGCGAAACACTTGAAGGTGATCGCTTTCCTGACGGCCGAAGCAAATGATTATTACTTTTTTTTTCTGGTTAGACAATTCCTCTTTCTCCTTAACTAGAGTTTAAGGGTAGAAGGATGAAAGAGCGAAATACACTCATGTGCTTTGTTTTGGACGTTTTGCAAATATAAATTGCCGCAGAGTCATTTATCCTAGTAGGCTTACGTTAAACTTACTTCCTTCATTGACTTCTGTTGCACATTTTTTTTTACAGCGCTTGCGAACATTTGCATGACACATTTTCTTCGTTGCGAATATTTTGACTGCAGTAGGGGTGTGTGTAAATGCGATTTAAGAGGAGGTAGTGCAGCCACAGGGGTGGCTCTAAGGTGTGCTGGCTCTCATGCTTTGTTTGCCTGGACATCGCGCTGTAGCTAAGCTTTAGAGATCAGCTGAGTACCGCGGCTATGCCCCTGAAGTACAAAAGAGTTGCGAAGATTGATTATTGGTGGGAAAGCATTTGATATTCGGTCATTGCTGACTTACCGGGAGTCGTTAAGTTGCTCTCGAAACCACTACTGCGTGAAAATATATGAAAATCTTTCGCCTTGGGAGTTGAAGAGGGGGGTACATATGTAAACACAGTACGTTATTCCGTTTGTAATGTAGCTATGCCTTTCCTATTGAAAATAAAAGAAAAATAGACCTCCATACATACGCCATAGCTGCCAATTGTAGTTAGCAACTTCCGAGAGGGGTTCGAAGGCATGCTGTGTTTACGCTTGTTCGCACCTCCTGATGCTGTACTACTACCGCGTTTTTGTGATAGTGCTACCCAAAACACGTTCCCTGGGAAAGCCCGCTTATATAGCTTCGTATGGAAACATTTAATTTTGCATCAGAATATATCAGTGCTTAATGACTCGGGGACGAACCCTGAGGAGCCTAGCGGAGAAGACACGCTCTGTATGGGCTCCGTCAACCTTTGCCCTTTTGCCGAATCGCCTCTTATGCGGTCCCGAAATCTTCAGTTCAGGCCGGGACCTCTGAGAGAACTTCGTTGGCCGTGAGTGCTCCTTATTTTTGCAAAGCTGCCCTTGAAGACAGAGGCGACGCCAATGCGGCAAGTCAAACGCCACTCCATCGGTGCACGTCAAGCCCCGCGTCACGTCTGCTTGCCATATAGAAACTGCACTGCTTGCTAGCCAGGCCCCAGCGGATTTTGTGCAATGCCTACTGCTGCCGCAAAAACTGAAGACTCAATTGAATGTGAAGTAGAGGACATTCCACCGGAGCTTTACGATCAAAGCTCGAAGGAGGAGGGACCAGCGCTGCGGATGCCGCCGGAAGACCCTAGCTTTAAGTGAACGCTAAACGTCTACATGCGCACGAAGTTTCTAAATTCCTGCTTCGACTTCGGCCCGGATTTAACATCATTATAATTAGCACCCCTCACCAGGAGGTAGCCGTACTACCAAAGAAAATCTCCCAGATCACGCTCGAATGCATGAAATACCTCAACACATACGTGGCGGCACCAGACGGAGCATTGAGAGGAGTCATACCCGTAGTGGGACCCAACACACCTGCGGACGAGCTCATGTCCCACCTCAGAGTTCGCAGCCTAGGAGGTGGAAGTCCTGCAAGCCCTCATGCTCGGTAGATCAACGACAGCGGTCATCACTTAGCGCTCGCCGACTCCTCCCAGTTGGGTCTAATACTACGAGGGATAAACGGCATGCTGCCCCTATAAACCTGCCCATAAATTCTTCCAGGTATGCCAGAGAGCATCGGACACTGGTCATATATGTGCCGAACACCAGAAATCAAGATCTGCCGACTCTGTGGTACGAGGGATGCAGCTGAACTCCTTACATGATAATCACGCTACGCAGCCTGCGGAGAGGCCCGCAACACAGGGTGCTGGGATTGCCAAAAACGCCTTAAGCCCGACACACGACACCGCTAAAAGCATCCTGTCCTATCCAATAAAACGTGCAACTTGCGAACCAGCCAAAACCAGAACATCTTTGCAGATCCGACAATGCATCCAACCTAAGGTTCAGGTGGCTCAGCTCTAATCAAAAACCTCATCGAGCTCGCGGCCGAGATTACGTTCCCACTCGAGATCCTAGGTTGACCTACGCCATGCAGAAGACTGATCCTACATTCCGTCAACATCTACTGGGAAGAACGTCAAGATAACCACGAAAATGACACCACCCAACACCAACGACCAGGTGGTATGGCGAGCTTTGAGCGTCTCTCGTCCTTCAAACATCTGCTCCTAATCTTCCCAACAAAAGGACAACACACACTTTAGAGAACAAGTCAGTGAGCTAAATCGGCGCCTTCAGCGCGTAGAAGCACAACTCACACAGCACAACTGTCAAAAGGGGCGCAAACTAGAGAAGACCCACTGCGCAAGTAATGGCATCCTCTACAGAACTTCCTAGTTTCCTAAGCTTACAAGCTGCAATTCGAACTCTCATCACCCAGTAGCAGTAGTTTGCCAACCAGATGCAAGCTAAGACGTAGACCAGTACAGAGCTAGGGCACGCCGTAACCGAGTTCCAACGCAGCGTGCGTGTCCTGGTACACAGCCCACGCATGAACCCAAGAGCGAAGGTATACACGCGCATCAACACAAATGACGGCAGTGATGCAGAATGGAGCCTCGACGGCAGCAACTACTGATACCTTTCCAGACATCTCAAATCAATTGGAAATATGGCAGTGGATAATGGCTCCTTCCATAAATAAGAAACCTCGCTACAATTCTTCATTCAGACCTTCCCAACTCCACCCGCGATCATCAGTCTTCAAGGAATAGAATCGCAATCTGCCTGCCTGCCTGCGTGGTGAATCCGGATTAGAAGCCTGTAGAAGCCTCTTATCAGAGGCTTCTACAGGCTTTTAAATCCGGATTCACCATGCGTCATTGTGTATGTATCAAAATCTATAGCCTCAGTTCCACACGCCACCTCACTTACCGGGATTAACCACATATTGCTGGAAGTCCTTCCACAAAAGCGAGGGAAACGCAGTACTTTTCTATTAAACCTATATAGCCCAATTCATGCGGTACAAGAACAGTTGGGAAACGTACTCCAGGAATGTGCTCGAATAGCAGGCAAAAAAACCTGCTTTTAGTGTTGGGCTACCTGAACGTCCCCCATAGGGCCTTAGGGTATAGGAAAAAAGGACACCAGAAAAGGCACCTTCTTGTTTGAAGCATCGGACAGGGATGACCTCAGGCTAGCTAGGGACTTCACAACACCTACCAGAATCGGTAGCAGCATACGCACAGACACCACCCCTGATGTATGTTTTACGAAGAACGCTGCCAAAGCCACATGAATTAACCTCGGGGAGACCCTTGGGAGTGATCATTGCATTCTGAGTGCAGCAATCTCGACTTCTCCCAAGCTCAAACTTAGCATAGGGGATAAGAAGATCACTAATTGGGAAGCGTTTCGTAAATGCTTCCCCCCCACACACACACACCCGAAAGAAGGATCAAGAACATAGGAGAGTGGACACAAAACAAACGATATAATAACGCTTCCGCACAGCCGCCACTACGGAAGTCGATCGACATCTCTTATACTGTTGTGGGAGAAGAAAAAAATCTCTAAAGATGTTGGAAACAGCTGAGATTCAATAAACAACTGCGTCTGCGCATTGGCTTCATCAGAGAGGAAGCTCGCCAGTATTCCAGCCAACTGGCCCAACAGAACTGGGTACAGTTCAGTGAAAGGAAAGGAAAAGAAGTGGAAGGCGCTTTAAAAGCAGCCCTCAGTACTGCTCAAATCTGGCCCATCCTCTGCAGACTCAACCCTACACAGCAAGATCGGCCGCTAGTCGTTCCCTGTAAACAATAGCTCAACAATTCTATGGGTCCGACAAGGAGCTCACGGAAGCCCTGTAGACGTGTTATATTGGCGACACTCCAATACCAACTTCTTCTACCACTTACAACGGTCTTACAAACCCATACTTGATGCCCCAATAAAAACATCTGGGGTGCAAGCCGCAGCCCGTGCTTCGCAGCCAAACACCGCTACTGGAGCGGATAAAATCACAAACGCTATTATTCGTAATCATTGTCATCCGCATACCAAAGCCATCACTGTCTATTCAGTGATGACCTCTGGGAAAAGAAGTGACCAGATGAAGTTATCACCATTGCCAAGCCCGGCAAGCGACTGTCTCTTGACTCCCTCTGGCCAGTCTCTCGTAACATCCTATGAACAGGTCATTCACACCCCCCTCCAAAATTATATTCAGGACATTATCTCTTCCCGCCTACTATGGTCGGGTTACGGCCATGGCTGTAGGCCAAACACTCCTTCCAGCTCCTGCGCGAAATGCTTACCAACATCGCCAGAGTTGAAGAACATCTCGCCTTGGCCTTATACTTAAAGGGCGCCTTCGACAATACATCCCGCAAGGCGACCCTTCCAAGCCATAAATGACCTCAACTGCGACGAATAGTTAATATATATGCGTGCGTTCCTCACGGCCACAGTGGGCATCGGTCAAACCCGTTTCGATGTCAAAGATGTGCCACACATAGCAACACCTCAGGCTATTGCGTGCACTACAAGCACTTATAAATTTTGTCTTTACCATGTACCCGAATGATATAACTCTATGGGCCATAAAGGCTTCCTGGGTTAAAAAGAAGCCACCTTACCATCAGCAGCCTGGATCGTCGAGGACTTCTCCTCTCAAAGAAGCCTACTCGGCGCCCCGGAGAAACCAGAGGCCATAAGAGTACATGGCCCGAGATACGTCTCTCCAGGTTCCATCAGCCTCACGATCGAGGTTCAAGCCATCAGGGAAGTTAACCTAATCCGCATTCTTGGTCATTCGTGACATCCACACCACGTTCGTGACATCCACACCACCAGACTCGCAAAAGCGCATCAAACCAAACAGCTCACATGATCAGCCGCGATACCAAACATCGCCAAACAATCCGAGGAGAAGACACCCTGCGGCTGGTGCAAGCACTGGTACTCAGCCGTGTCACATACAGGCTCCAGTTTCACATGCTACCAAAGGGTCAGGAAGAGCAACTTGACTCAATCAAAAGGGCGATGTAGAAGACGGCTTTTATCCTTTCAAAAAACGCCTCGACGGAGCGTCCGACCTCCCTGGGAATCTTTACGGAACAGAAGCCTTCCATGCATCTCAAATACTAAGACATCAGACCACCGAAGCTAGACGAGCTATCATACTCCCAGCAGGCACAGTTGCAGACACTCGTGCACTGGATGCTCAAACCTCAGTAAAACAACACAGGAAATATATCGCTATTACCCCGATATCTAAACATGCTTAAAGAAGCCTACTCTTAAAGCCTATGCTTAAAGACGTTCACACAGGCACACGACGAGCGCCAGTGTTCTACCTACGGCTTCGCAGAGCCAATTCGCCGAACGTGGAATATTTGGACGCCGCAGCATACCTGCACCGCGACAAGTACGCAGTGGCGGCAGTGGACCACCACTTCTATACACTGTTCACTGCTTTAGTAAGAGCCGAAACACCAGCCGCCGCGAAGAACACCGCCATTAGGCATTACGAGTCCCAAAGCCAAAGCGCTCATGTAATAACAGACATAACATGCGTGTCGAAACTTCCTGAGAGGCCGAATTTGCAAGCACGTCAGCCGCCTCATGCCCACTAAAGCCCTCACCAAGCACCACCACATCACATTATCCCCAGGGCATGACCCGATCAAAACGCACGACAGAATTTTTTGTCGCGTATCTGTCGCGCGACAAAATTTTGTGTCGCGCGACAAGCTGTCTTGTAGTGCATTGTGTCGTGCGACAGGGGCTCGTGTCGTGGGTTCTTTCTCGCGACAAAAGTGTTTGTAGTGGGTTCTGTCGCACGACAGTCATCATTCCTGTATTTTGTAGTGTGCAGAAGGTGCCTGTCGCAGGATTTGTCGCGCGACAGGTTTTTGTCGTAGGTGCTGTCGTGCGACAGGGAGAGTCGTGCCGCGCGACAGGGCCTGCGTGCCTCGACAGAGTTGCCTGTCGCGGGTTCAGTCGCGCGACACTACAGCCTGTCGAGGTATCTGTCTTGCGACAGATACCTGTCGTGGGTCTGTCTTGCGACAGATACCTGTCGTGGGTTCTGTCTTGGGACAAATATCTGTCGTGGGTTCTGTCTTGGGACAAATATCTGTCGAGGCAAGTGTCGTGTTAGAGGTTGCAGTCGATGGTAATTGTGGTTTTCTACAGAAATCTCGAATTTCTGTAGCGCCATCGTGGGATAGTGATAGGCGGACATTCACCAATTTCGTGTTAAATCGCTTGCACTTTGGCGATGCCACGAAGACGATGCGACTTGCTTTGATCGATTCGCGACGATCATCGAGGGAATTAAATGAAGTGTTAATTCACAAACGCGACTCGAGTTTGCAACTCGCTTCCCTACCTAGGTACCGGCCGCACGAAAATTGGCGGGGATGAGAGGCGCCGCTCGCAATCAATCTTCCCTTCAGTTCGCACATGACAGTGTGAGCGAAAGAAGACCATGCTCAAGAGAAAGCATATGCACCAGCGAGAATGCTAGCGGTGCCTGTGAATGAGGCAGTGCTTGCGGTAGTGGCATGCTGCGAGCCACAGGAGCGTCTTCATTCCATCCGGCGCGAGCATGACGAATAGCGCTACTGAAGGTCAGTGTACTCGTGGCTGCTGTGACCTGTGCGTCTCGCAACATACTGTACCCACTACCACATGCGGAGAAAAGGCTAAGGTCACATATACGCGTCGCTTAACGTCACGTAATGGGAGTAACCTGATGGCGAAAAAGCTGGAAGATATTACTCGCAGTAATCGTCCTGCTATCACAAAGGCAGCATGTATGTTACGCACGCATGACCTGTTGCCTGTATAAATGATCAAGGCGACTCCCATATCAAGTTTCCACGTTTCAGTTTTTAGCCGCGCATGCTGCAAGATCATCATAAAATATGAAAAATATATATATATATTCTTACGACTTCGTTCATTGCTTCCATTGAAAATTTCATGACAGTGACACAACCATCTCGCTAAATGTAGAGAACAGCGTACGAATCCTAAGGCCCAGTACAGCCTTGAGCGTGTTTGAACCAGGGTGTCGAACCGGCATTTTTTCGGGTTCGGTTCGGGTTCGGGTTCACGCCTTTCAGGTTCAGTTCCGGGTTCGGCTCCAGAGGGCCATTCCGTTCCGGTTCGAACCGGTTCGGACCGTCTCGAACCGGTTCAAACGGGTTCAAACGGGTTCAGGACAAAAAAAAATTAGAACGCAGATGGGTTTCAGTCAACCTTGCTATGCGTTTGCTTTTTGCTGGCACATCGGTATACAAAATAAAAAAATGCAAAGATATGTTTACGAGGACATGAAACTGGGCTAGTTGGTAAGGGTTCATGCTTAAGCAGCGCAGTAAACAGAGCAAAAGGAAGACTGGAGACGGCACAGACGCTGACTTAAACTGGTTATTACATTCTCGGAAAAGTAGATGAAGGCGCAGGCCACAGTGAACAATCCAAAAAACAGAAGAACGAAGATTAAAACTAAAAAACCATGCTGCGCATGCACATCATAGTCGAGTCATGACATCTTTTTCAACAAAATTCGAAGACTATCTTCCATAGCAGACGGCACTCCCCTATCTCCTGGACCTCACACAGTTGCCACGAAAGCCTGACTCCTTATCTACAAAATTGATGGATGGTGAAGCAACACGCTTATCTGCTTCCTTCCTGATCATAAAGGCCTCCGCCATTCCCTACAGATTCGATCAGGGTGATTAAACAGGAGACTTGTCTTTCTAATTGGGGAAGCAGTGGGCATTTGTTGCAACATCACAGATGGGTGAAAAAAGTAGCGGTGTCGTACAACTTGGCTCTGCATTGCCGCGAGTGCAACGATTGCTTCCCTCAGTAGAGAAGACAAGTGTACTGTTTCATAACCCTGTTTGCATTTGTAGAGAGTTCGTCGAAGCCTTTACGATCAGGAAGGAAGCAGATGACTGCGTTGCTTCATCATCTGTCAATTTTGTAGATAAGGAGTCAGGATTTCTTGGCAATTGTGTGAGGTCCAGGAGATAGGAGAGTGCCGTCTACTATCGAAGATAGCCTTCGAATTTCGTTGAAAAAGACATCATGACTCGACTGTGATGTGCATGCTATGTATGTTTTTAAGTTTGAACTTTTGTTCTTCAGCTTTTTGGGGTTGTTCCCTGTGTCCTGCGCCTTTATATACTTTTCCCAAAAAAATAACCAGTTGTTAGTCAGCGCTCGTGTCGTCTCCCGTCTTCCTTTTGCCGTATTTACTGCGTTACTTAAGCATGAATACATTTTTAATGCGAGATGTTCTCACTTTACCTATTTTATTTTATTGTCCGCAGCAAAAAGATGTATTTACGGCAAGAACTGCAAAATGAAATGAACTCCAAATTAAAGAAAATCGGCTTTTTATTCGCTTTAATCCACCTTATGAGGTGCAAGGCGAAAAGCCGGTGAGCAGTTTGGGAGACTGTCACGATATGGTGGGCGGCTAGATGTTTGATTGGCGCCGAAGTTATAATTAATCGGGCCAACCTGCCCACCACTGCACTCTCCGTAAATTAGGAGGGGGTGGAGCGACAAATTTCTCCACCCCGCGTGCGGAAGATGAGGTTAGACTGCTGACCGGCGATAGGGGCCACGCCTGATTAGCCGTTGACCGGAGGCATGAGGCGTATAGGCAAGTTTCTTTAGCAACCCCCTTTACTTGGGCAAGAACACGAACAAACGGTTACAAAACAAACCAAGCAAAATAGAGGTAATGCACAGGCGCGATGCGAACAACAAGCACAAAATCAGAACACAAACACAAACTATTAACAAGAAGAAGGAAAACAACAGGGCGAGAACTATACAACAAGGTTACACGATTAAAGCAATATACAAAAGAATAGGACGATAACAGCGACAGAACAAAGAAAAGAGCAAAGCGAGTGGTGAGAATCGGTGACTTAGCTGCGTAGTGGCAAGGTCCGGTCGCAGGGAGCGTCGGGCTGCGGAAGCGCGCGGTGCTGATGGGGGGGGTGCGGATACGGGCGCACTTGGGCCCCGGGTTACGCGTCTTCCACGCGTCTTTCGGGGCCGCCGTCGCCGCGCTCTACGCGTCAGACACCGCCTAGGCTCGCTTGCCGAGCACTTCCCTGGCTGACCCCACACACGTCGGCACGCACCGAAATCTCTAAACCAACTAACTCGGTCGTGATTTTCCCGCCACCGTGTTCACGTGACAAACCACAAAAAAAAAACAAATAAAAGCAAACGAATCCTCTCGGCCCCGTGCACCAACGATTTACAGATGTTGAGAAGGGGGGAGAAGAAACATGAAGAAACTGAAGGGGACGCGAAGGAAAGGTATCGTCCTAACGAGGAGGGATGTTAACTTCTCAAGGTTGGGACGGGTGCTAGGGCCTTCACCGGCCGCTTCCCGTCCCCCCCCTCGTGAAAGCACTCTCTTCCCGGCGATAATCCTGAGGAGGGGGGCGGCGTAGTCTCGACCCCCCCCAGCGTCGCGAGGGGTCAAAGCCCACGCGGGGGGAGGCAAAGTCATTGCCGCTGCGTCGCGACATGCCCGCATACGGCCGGCGCCGTGGCCAGCCGTGGCCACTTTGGTCGGAGAAGAAAGAAGAAAAATAAAGCATGCGCGCACTTTGTGACAGAGACCCCGTCGCGCGAGTAATAGGTCTCCCCTAAAGCTTGAGTCAGTTTGGACTTTACCGTTCGCAGTGTACTTACAGGGCCCCAAAATTTCCGCCGCACGCGCCCTGTACGTTCCCGCGCACTACTGAAAAACGAAGATGTCATGTAGCAGCACCTACATACAGATAGAGAACTTTCCGTCACCCCGAAACCGACTTGCCAGTCCCCCCACCTTTACTATAGCATGTTAAAAAAATGTGCGAGAATCCCTCCACCGCCCATCCGCCGCCCAACGAGAGCCTCGTGGGAGCACTGGCTCTCCCTAACATCCAGAACTTACCAAATATACAGGGTCTGTTCTGAAAGTAGTAGGACTGGTTTTTACCTGGGCGAACGGGCGGACGAGAGGTGGTTTGCGCGTGCAGGATCGTTGAAGGGGGATATTGGGAATACTGGGGAAAATCGGCAGTCGGCTCTCGGCCGTTGAAGAGAGGAGGTCGCTGGTACTGTGAACCTCTGTCGAAACGTCTCGTCACGCAGAATCGTCGAGCGTTTACTGGATCAGCGATACGCGATCAAATTTTGAGTAAATCTTGGTAAAACGGGCAAAGAGACTCACAATATGATTAAGGAGGCCTACGGTGACGCTTCCATGGGTAGATCAGGTGTTTTTTGAGTGGCACAAGCTGTTCCGAGAAGGTAAGGAAAGAGTGGAGGAAGACGACCGCTCCAGACGCCCTTCGACCAGCAAGACCAACGAAAATGTGTAGCGAGTGAAACATTTACTTAACAATGATCGTAGAATGAGAATCAGAATGATTGCTGATGACTTGAGCATTCCTCAAACCCAAGTTTTTGAGATCGTGACACAAAACTTATCCATGAGGAAAGCGTCTGCAGAGTTGGTGCCGGGAGTGTTGTCAGAGGAGGAAAAGGCCAACCGGTAGGATCTTCTTCATTATGTGAATGAGGACCCCGATTTTTTGCCCAGCACAAGGTGGCAACGCTGCCTCAGCCCCCCTAGAGTCTCGACTTGGTCCCGCCAGACTTTTCTCTATTCCCGAGAATAAAATCGACGCTCGAGGGGAAACATCACGGATCGGTAGAGGTGGTTCTACAGGCCGTGACGAGGGAGCTAAACAGCATTCCGGTCCAGGCGTTCCTGGAGGCGTACGAAAACTGTAAAACTCATTAACAGCAGCGTGTAGGTGCGGAAGGGTGCTACCTTGAAAAATTGTAATCGTTTGTACTATTCTCTTGAATAAATTTTGTTTAAAAAAATGAGTCCTACTACTTTCAGAACAGACCATGTATATCCCGAGCCTCTATAGCTCAGTATCTTCAAAAACACAACTATTCGTGGGTTCTCACTATAATACAGTAAGAAATTACCACATTGGCTTATTATGATGACGTCAACCTCTTTTTTTCTCATAAAATAGTATGATAAAAAAACACACGCTTGGAAGGGTTGAGAACGCTTTGTTTTTGCACGCACACAAATTGGCAACATCTTCGTTGCGACCTTGAGCTGCAACATTCTTGCAAGTGCAGCATTGTGCGAGGAAGTAGATATACTTGCACTGCATAGAGTGTTTGTGACTTTTCCTGGGGCGCTATCAAAGGCAATCTTTGTGCCAACAGAATTTTTTCTGCCCTTGATAGAGTGATGAAGAGTGGTTAATCTGGCCTCAGCGATTTTTCCACCAACTTGTTTCAGCCATTTATTTTCAAAACTCCAAACAACTCTTTCTGGTAGCTGTGCTTAATAGCAGACTAAGTGCTCGCCTGTCTTTTCTGGACATGCTCGCGAGAAAACTTTGTGCTCATTCATTCGGTTATCTCACTCTTCGCTTTTACTTACCTGTACGGCCTCTCCACAAGGCAGATGACAAATGTTGCGATCGGTCATTACTTCCTCTACCCGTGCACACACAGCCTTACCTAGACTTTCTTAATACTAGTGTATGATCAGCGGATGTACTGTGCAGCCCTCTTTAATGGCCGCAGATATAACGAACGCTCGCTTATTAGGAGCGGGTGTGGTGCTCCTGTGAAAACATGCATAAGGGCAACGGAAATTCGTCGCAGACACAGCGAACAACTCTGGCCACACCACTCGCTTACAGCGAACGAGGTGGCGCGGTGAACTACCCCGATGTTGTAGAGGTCGTCCTTCCGCTAAGCACGCAGATGAAATAGCGCCTCTCAACCTTCACGACACCGCCCCGGAAAGAACATGTCGACCCAGAAATGGAATTAAAACGCAGCACTGGCGTGCGCAAGGCTATCCGGAAAGTCCGGCGTCTGGTAACACTGTAAACGATAAAGTAAACACGGTAACCATATGCTGCAACTCTCTATTAAAATAGTAAGTAACGGCCGGCCAAACCCGCGTCGATGGCCTACGAGGGCGATCATTGCCTGCGCGTTCGCGGGCTGGGCAAAGCATCCCGAAAGGAAGAAGCGCGGTGCGCGTGAGAAAGAGGCATCGTCGAAAGCGAAGCTGCTGACCATGGTCGTGGATCAACTAACAGCAACGATTTCAGAATTCTGAAATCCTTGCTGGCCATGCCGGTCACGTGGCATGCATGGCCTGCCCAATCGTCTCCATCTTTTGCGCCGCTACTATATGCAGGCATTGTCATACAGCGGACAGTGCAACGGTTGCATTCTGCGCCACAAGCACTGCGCTACTTCGTCGCTGCATCAACCCCGGAAAGATAGAAGCTCGAAAACACGCGTGACCAGGCGCATGCAGATTTGTGGCAACGCTTCGTGGATCCATAGCCGACCAGATGTTTCCTCGGATAACTACGTTCCTGCGGACCACAAAATCGCAGAAGCCCCTGCTCTGACGGATACGTTGAACACCAAGTGCGAGCTCTCCCTACTGCCAGGAATCTCAATTACGTGGCCGACCTGCCACCAGCTACCATGCACACTTCATCCATGATTAGTGATACCCCGTCCCTAAATTTGATAGTTGGCAGCAAGGTCTTGACGAGGATTAAATGACTGCCCTAGAATAGTCTGGAAAGAGCCGTGACAGGTTCTGCTTTGCACAAGTAGGCACGCATAACGCAGTTTGGTAAGAAATAAACGCCACTTTTAGCGGCCTTAGTGTTTTTGGCTGTTGTAAGAATAATCCACTTGCTACGAACATCAGATATAACGAACCGAACCCGCGTGACCGTCAGGTTCGTTATAAGTGGGCTCGACTGTAGTTTCCATCGACCACAAAAACCTTTTTGACGCTTCAGACATGGGCCTCACATGATAGGATGTACCGTCTGTTGCAAAAGTTTACAGCCCACCGCGCCGTTTATTTCAATGTCGCGGTGGTCTGTAAACTTTTGCAACAGGCGGTACCTTCGCGCCAAAGGGACGTTTGTTCCGCGGTCAGTGCATTTCTACCTGTGCGAGCAACGTGAAACAATTTGAGCAATAAAATGTTATTTTTGTCGCGATGCTGTGTTCTTTTGGGACATACCTAAGCAGAATCTTAAAAAACCCATTGACATCATACATTTGATTATAACATTTATGGCTGCGATGAAAAACTTCGCAATTCCGTGTGAACTCTTCGTGTTCATAGGACTGTTAAGCGTGTGGAAAACCCGCATGATGGATGAACACCCAGAACCACCGCGTTCAACGAGGTCACTGTTCAGATAACAGTGCACTTTAATGCAGGAGGAATATGCTGCGCAAGTTCAACCTCCTGACTGGTTCCCCTTTCTTGACGTGTGCACCATCTGGAATTTTCATGTGTGGGCGGAGAAAGGGAGTTATGCTGGCGTGATGCCTTATGCCGACAGCGCAGAATTAGACGCGGTCAAGTAAGGCATGAGGAGGGTCAGATAGGTTCCAAATATTCCATGCCACAACCATAAAAAACAGTTTTCTGTTGCGCCGCCATTGGTACGAATCCCACTCGGAGTGAGTGGTTAGAGTATGCATACTCTTTTAGTTGTTCTTTTTACTGCGTTAGCAGTATAGCCTGCTTTCCCAAAAATAACCGCGCTGGTTATGTGTGTGGGAGGGGGGGGGGGGGGGGGGGAGGGGGGTTGCGTGAGTGCAGCCTGCATCCTTGATGCACACCCACCGGTGGACGTACATCAGGGCATTCACTGGTGAAAATGCACCGTCAAAAACATTCACCCATCTCCCCACCCATATCACCCCCATGTACCCGATATAGCCGAGGCAGACTGTTGTGAAGGCTCAACGTATTCAGTGGCCCAAGCGTTCTACGAAAAAAAGCCAACAATCATAAGCCTGTCGTGTCAGACGCTAAGAACCGGAAGTATGACAGCGAGAAGTAGATATAAGTCGCCAGACAGAATTCAAGATCGAGCAGTGCGACAACAGCGCATGGAGCCGCGCGCTGGCGAGTGGCAGCAATTTTTTCTTAGAAGCAGAACGATTTCAGCAAATTGGCATAACGAAATAACTTCATCGCAGTTACATTTCATCGCAGTAGCATCTTTTAGGGCGTAATCACTAACGCATGCCAGCGAGCGCATGTATTTCCGCATTGTCCTTTTGTGTAATCGGTATTTAATTTTTTTCTGATTAGTACATCTACACCGTTGCGAAGAACCCGCCTTTCGTTGCACATTTCCGTCGCCCACAAACAAGAATATGCGGATTCTAAAAAAAAAGAAGCTGCACCAATTTATACGTTCTTCTTTTGTTAATACTAGTAGTAATATCTCGGGTTTAAAGTGTCGAGTAGACATTGGGGCTATGGTATAGACGGTTTAGTGGAGGGCTCCACATTAACGGACACCAGCTGGGGATTTGCAACGTGCGACAGAACACATTGTTTTTTGTATTTTTGGAATCAGCAGCCGAGCTCCCCAGCCATTGAGCCATTTTTTTTTTCCTTTATTGCCCTACAGACCCATCGTGAGGTGTTTTATTTAGAACCTGCTGTCTGAGACAATGAGCGCCTACAAAAGTAAATGTTGCACTACCCACTGCGGTGGCTCAGTGGTTAGGGCACTCGGTTACTTATTCAGTGTACCCGGGTTCGAACCCGGGCCCGGGGGCCACGTTTCGATTGAGGCGAAACGCAAAAGGTACCGTGTGCAGTACGATGTCAGTGCACGTCAAGGATCCCCAGCTGGCAGAAATTATTGCTGAGCCCTCCCCTACTGCGCCTGTTTCTATTTCTTCTTTCATTCCCACCTTCCTCCCTTCCCTTACGGCGCGGGTCAGGTGTCCGCCGAGATATGTGAGACAGTTGCTGCGCCATTTCTTTTCCTCAAAACCACCATCAGAACGTTGTTCGGTCCTCTCGCTAATATTTCATGTATTTGTGGGAAAGGACGCAAAGAAAAGGAAGGCATTCTCAATCGGTGCTGAAATGACTATGGACACCCAGTTTTGTTGCGTGTTTTCTCCTTTCAAATGACGCCATAGTTATTAGAATACATGGTTCAGCGTGCGGTATTCGCCTACTGCCAATAAATAATTTAGAAAGTAATTTTTTCTCCCATGCTGTTTCGGTTTTATCAACCGAATGATGGCTGTGACGTGAGTTCAACATTAGGTCACGAAAGGCACGGGAAAACTAATACAAGCGCTGATACATTGTTTAGACTCACTATAGCACTTTAATCAGCCGGCGGCTCCAAGACCTATAATTACAACGAACGACGTATCAGCAGTTATATTGCCGTTTTATTGCACCTCACGCGACCTAATTTCCACTACACGTCATAGCCATCGTTATGTTGGTGAAACCGAAATAGGGTCAAGAAGAAATTCAAATATAAATTATTTATTATGTGTTTGGTGAATACCACGGGGTGCTCCATGTACCCCAATGTCTAGCGCATCGTTTGAAAGAGGAAAGACGCAAACAAAAATTTGGTGTCTATAGTACTTTATTGAGTTAGAGCAGTCCTAACAATCTGATTAAAGATTTACGCAGTTCACATAAACTTGACTTACAAGTCTTTAGAATTGGCGGTAGTACATTACAGAAGCGTCAATTAGGCTTCCTCCCAGGCACCAGACTTCCTGTAAGTTTCCTGTCGCATATACTTGTTACCACTTTCGCACTTGCCAGCGCAGAGAGCTACGGATGGTTAAATCTATGCGCTAGATCATCTCATTTTGTCCGTAAACATGAGGCATGCCGGAATGCAAAAAAGTGGGACTGAACCGGGTCCCGAACCGGTTCGGAACGGTTCCTTTGAATCGTTCCGGTTCGGGTTCAGTTCCAAGATGGCGAAAAAAATATGGGTTCGGTTCGGTTCCGGTTCCGGGCGAAAATTCGGGTTCGGTTCCGGTTTCGGGTTCGGTTCCGGTTCGACACCCTGGTTTGAACACGGACGCCTAGAAAGGGCGCGCGCGTGGACCGTTGCGTCGCGCCTTCGCTGTAATTTCCCGGAGGAGCAAGAACCCGAATATTTGTCAGTCGACGTGGCGTTACCCCGCGACGCCAAGGATTGGGTGGCGAGATCTGCGACATGAAGTCGCGCCGCAAGAATTCGGTCAGTGAGTGACTTCCCCATGAGGATGTATTAGTTCGGGGCTCCCCCTCCGTGACCAAGGGGCTTAATTAACTCGCGCGAACTCTGTGACTCCCTACTGTAAACGTGTGTTTAATGTCCATTCACACTCGCAATAGCAAAGGCCATGCGGCCAGCAGTCGCTTGCGATCGGGCAGCAGCTCCACGACACTTCCTCACACCTACAAGAGTGACCTGCAGCTCGCCTGCTGGTTTGATTCTCACGTGAAATGAGAAGTCTTGGGACTGACGTCAGTCGATCGCGCGCTTTGGTTCAGTCTCCTGAGCCCTCGCGCCTCGTCCTCTAGAGCGTTCTGGTCCCTCACACTCGGTCCACTAAAGTGTTCTGGTCCCTCGCTATTAACAGTGTGCTACGACAACCTGAGCGAAGAGTAGAATGTCGGGGCGGTTTTGACGTGCGCCACTGCCATGCAAGCGTAAGGGCGCTCTTCTCGGGACCGGCCTGCCAGCCTGGAAGCCGGCGTCAGAAAAATTCACTGGTATTGTTTGTTCACGTCCATTTACTAAGCTCTGGGATAGAGTATCGTTAGCCAATATCGAGTTGTTGGTAGAAGCGATAACAGCAAAACAAATTTTCTCCCACAGCCGCTTCTGCTGCCCATTGCAGCTCGCCTGGCTTCTGCTAGCTCTGCTCCTGAAGGGGTCGCGGAAACCGAGCTTATTTCACTATGACGCGGGGCTGACAGTAAAACGGTGGCGAGGGTAGCACCTCAGTGCTAGCCAGTTCCGAATCGCACTCAGCTTAGGCGTCGATGTGCAATCGGCTAAGCTTAGCGACGACAAGGGTAGCTAGAGAGCAGCGCGCAGTTCGTCGGCCGGCGCGCCCGCGGGCGGCGTCGTTGCCGAAAGCTCGGCTCGCTCAATGATTGGCTCAGTAGCTCGCGAACTGAGCAGGCAAGGCTGGAAAATCGAGCAGCGAGCGTCTCTCCTGCGACTGAGCGAGACTTTATTCTCACGTTTGCATGCAGCATAGGTGAACAAATTTAGCACACATATATGCATCGAATATCTGCTGCCTTACAGCGTTTATTAAGCTCGTCCTCGACGTCACCGTTAGCGCGGAAACCGCGCATATCTTTATTTCACTACGAGACATGGTTCACAGTACAACGTACAGTGAAGAGAGTAGCACCTCAGCGCTAGCCAGTTCGAAAGCACTCTCAGCTCTGGCATCGATATGAAACCTGCCAGGCTTATCGACGAATACGACATCCAGGGAGCAGTGCAAACTTGTCGCCCGGCGCGCTCGCGGGCAGTGTCATTTCTGGAAGCTTGGCTCCCTCAATGCTCAGCAGCTAGCGACTTGGGCTCGCAAGGCTGGAAAACTGAGCAGCTAGCGGCTGGACTGCGACTGAGCCCACGTTTGCAGCACAGGTAAACAACTTTTAGCGCACATATACGCTTGGGATACCGGCTTCGTTGCGGCCACCTTAAGGTGATTCTTACGCTCGTCATCGAGGCCATCGTCACCGCTCGTGACGCTCTGGCTGAGAACTACAATTCGAGTGCGTGCTAAAACAAGCTGCTCGTATTTCGCGGAACAATCTGAACTCGAAAACACAGTTGCTTCTATCGGCTTCCATGTGGGCTCTTGCTCAATTGTGAAAGTACACGCGAACAAGATGCGGCGAGTGCGAGCCGCTGTTGCATATCAGCTAAAGTGTGACGCAACTATCGGCGTAGATTCGCAAAGCAGTTGATATCAAAGTTATCCGCTTGTACGGGTCACAGTTAAGCTCTCAGTTTCGTGTAAATCTTCGTCGAGCATGCCCGCGTCAGTCAAAGTAATGCATCGCAGCTGCTCTCAATCCTACCGCTCACGTCCAACATATCCTTGATATGCACCAGCTTGAGGTACGGTGCATTTCTTTGCCCGTTTTGTCGCAATTAAGAGATTTTAGCTGGCAGCAAACGAAATTTCATTCCGTCAACAGCGTCGTCTGCGCCGTCGTCTGCTCCGTCGTCTGCTAGAACATCCGGGGCACCCTGGGTGATGGGATCACAGGATCGCAGCTTCTACAAAAGTATTTAAAAGCGCTTTAGTGTTCGCACTTAATAAAAAAATAAATTTAAAAAAATTTTTATATTTTTCTTCTGAACATAATTTAAATATTAGTAGTAAAAAAGCGCATTTGAGTTGCAGTTTTTGAACGACGCAAAAACAAGGGCAAAGCCGCTGGCGCCGGCGCCATGTCAGTGCATGCGTTGCCTCACGTTTTGTGTTATTTGGCTTTTCATGGCATTGTTTGAGTGCTTGTGCGGCGGACATGTGTGAAGAACAGAAGTGTGTTTTGGAAGCCAACGACGAGTATTACGCCCAGTCAACATCGGTGAGTTTGGACGGGCAAAGCCGTGAAGAAAGGCAGCGCTACGACGTCTTATCATCTGGAAAGGCAATGAAGACGACGGCGCGGTTTTACTAAGCCTGGATGAGCTGCATGATTGGTGAGTACCGTCACCGCTTCTCTATTACTGATCTGTATTCACACGCGTTATTAGTGTGCGGCTATATTAGTGTGCGGAGGGATGGCAGTGGAGGCAGTCTGCGTGCGGTTGCCTCAGCTATAATGCGTTGCCAGAAAAGAACGGACGTATAGCCTGCGTGACAAGTCTTGCTTCATAGTCTATGTCTGCGTTTAGTACTCAGGTGCCGTGGTAAATAAAAATGCCACCAGAGATGACAACAGAGTTATGCGGTCGCTTGCTAGCGCTGCGAAAAACTACAGACAACGTTTACTACATTCAACTGGCATGGATTTGTACTGCGTAGAAGACGACGATCAGTGCCGCGGGTGAGAGCGCTTTTGCGTGGACAGCTGAGAACAGGCAAGGGAACTGACAACGGGCGATTTTGCTCGCGGCTGGTACCCATCGGATGGATTTGTGCTATTTAGAAGATTATTATGAGCGGCAGTGCTGCGCGATGAAGCACTCGCGCTAGGCGAACTGCGAACAGACGACGGATGGTTTTGCTCGGTGTTTGTGCTCATCGGATCAGTGCTTACTTCTTAATATTCGTCATGCAAATTTTTTTGAAGACAGTGATCGCATGTGGAAGGCTGGCGCATATGTACTAGTCATTTGTAAACTTTTTATCTGTGCTTCCCCATTGGAACAGAATTTGGCAATATTATGTCAGTTAGGTCGTTCTTGTGTCTTCCCTGAACTGTAGGCGTCCATGCTTCCTGAGACCTGTGGTAGCGGAGGAGTGCGGATGTGCGTCGCATGGGCTCCGCAGATTTCAATCCCCACGGACTATCTCGACCCACTGGGCCACCAACGTTTTGTTGGATCTGAAAGAACTCACAAGCTGGATCACCCGGACACCGGTTTCAAGACGGTAGGACCATTTTTGGCAATATTACCGGACTTTGAAGCCCCGCGTGGCTCGGGCGATCTTTTTGGTGGGAAACGCTCGCCGCTGAGCCTACTTAGGCTTAGCACGACTACGGGCGTTCGCGGGCAGCCAGGCCCGCTGAGCAACCGCGATGCAGCCTGGAACCGCCTCCCGCACCGCAGAATACCAAAATTTTGAGCCCTCAACGAGCAGAATAGCCCCGAATTTGCTAGAAGCACAAGAGATGGACGACGCGTTCCTCGACATCTCCGACTCCGAGAATTCGGCAGGCGGGGGAATCGAGGAATCCGCCATGCAGGAGCAGCAAGACACCCAAAAAGAAGACGAGGCAAATTGGGAATTGGCCCTGACCAAACGCCAAAAGAAGCGACAGAGAAAAAACGGACGGAACGCCGCGGCAAACGCCCCAATTTCCCCGGCCGCACAAGGTGACCTCGGAGGAGTATCCCCGGCGTCTACGAGCACAGCTGGCGTTCCAGCTGCCGGCGCGCTGAAAAAAGACGGGAAAGGAACGCAACGGCAGCTCAGGCGAAGGCTGCCCCCGCTCCCCAGGGACGATTTTAAGATTATTTTGCGACCGAAGGGACTTGTAGTCAAGTCGCTCCAGCAATTCCAAGTGGCCCGGGCCGTAGCCGCGGCATGCAGCAACAAGTTCGAAGGACGAGACCTGATCACCAGGCTCCGTACAGGATCGAATATTATAATCGTGAGCACGCCCAACGAAGAGGCCGCCCAGCTCGCGAGACGCATCACTAGCCTCAAGATCGAAGGACGCTCATACGACGTGAACGCTTACGTGGCCGCACCGGAAGACACCCGGCGTGGCGTGATACACGGAGTTGACCCCGGAGCGACACCGGAGGAACTGAAAGCCGATTTGTGGACGCGCACACAGGGTGTTACCATCCACAGTGCTCGAAGACTAGGCAAGACCAAGACAGCTGTCATCACTTTTGACGGACCCATAACACCGAAACATGTCATCTACTGCGGAGCCGAGTACAAGTGCTACCCGTATCGGCCTACAAGACAAATCTGCTACGTTTGCTGCCAACAAGGTCACCGCTCCGACGTGTGCCCCACACCGGACGCCAAGGCTTGCAAACAGTGCGGGATGCAAAACCCGCCAAAAGACCACCAGTGTACCCCGAGATGCCTGATCTGCGGGGGCAACCACGCTACCGGATCGAGGGAGTGTCAAGACCGATTAAAGAAAGCCAGGGAGCCGCGAGGCAAGGCCAACAGCGGCAACAACGGCGGCGGACGCGAGAGCAGACGTCGCAGCCGGAACGACCGTGGCGAGAAACCGAGGTGGTTCAGCTCGGAGGGGGAGTCCTCCCAGAGCCGCTCGAGATCCCGGACGTCACGGAGCAGTTCACGGAGCCTGTCACGGTCCTTTCCGCCCCTGCCACCCCCGGCCATCAAGGGAGGGAGCCAGCAGCAGCAGCAGCAGCAGCAGAACAAGCAGAAGCAAGCCCGAAAGAGCGGCGGCGTCAAGGTGAGCTGGGGAGCCGATAACCCCTGGTTTGCTCCGCACTCGGGAGGGATAACTAACAAACAGAACACAAACACAAACAGCAACCGCGACCAACCTAGACAGGAGGACGCGGAGAAAACAGCGCTGAGACGCGAATTAGAACTATCACGCGCTAGGCAGACAGAGCTAGAGCGCCAAATAGCAGAGCTCACGAACGCAGTACGAGACCTTAAGTCGAACAGCCCTCCGCAGCCACAAACATTACAAACCTGTCGTGTCCGGTCGCTGTGTTGAATGCAGCGAAAGACGCACACGGTACTTTTAGACTTCGTTTATTTAAAGCCGATGAGGGTGCGACCAGCGTCGACCGAGGCAGGAGCCGAACTGGCCGCCCGAAGAAAGGAGGGAGCGGAGAAGCGTCCACGGGAGGGAGTGGCTTCCCAGAACAGGAGGAGGGTGCGGGAGCGCACCGTGGGGGGGCATCTGGTGACAGCGTGCGACGAAGGGCAAGCGGTCGTTAGGAGGAGGATTGAGTGGTCGTTAGGAGGAGGATGCGAACTGTCGTTAGGAGGGGAATGCGAGTGGTCGTTAGGAGGGGGCACACACACACAAAAGCAATACGGGGACACAACACTTCCTTCCCCCTTAGAAAGTTGCCTGGTATCGTGCAGGGGGTCGGCGCTCACGCGTGGAGGCGCGCTGGCTTTGTGCGCTCGGGGGCGAAACACTTGTAGGCTGGCTGTTGTTCGCTGTGTCTCCTGGGTCTGTCCTGGGCGAAGTCTCTTCTTCCGGGAAGAGGTGCCAGGCTATGTGGGAAAATGGTGCACGTGTTCTCTCCGCTGGCGGACAGCTCTCAGACGGCGTCGTAAATCTAAGCAGCTGGTTGAGATGTCGGCGTGCTACTGTGCCATGTATGTTGACGAGCCAAGAGCGCAGGCCTATGCGTCTGACAATTGTAGCTTCCTCCCAGCGTGGCTTTTTCAGAAACTGTCGGGCGAGGACGCGCTGCCCCTCATTAAGCGTGCCGCAGCGCGGAATTGCTTTTTCTTCCCGGAACGTCTCTGCCTTTGGCTCGGGGAGGATGGCTGTGAGCTGGGTTCGCATTTCACGCTCGAACATCATTTTCGAGGGGGTCTCGCCTGTTGTGCTCTGAACCGTCGTGTGCTGCTTGAAGAGAAAGCGCGCAAGGCGGCGCTGCAGCGAGCCTGTCTGATCTCTTTCAAGGGCGCGTATTAGCTCGGCTACGTAGCGCTCGGCTTGTCCGTTTGTCGCTGGGTGGTAGGGGGCCGATGTAACTGATGAGATCCCGTTGTCGCGATAAAACTTGAGGATCTCCGCAGACACAAACGGTGTTCCGTTGTCCGACACTACCTTGCGCGGCAGGCCGAACGTTGCAAATAGTGATCGGAGGTTGTCAATGACTGCTGCCGAAGTCGTCTGTCCCATTTGCCTTATCTCAAGCCACTTTGTGTAGGCATCTACGACCACAAGGAAAGTGCAGCCCTCAATTGGTCCTGCAAAATCAATGTGCAGTGTGTGCCATGGTGTGTCTGGCTTTTCCCATTCTGGGACAGGAGCTTTCGGCGGGGCGCTCCGGCTGCTCTGGCAAGGCTTGCATTCTCGCACCACTGTTTCGATGTCGTTGTCAATGCCAGGCCACCACATGTAGCTTCTGGCACACTTTTTCATTGCAACGATGCCCCGATGTCCGGCGTGGATGAGAGACATAGCTTGTGCGCGTAGCTCTCTCGGCATCACAACTCGGGACCCAAATATGATGCAGCCGCGATGGGTGCTCAACTCTGTAGCTCGCCTGCGGTAAGCGTCGAAGTTGTCCCCTTTGAGTTTATGCACGTTGCCTTGTTGAACAGCTGTGTAAACTAGCCGGAGAGCTGCGCACTTCTGCGTAGATGCTGCAACTGTGCCTGCTGTAAGCGGAGGTTCTGGCAGTGCTTCGAACATCAGAACGTCTCCTGGTGGAAATGGTTCGTCAACAGTTGCGTCTAGTGGCAGACGGCTTAGCGCATCGGCGTTTTGATGTTTACTCCCATTGCGGTAGACCAGAGCGTAGTCGTACGCTGAGAGTTTGATGCACCAACGTGTCATTCGCGGAGACAAAGTTGGTGGCATAGGCCTTTGTGGTCCCAGAATGCCCAATAGCGGTCGGTGATCGGTTATAAAGGTCACCTTCCGGCCGGCAATGTACTGGTGAAAATGTGTCGCCGCGTAGACGATGGCTAGCCCTTCTTTGTCAAGTTGCGCGTAGTTGCGTTCTGCTTGCGACAACGTACGTGAGGCGAAGGCGATGGGAGCTTCCCTTCCTTGCTCGTCAGTTTGCGATAGAACCGCGCCGACTCCGTACGGTGATGCGTCGCAAGCCAAAAGCAGAGGCTTCCTTTCGTCGTAGTGGCGGAGGACTGTACATCTTCGAATCAGGTCTTTCAGGGCATCGAATGACTGCTGATGGCGTGGCGACCATGTCCATGTCACATCTTTCCGAAGGAGTTGGTATAAGTCGTTGGCCACGGTAGCTCTTTGTTCCAAGAACCGGTCGTAGAACGTCAAGAGTCCGAGAAAAGCCTGTAGCTCCTGCTTGTTTGTTGGAGCTCGTGCTTCTGTGATCGCTCGCACCTTGTCCTCGGTAGGGTGAATGCCTTCCGCATCAATTCGGTGTCCCAGAAATTGCACCTCTGGCACCGCAAAACAGCACTTCGATTTGCTTATGCACAAATTAGCGTTTGCTAGCCTTTCGAGAACGAGCTCTAGGCGCACTGCATGCTCTTCAGTGGAAGTGCCACTGATGATGACATCGTCAAGGTAGACACAAACTCCTGGGATGCCCTGAAGCACTGTCTCCATGAATTTTTGAAATATGGCCGGGGCTGCAGCTACGCCAAAAGGCAGTCGCTTGACTTTGTACAAGCCTTTCAGTGTGTTAATTGCCAATAATTCAGCAGTTGACTCGCTCACCTTCAGCTGCTGATACGCCTGGGTGAGGTCCAATGTGCTGAAGACTCTTGCGCCACGTAGTACACTGAATACTTCTTCAGGTGTCGGTAGCGGGTAAGAGGACGCTTTAGTCGCAAGATTGACGGTGCTCCGGTAGTCTCCGCAGAGGCGTATGGTTCCGTTCTTCTTGCGAACTACGACAAGTGGTGTGGCCCATTCTGAATGCTGCGTCGGCTCGATGACACCTTGCTGCTCCAGTTTGTCCAACTCTTTTTCAACTGAATCTCGGAGAGCAAACGGCACCGGCCTGGCCTTCAGAAATTTGGGTTGCGCGTTGTCCAACAACTCCAGTGTGACCGGGGGCCCTTCGTTTCCTGGAATCTCTTCCGAGAATACTCTTTCGTATTTCTCTTGCAGTTGCTCAACCATGTTCTGGCTCGGCGTCTGGTGTATGCCGCATATCATCACGCCTAGTGGAGAAAACCAATTTCTCCCTAGAAGGCTTGATCCTGTGCCCTTCACAACAAGCAGAGGTAGCGTATGGGTCTGGCCGTTGTAGTTAACCTGCACGTTGGCAGAGCCCAATAGTGGCAGATTCTGTCCTGACCACGTTCGCAGGTGCGTGTCGTCTTGTTGCAGGGCGGGTGCGTCAGATGGCCATGAAGTTCGGAACGTGTCCTCACTGATCAGAGTACAGGCTGCGCCGGAGTCCACCTCGAACTTAATCAGCTGGTGATGTACGCTTACTTCTGTAAAAATCTTCGGTCGCGTGCCGAGATTCATGGTGTTCAGGTCGTACAACACAGATGGTGTTGCTGATGTTGTTCCATGGAGATCAGATAGCGGCGTATTCTCTGAGGCGTTGACGCTGTGATTAGGCTGGGAAGGTGTCTTTATCTTGGCAAGTCTCCGTTTCGTAATGCATGCTCTTTCGATATGCCCTCGCTTGTGGCAAAAATTACACGTGGCTGACTGGAATCGACATCCCTGGGGGTTGTGTTGGTCGTCACACCGCCAGCAGCGTTGTGCCTTTTTGACCGATTTTACAACAACAGAAGGCTTGCGCACCTGGTTGCTTGTCTGGTGTACCGGCTCGGTGTTCCGGCGAATCCCTCTCTGCTGGTGACCGGCGCTCTCCGCTCGAACGGCGATGTCGTAAGCTTTGCTGAATGTGAGGTCCTTCTCAGCGAACAGGCGCTGCTGCAGTGACTCGTCACTCAGTCCGCACACAAATCTGTCGCGTAACATCACGTCCAAGGGAAGCATGGTGGTGTTAGCAGAAGAAGCTGCGTCTCCCTCCTGCCCGGTAGCTGTTGTCGACAGCGTTCCAAAATTGCAGTCGGCAGCGAGCTTCTTGAGCGCGGCTACGTAGGCGCTCACAGTTTCTCCTTCCAGTTGATCTCGTCGTTGGAAGCGAGCCCGGCTGTAGACCTCGGATGGCCTTGGGTCGTAGTGCTTTTGCAGCGCTTTTACGATGTCGTCGTAAGACACTGCCGCTGGTGTGCTTGGCTGAATAAGGGCGCAGACAGTATCGTAGGTCTGCTCCCCGCACAGCGTCAGCAGGTTGGCCCTCTTCAAGGCTGGGTCTGTGATGTTGTTAGCTTCAAAGTAGAACTGAAGGCGTCCAACCCACGATGACCACGATGAGCCGTTGAATTCTGGGATCTGATTGGGAAACCCTCGCGTAGCCATGGCTTGTCAATAGCGTTGCGTAGCGCGGGTCGAATCCCATCCTCGTCGCCACTGTCGTGTCCGGTCGCTGTGTTGAATGCAGCGAAAGACGCACACGGTACTTTTAGACTTCGTTTATTTAAAGCCGATGAGGGTGCGACCAGCGTCGACCGAGGCAGGAGCCGAACTGGCCGCCCGAAGAAAGGAGGGAGCGGAGAAGCGTCCACGGGAGGGAGTGGCTTCCCAGAACAGGAGGAGGGTGCGGGAGCGCACCGTGGGGGGGCATCTGGTGACAGCGTGCGACGAAGGGCAAGCGGTCGTTAGGAGGAGGATTGAGTGGTCGTTAGGAGGAGGATGCGAACTGTCGTTAGGAGGGGAATGCGAGTGGTCGTTAGGAGGGGGCACACACACACAAAAGCAATACGGGGACACAACAAAACCCAAGCCCAGTCGCAAACAGGCAACGAGGATCTCAGTCAATTTAAGGCAGAAATCCAGCAAATGATGCAGCAGATGATGCAGCAGATGATGCAGCAGATGATGCAACAAGTGCAACTACAAGTCACAGAACTCCGGAGCAGCATCCGCAAACAGAAATTCGCCGATAACATTAGAGAAAAGGCCTACCACCGGCCCGCGCTAGCAGCCCTCGCCAACTCGGCCACAAACAACACTGAAGCTTAAATATGGCCAACAAAACCTTAGGCAACAAAGAAACCCTAGACATATGGCAATGGAACTGCAGAGGCTACCGCAAGAAGCAGGGCCTCCTCCAACAACACATTCATACACAACAAGCACCGCCCGACATCATAGCGCTTCAAGAGACGGGCACTACGCCAACACTCGCAGGATATACGTGCTACGAGACTCAAGAGAAAGGAAGAACGGCAACCCTAGTCAGTAAGGCGCTCATCGCCATAAACCATGACAGGATTGCCGACACCGACGTAGAACACGTGATAGTAGAAATTATACCAAAGAAGAAAAGAAAGAGGGGCAGCATCTTCCTTGTGAACGCATACAGTCCTCCAAAACAGAGGAAAGCAAAATTCCATGAACTTTTCCATGGCGCACGCAACCTAGCAAAAAAACAACACGCTAATCATACTAGGAGACTTCAATGCCATGGACAAAAGCTGGGGATACCAAACAGCTAACCCAAAAGGCAAAGCACTAGCAGCGGCAGCAGAAAACACTGACTGCACCCTCCTCACAGACTCAGACACTCCAACCAGAATCGGAAACAGCGTCAGTACCGACACCTGCCCCGACCTCACATTCATACGGGGAGCGGAACAGGCAGTGTGGGAGAACCTGTTAGAAAATCTGGGCAGTGACCACTATATACTTAAAACACAAGTAACCTCAGACAGGCTAAAGCGCCAGCTGGGATCGGCAAAAATTACGGATTGGAGCGCTTTTCGAGAGGCATGCGACGGGAATCTCGCCGCGAAAGGGATCCAATCGATAGAAGAGTGGGGAAACATGCTGAAAGAAAAACAGCGCAAGTACACTAAAGAAATCGCGCGAACGACGCAGACACCCGAGGTGGACGCCAGGCTGCTCAAGCTATGGGAAGCTAGACGCGGGCTCACCAAGAGGTGGAAGAAACAAAAGTACAACAGAAAACTAAAACTTAAGATCGCAGAAGTCACAGCGAAAGCAGAAGAGTACGCGGCGCAATTGGCAAGGCAAAACTGGCAACAATTCAGTGACTCCCTCAACGGAACTTTGAGCACATCGAGGACGTGGCATATACTCAAGGCTCTCATAGATCCAACAAAAACCAAGGCAGAAAACAACAAAGCCATCTACCGGTTAATCCACCAGTTCAAGGGACCAGATTCAGCACTCCTGGAAAAAGTACGCGTTAAGTGCTTCGGGGACACACACCCAGCAGCTTACGCAGAGCGCTATCGAGGAAGTGAAAACGACACCTTGGACAGACCCATCACGCGAGAAGAGGTCTACGCAGCGATTCGAAACACAACCAGAAATACGGCCGCGGGTGCAGATAAGATCAATAACGCACTCATCCGCAACCTCAGTGATGAGCTAGTCGCAGAATTAACGGACTTTCTCAACAAACACTGGGAAGCGGAGACCGTCCCCGAGGAGTGGAAACATGCGGAGGTTGTCATGATTCCTAAACCAGGCAAGAAACTACAAATTGAGAACCTCAGACCGATCTCGCTCACATCGTGCCTAGGAAAACTGTACGAACGAGTGGTGACGCTGAGATTACAACAGTACATGGAGGACAACGAACTGTATCCCCACAGCATGTTCGGTTTCAGAGCAAAACTATCGACCCAAGATGTACTACTTCAAATCAAAGAAGAAGTACTTCGGAACGTCCCCAAGAGCGGAGAAAACATAATACTGGCATTGGACATCAAGGGGGCTTTTGACAATGTCAGTCACGAGGCTATCCTTACGGGCATGAGCGACCTGAACTGCGGAAGGAGAATCTACGGCTACGTCAAAGCCTTCCTCTCAAATAGAACGGCAACGATTGGCCTGGGGGAGCTCAGATCAGACAAATTTCTTACTCCAAATAAAGGAACACCTCAAGGATCGGTCATCTCCCCTACGCTCTTCAACATAGCCATGATTGGCTTGGCAAAACAGTTAAAAGCAATCGACGGCATACACCATGCCATGTATGCCGACGACATCACCATCTGGGTCAACACAGGCTCGCTCGGAGAGAAAGAAGAGAAATTACAAAAGGCAGCCACCTGCGTAGAGAACTACGTCAGAGAAAGAGGGCTAGCATGCTCCACCGAGAAATCAGAGCTCCTAAGAGTTTGGAGAGGAAAACAAAATCGCACAGTCCCCACTAGCGACGACTTAAAGTTGAACGTCTACCTCGACGGGAAGTCGATACCGGAAAAAACACTCATCAGAATCTTGGGGATGTGGATACAGTCAAACCAACGCTGCACTCACACTCTCGCCCTACTCAAAGCATCCACTCTACAAGTGGCCCGCATGATCACGCGCATCTCACACAGACGTCATGGCATGCGAGAGGAGGACACACTTAAGTTGGTCAGAAGCCTGGTAGTCAGCCGAGTGACATACAGCCTCCCCTACTATAATCCCATCAAGAGTGAGGTACAACAGGCGGACGTGATTCTACGCAAAGCCTACAAAACCGCACTCCACCTTCCTCACAGCACTTCAACCGAAAAGCTCCTAGCCCTAGGACTACACAACACTTTCGATGAATTGAGAGAGGCACAACTAGTCTCCCAACTGCGCAGACTACAACAGACCCCATCTGGCAGGGAGCTCCTAAAGAAACTGGGCCGCGCCGATCAAATTCAAGAAATACAGAGGACAGAAACAATTCCGGACGAATATCGCAACACACTAAAAGTAACGCCAATACCCCGGAACATGGATCCCAACCTACACAAAGCACGCAGAGAGGCAAGGGCTGAATACCTACAAAAGACATTAGCACCCCAAGAAACGACGGTATACGTGGACGCAGCCACATACACCAGAACAGCGGGGCAGCACAACAGCAATGCGGTAACAACGGTGATTGACTCAACCCTACGCGAGATCACCAGCGCATCACTACAAGACTGTACGATAGTCGAGGCTGAGGAAGCGGCCGTCGCTCTAGCGGCAGCGGAGGGCTATCGGTCTAAACGGTCTCTAAAAATCCTTACAGACTCACAAACAGCATGCCGCAACTACCTACGCGGCAGAATAGGGCACAGAGCGCTCCGCATACTCCGCTCTGGGGGCCACATAACACAACTACAAACAAACGAAGAACCAATCAGGCATACGATAGTATGGACGCCGGGACATACGGGAGTAACAGGGAACCAAGAGGCGGACAGGATAGCTCGAGGGTACACTTATTACCGAGCATCCAACGTAGGCGACCTCGAGGGGAACGAACCTGTACCCCAAGATTATTCGGCGATTCTAAATTATTACAAGGGCTGCAGAAAGCGGTATCCACCACCGGACAACTCCCTTAGCAGAGAGGACTCTGTCGCGTGGAGACAGCTACAGACGGGCTCCTACCCGAACCTACACGTACTCAACAAAATATATCCAACACAATACAATGACAAATGCCCTTGGTGCCAAGAACCCCCCACGCTGTACCACATAACGTGGGCATGCCAGAGGATAAGCGTGGTACCAGTGATAACAAACCCGAGTGCGGAGCAATGGGAGGGAGTGCTCTCCAGCGATCGTCGGGTCGACCAAGAAGGTCTGATTCGGCGAGCAAAACTGGCAGCAGCATCCAGCGGAGCCCTGGACTAAGGGCAGCCGACCTTTGTACAAGCAGATGGACAAAGCCATCTCACAGCCGCAGAAGAAAAGCAAATCTAGAGCTTAATAAAGTTGTTCACTCACTCACACTCCATGCTTCCTCTCCTTCAGGGCACTGAACTGTTGGGGATGCAACTGCACACTTATTTGGGATTTCAAGCTTTTTGCTGTATGCCTCGCTTATGCGGCCCGCTCTCAGGTCGTTCGCAATTGGTGATGGTTTGTTATTCATTTTCACTTTCTCTTATTTATTCTTGGTTGACTGCCGGCAGCAGTTCTCCGCTCTCGGAACTGTTCCCAGGCACGGAACCCTACCCACAGACCTCCCTGCACCTCACTCACCAGTGTTCTTCGGTATTTTTTTTTTGCTCTTGCCCCTACTTGCATTACCACTCGACAAATGTTTTGCTGTTTTTATTTGTGTGCAATTTGTTAAATGCACTATTAATTTTCGTATCATGCTCAGTTGTGACGTGAGATATCGGGCTCCTTGGTATTGAATGCATGTCTTTTGCATTCTCTCTTCTCATTTATGCAAGGTAAACTGGTCGACTGGGTGCTATGTTCAATTTAAGAATACATTAGACGCTGGTGCAAGGAACCCTAATAGTAATTAACTAAAGCCTGCGCATGCTATATTCGAATAGTTGGGCTCTTTTCATCATGCATAAAAATAAAGCGGTATTCCAGCCAGCTCATCTTTCAATGTGGTTATGACAGTCATGTAAATGTACTCAAAGAATGTGTATGGGTGTTTCACGTACAATCTCCTTATTTATTTTGTCATGGGCCACCTCATTGCTTTTTGTGTTCCTATATTAATACCTCATTTTAGTTTCTGAAGCAGTCGACAGTTTGTTTTGTTGTCATTCATGACATTGTCACTGGCACTGACAGCTGTTGGTCGGGACGTATTTATCTGCAGTTGCCAGCTGCCAGCATCTGCTGGGCCATGCGTGCTTCCTGCCTTCAGCTGTGCCATCCCTCCAAGCCATTCATGGTAATTATATTTTTCAGTTACGCATACCTTACCTGCCTGTTTTGAAAAATATTTTCAACATAGGCTCACTGCTGTGTTTAAAAATGAATGCAGAACTCTACATGCACTTTACAGCAGTACCTCAGCTTATTACATGAACTGCAAATTTGTACGAAATATAGCCGCTCATGTAGCTCTTGACACTGCGCTGTTATTATAAAGTTGAGCCTGCTTCAGGTGCAGTGACTATTTGTCACCCAGGCTTCGCGCACTTTTAGTGGGAAGCTCCCAGACACCCTTAGAGCGTGTGGGGGTAGCGGTCTCGGACTCGAAGGAGATGCCCTCGACTCAGCGTGGCAAGCTCTAGGGTCCCCTCTGACTGCAGCGTCAGGTCGGCCTTTACCTCAATGCCTACTACCTCGGTAGTAGCTACACAATCAATTTCTAGAGGAAGCGGTAATCCGGTTTGTTCTTCACCCTCTGTGGTTTCAGTTGCAGGAACAGGCTGTTCCACAACCACACTCTCACTAGTGGAGCTAGTTACAACCTCTTCCGTGGTTGTCAACAAATTAGACTCGTTAGTCTTCCACCCGGCCTCTCCGGGGTTAAGCTCCACTGGATCTCTGACGTTCCTCGAACGCCGAATTTCGGCAAGCTTCTGCTGAATAATTGCCATCTCTCTTTCAAAAGCCCTTTCGGCCTCTTCCTCTCTCTTTTTACGTTCTCTCTGTTCTTCTTCTCGTTTCTTTTGCCTCTCTTTCTCAGCGGCTTCTCTAGCGCGCTGTCTTTCTTCTTGTTGTTTCTGCCATTCTCTCTCTCGTTGCAAAGAGAGCTTCTCCGCCGCTTCTTGTCTCTTCTGCCATTCTCTCTCTTTCTCTTCCTCTCTCCTTTGCCATTCTCTTTCTCTTTCTCTCTCTTTTCGAGCTCTGTCTCTTTCCTGGTCCACCCATTCTCGCAGTTCGGCTCCGGTCATCCCCATCTGGAGACCGGCCTCTACTAGCTCCTTTAGCTCCTTAAAGCTCATATTTGGAGACCGAACTCTACATTCAAGGCAAAGAATACCTCTACACGGTGAACATCACTAACCGCTTCGGCGCGGCACCTCACAATATCGCTCTGCTGCTAACACTCGTTTACGATTCGTAAACTCCTTCCGACTCTTTCTCCGTTCTCTGTGCTTGCAACACCAAACGTCCTGTCGCGGACGCCAGAATATATTGTCACCCAGACTTCGCGCACTTTTAAGTGGGAAGCTCCCAGACACCCTTAGAGCGTGTGGGGGTGGTGGTCTCGGACTCTAAGGAGATGCCCTCGACTCAGCGTGGCAAACTCAGCGGAGACCAGCCACCAAGTGACAAGAGGTTTTTGGGCGTTCGGTGCCCAGCTTTCGCTGGTCGCAAGCCAGAGAATGGGTCGGAGCCAAAGGTTCACAAACAAAACAAAGTTTATACAGCAAAGAGACGATACAGAGGATTTCACAATCACTAGTACAAACACATACAAAGTGATTAATAAAACAATGCAACGCGTGCAAGTTAAACTCGAGAGAGAATACAATACAGAGAAAATATTGCACCTAAAGTGCACTAACACAAGAGAGAGAGGTAAACAAACAAAACACAATTTGTTCACCGGGCACTGCGGCAGTCCGACGACCAGAGTTCCACGACGATGCCGTCCCGCAGACTGGCGACCGTTGCCTCGTTGGTCCGATGCTGGCCGAGTGGTGTTTTCCCGGGAGTCGAACGGGCGCGCTTCGACGAAGCTTAAACGGCGGTTCGGACTGACTGATAGCGGTCAACGTCCTTCTTTATAGGCTCGCTCTCCCGTCTGTTTGTTGTTCGCGCCCGAGTCGGCGCGCACATACACGCAGCATTGGCAGTGCTGTCTCCCTTTCCTCTTCTCACCGGCCGCGCGTCCCCATTGGTCGGAGGTCGGGGGTCGCATCTCGAAGTTTCGAGCGTGTTCTTGAGCGGCGCCGACGCCGACGGGCGAGGGGGACGTGTCTTAGTGCACGGAAGGCTACGCCCTTTCCCCCCGTCAGCCGTAGAACCGACTCGCATGTTCGAGAATAATCGGCGGGGATGACTCATCTCCTCGGCGCACGCCGCGGCGGTGGAGAGAGAGGCACGCGCTCGGCGGGGCTTTCCCTCACCCCCGTCGGGCTCGCGCCGGCGAGACGCCGTGCGCGCGGCGGTTTTCTTTGTTTGTTCCTAAAATGCGCCGAATTTTGTGACACTATTCCACACCTGTTGCCTTTTATGCATGTGTGTCCTCTAAAAGGGCCAAAATGTTCGTTTATCTTTTAAAAACGTTGTGCTGTACAATAATACTTTAATGGTATTTCTTGCTTGTACACTGAAATGTCAGTCAGTAAAGTAACATTGTATGATGACACCAAATCTTGCGTGGCATAGCATCCTTGCAGCGTACTTGGCAAGCTCCTGTCAGCGCAGATGTATTGCTGGTTTATTGCTGTGGCATGTGGTTATACTGTACAGTTTGTACCTCTACGTTCTTGAAACTATCCTTGAAAAATTTTAAATTGGTTTTTGAGCCAAGGAAGTGACAGAGTAACTGTCTCGCATCTTGATAGGCACCTGAACCATGATGCAAGCAAGGGAAGGGATAAAGGAGGGAGTTAAAGAAGAAAAGAGGTGCCGTAGCAGAGGGCTGCAGAATAATTTTGGCCACCTGGGGATCTTTGTCCTGCACTGACATCAAACAGCACGCAGTTTAGCCTGTGTTCACTTGGGCCCGCATAAAAAAAAAACGAGCAGACCTTCTTAGAACTAACATTTCATTGCACCAGCTACTTTGTAGTTTTTACTGCAGTGACCTGAAATCAACGGTTGTTTTCTTTGCACAACCCACATACCCTGAACAAGATGTGATGATGCTAGACGAGGTGACCCTCTCTGCATAGCAGCAGGTTGGTTCAGGAAATGCGAAGACTCATGGAGAACCGCTCAGTTATATTTGATTTCATGTTATTATAGTATTAATGGTGAGTTGTAGTATAAGTGATGAATTCTTGCAAATGATTGAGGACATCAATACTCAGTGTGAAAATGAGAGCTAAATCAATACTTAATAATCAGGAAAGAGGCCATTTTATGAAATGCAGTAAGGTACTGGAAGTCGAAACAGAATACACCTCGGCCAGGTCATGCACAGATATAGAGCATTTGAAAGAAATGGTTGGGAGAATAAGAAAGGGGTTTATTGCCTTAGGCATGCACTCAGAAGTTACGAGCAGCACCTAGTAGTATGCTCAAAAAGAAATTTTAAACTGCTTTGCCTTTGCTAAGCTGTCGGGAAAAGTGGGGTACTTTATAAAGGGCTTAAAATTGAGAACAGTGCGGTGAACCACTCAGGAAAATCATAGGGTTAATGATAAGAGATTGGGAGAGAACTGAGTTGGTTGGAAATAAATGCGAATTAAAATCTGAGCGGGAATCATAAATGGACATAGGCAGGACATACATTTTTTAAAGAAGCTGGCTATCCTTTTGGATAGTGGAGCGGTTACTCACAGCAGGAAATTGTGCTCTTCTTGCTTTCATTTTATGGACATATGCTTTGTGTCTTACATCTCTTGGCCTGCCATAGGCAGCATATGCTCATAATAAATTTTTACCTGTCTAATTATGTGGCATAGGGAGAATTGAACTACATAACCTCATCAATGCACACCCTCTCTGAAGTGAACTTTGTCAGCCCCGTCAGTCACCACATTGATGCATGTCACCCCAAATGGGAGCCGTCATGGTGGCTGAGTGGTTATTGTGCTTGGCTGCTGACCCGGAAGAGGCAGGTTCGATTCCAGCCAGTTTTGATTCCAGCTGTACTAGTCTCATTTCAATGGAGACGAAATGCTAGAGGCCCAGGTACCGTGTGATGTCAGCACACCTAAAGAATTTTCCAGTCCTCTACAATAGCGCCCTGTATAGCCTGCGCCGCTTTGTGGCATTAAACCCTTTAAGACCAAGTAAAGTAATGGATACATCATTTCCAAAAATTGTTTAAATTTATTATTTTCTAAACGTTAACAATTTTCTGCACCTGTTTTCCTTCGTCTTTCCCTCTTATTTCCTCCCTCATGCTGAGTAACAGGTCAGTGATTTTAAGTAAATATTTTGTTCATTTCATTAGCAAAGTTTCTCTGTCTCTCTCTATTGCTTTGCTTTTTGTATCTGCAGTATAGTATTATGCAGAAATATGTCAAGATTAGATCCAAGAGATATGGCCTAGATTTTAAGTTCTATAGTCAACCACACATTACTTATTACGCTATCAAGGCTTTTTTTTTGGCATGTGCTACCTGGTACAGAACTGATGTGGCCTACAGCGGTAAATATCGTTTGAATGTGCATAAATTGAATAGGAAGGCAAATTTCCCATTTGACTATGTAAATAGATTGGGCAATCATGTGCTCACAAAGCTCATAAACTTTTCTGTTTCCAAAACTTTCTGTAAAAGGCACTGACTCACTGAAATACACTACAGTTACTTTTGCCTAATCCCGATATTATTTACTGAAGATTGGTTTGAGGGAAAGTCCTCTGTGCTCGAATGAGTGCACGGCAGCTTGTCTTTGTCCAAAGTATTTGGAGAATAATGAATTTTGTTACCTGGCAGAGATAAAGCAAGGATAGCAGTGTTTTGTAATGTCCACAGGGCATTCTTCCAAAGCCCAGTATGCATGTAATTCCTTCATTTTGTGCAACATAAAATGTCTTCCCTTTACACTCATGGTTGAAACAAAATGCTGAATACTTCGCCACTCAAAAAATGAAGGCCATTGTGCTGCTCTACAAAATATCAGGCTGCAGCGGTTGTTGCGAGGCAAATTCACCAGGTTGTCATCATCATCAGTCTAACACCCAATGCAGGGCAGAGGCCTCTCCCATGTCTCTCCAATTAACCCTGTCCTTCGCCAGTTGTGGCCACCGTGTCCCCACAAACTTCTTAATCTCATCCGCCCGCCTAACTTTCTGCTGCCCCCTGCTACGTTTGCCTTCTCTTGGAATCCACTCTATCACTCTTAAGGACCACTGGTTATCTTGCCTTTGCATTACATCTCCTGCCCAAGCCCATTTCTTCCAAATAACCCACGTTTTTTTCAAACCTATTTGTCAGGCTCCGCGTTTTTTTCTCACCTATTCGTCAAGCTGCAAGCCACTTGCACGCTCTACAAACCTATTTAAAGTACATTATCCAGCATTGTTGGCATGGAGTGTGTAGTGCTAAAACAAAAAATAATACAATAGCTGATGATCTGCTAGAGCAACAGAATTCCAAGAGTTTGAGAAGGGCAGTGGGAGAACTAGCAAGGCGGGATAGCTAAATTCGACAAGCAGTGGACAGGGATCCTGCAACTTGTAGAGGACAGGCAAATTGGAGACTTGTGGAAGGGGCTGTAGTCTTGAGTGTGCCTAGCTGGCCTTGTGATGCATTGTATAGGGCCCTTTGTTTTTGAGTAAAACTGGTTTCTCCTGATTGTTGCATTCCAGAAAGATTCATCAAGATTGGGTTAAACCCAAGTTTCGCGTGCAAATGTGCCTGTAAGAAAGTGTAGAAGATTGATAATGCATGAAGCTAAAGAACCACTGGAGAGTAGTGGATACGTCTCGTATTTCTTCGTAGCTATATTGTTTAAACAGTGCTGGCTATTTTAATTCCTTTTTAATGCTTATTGCTCGTCGAGTTGCATAAAATTTTAGGATAAATTGAAAACTGCAGGTAGGTTTAATTACAATAATTATACCCGTATTTCTGAAGCTCTCTTCGAAGAGAGGTCCACATTTTGTGTGCATGCTTTGAATTTGATTATTTTCACACTGCAAAATGGAGGACAGGTCTGCTGTGAGAGGTTTTTTGCAATGAAGCGAGAGCAAGTGGTGCGGAATGCTTGTTACTGTGTCGCCCTGCCAATATTTCTAGAACCCCTGGGACCACTGAGCTTGTGAGTATCTATGACTCAAAAGCTCGGAGCTGATTGCCCGTTCCGTGGTTGTCTGTATTAAGCGGTGCAAGGCCAAGGGCTCATAGCTAACAAGCATATGACACCATAAAACTAGATGCAGTCAGGCTGGGACTGTGCAGTATGTCAGTGTTAATGAGGTCGTGATAAACGAGGTTTACTCTGCGAAGCTAGTGTGAAATAATAATTGTTCTTATGGAAAATATCGTTTTTTCTTAGTCATTGCAGCAATACAAGCATATCAAATCTGATATCTCTCACTCATCCCTCTATGTTTCAGTTTCAAGGGACCAAGATTTGCGTGGAAGTCGTGCAAGCCACAAAGTTGTGTGCGGCTTGAGCCAGCAACCAGGAGCAGGCTGGGAATTTGCGAATTGCCAGTGGTATTCGTTCAGTCAAGCAGGCTTTACTGTAAGTACAGTGTTTTCGCCATAGCATTTCTTTGAAAAGTACGCATTGAGCTTGAATAGGACAAGCTGTCGGTCTAGTTGGTCTGATCCTTTGTGGTTGACAGAGCTTAGAAACACAGACTGGGGTCAGAAAGAAAAAATATGAGGGCACAGGTGCTGACTACAGATTTATTCCAGAATCACCGAAACACTGCATATATAACCAAAACACAGGCGCCAACAGGTGGCAATTTTATGCACTCGTGGCAACAATAAGTGATATGGCCAATAGTGGGAAAACAACACAAACTAGAAACAGAAACCAAGACTTAGAGCAGGGAAGGATGAAACCATAATAAGGTTAAAGGAATAGTTTTAAGCAAGTCATTTTTAAGACCACCAGCACGTGAAACAGTGGAACGGTTTGACCAAAATTTTCAAGTACTGGTCTGATAACATGGAACTAAAACACTACACGCAAACACAGATCAAGGGCAGTGAAATAAAAGTAAAATGGCAAGAAAAAACATGCGGTGAAAAGAAAATGGTGATTGGGCAAGCAAACAAGAATTGGTCTACAAAGGTGAAGTGAGCTAAAAAACTGAACGAATAAAAGGGGAATAAATGCACATTAGCAACAAAGGTGAAGCCAACAATTAACATGGCTACAGGAGGAAGATGAGCTACTGAAAAAACGAGAGAGATAAAATATCAATATGAAATTCAATTAGGATTAAAGATAAAAGCAAACAAAAATTCGAAAATAGAGGAGTTGGCAGAAAAGTCAAGGCATGCAAGATGTTTTTAAAACCAGGGCTAGGTCAAACATCCTGAAGAAAGGCAATCTTTTTTTCTGAGGGTGTTCTTGCCCATTAATCCTCGAGCCTCAAAATCCCGGCGGCTCCCACCAGTTCGTCTTGTCGGCTTATTCTGGTGCTTTTTTAACACAATGGCACTTTTTCGAACATGGGTGGCATGGGTTTTTTCGGTCACAGTTTTGGCAATGGACTTGCAGATTTAGGATGTGCTTGTAGGCCAGTTGGTTGGAAATCGTTAGAAAAACTGCAAAACAGGATGGGACAAAGGCAGGCAAAACACAAGGCGGTACGACAACTGAACATTTATTGAAGAAATGAGTGCTCATATGGATCAGTTGCGCATGTAATCTGCAAACAATCATTGCAAAAACAACCTAGGGAGGGAAACAAATTCTAATACTTTCTGAAAAATGGACACAGAAGGCATGCTATCCCACCTATCTGGCTTCGACCTCAGGATGGCAACAGCCTTGAGAATTTCTTTCCAACTGGCCCTTTATTCATCCAATAATAATGTGCAGTTCAGTTTAGGTTAACAGTCTTTACAACTGGGACAGTGGAGAGGCAGGCAAGGTTGTCCGGGCCTACCCAAGGAATGCTAATACTCTTGCAAGGGAGTGTTTCACCATCTACCAATTTGGCCGGTATAAAATCGACCACCGCTGAGAGGAATCGTGTACACCACCCCCGTTGCACATGGCATGAGGCATTCAAAAAGTACCGCCAACGGGCATGTTGTACGAGATTCCCCTCAGCTGTGGCCAGTTTTATATCGTCGAAAGTGGTAGATGTTTACACATTTGTTTGCAAGAGTATGCGTGTTTCTTGAGTAGACCCGAAGGCATTTGCCGTCCCACTCACTGTCTCATTGTAGACTGCTATCCCAAACTGAACTGCACACAGATTATTGGATGAAGAAAGGAGCAGTTGGAAAGAGAAATTGTCGAGGCTGTTGCCATCTTGATGTCAGAGCCAGATAAGTGTGTCAGCACGCCTACGGTGTTCATTTTTCAGGAAAATTAGCGTTTCTGTCTGTGTTTTCCCCGGTTGTTTTTGTTTCGTTTTTGAGCAGGTGATTGTCATATTTGCTCAGCTCTATGGTTGCCATTGAATTTTTTTGCCTCTTTACGATTGTTTGCAGATTACACATGTGACTTGTCTATATAAGCACTGCTGTTCAATAAATTTTCAGTTGTCAGTACGGCCTTGTGTTGTCACCTGCCTCTGTGTGATAGTTTTGTGGTTTTGCTCATTCCGACTGGCAGATTCCCGAGAAATGTACCCGATAAATCAATCTTATGCTCCCTTATCCTTTCATTGATGCCAATGTATACCTTGCCGCAAGACAAAAGGATTGATTAAATGCCCTCCGCGCATGGCGCTAAGGGTTTTCTGTGCTACGTGGTGCAGCGTCTTTTTTTTTTATTTAGGATTCCGCAACTGCAATAGGTGCTAGGGGGTCAGAAAAGGCATTGTCTACTCCTGCTTTCTCTCCGATTTTCTTAAGGTTCTGTGAAATTTACCTTTAGAAAATTCGAGAGTAGAGTAGATGCTTTTTTGCTGCCGCCCCCCCCCCATCACCTATCACACCTCTCTAGGATCGTCAATGAAAAAGAAAAAAGAAACAGGCTGCACTGCATTGCACAGAAACCCTTAGTGGCATGCACAAGAAGTGCTTTCTCAATCCCTTTTTCTTGCTGCAAGGTATACATTGGCATCAATGGAAGGCTAAGAGAGCATTACACTGATTTATCGGGTACATCTCTTAGGTACCTGCAAGTCCACTGGTGATAATGGGACGCAAAAAAGCCATGCTGCCCAAAGTTCGAGAAAGCCACTGTGTTAATAGAGCCCCGTAATAAGCTGACGCAATGCAATGGTGGAAGCCGCAGAGATTTTCAGGCTCCGGGGTGAATGTAAAGAACACGCTTGGTTTCACTCGGAGGATTGCCTTTCTTTGTGGATGTACTTGATCTAGCCCTGGTTCTACATGTGTGTTACATGCCTTGCCTCTTCCGCCAACTTCCCTCTTTTAGTGTTTTTCCTTGATTTTTTCACTTTTCCTTGATTTTGAATTTCACTTTTTTATATTTTATCTCTCGGCTTCACTGTACGTCATCTTCCACTTTTAACCATCTTAATTGTTGGCTTCACCTTTGTGGCTCATGCGCGTTTTTATTCCCATTTTATCCTTTTAATTTTTAGCACACTTCACCTTCGCTTGTTGCTCAATTCTCGTTTGCTTACCCAATCGCCATTTTGCTTCTATTGCGTGTTTTTTCTTGCCATTTCTCCTTCATTTTTTTTCCACTGCGCTTGGTCTGTGTTTGTGTATAAGGTTTTTTAGTTCCATTTTATCAGAGCAGTTCTTAAATATTCTTTTGGTCAAACCTATCCACTGTTGGCAGTCTTTTAAAAATGACTTGCTTATAAATTTTTCTCTCACCTTGTTCTGGTTTTATCCTGTGCTGTGTCCTCTGGTTTTTGCTTCTAGCTTTTGTTGTTTTTCCACTACTTCTCATACCACTTCTTGTTACCACGAGTGCATAAATCGCTGCGTGTTGGTGCCTGTGGTGTGGGTATTTATGCAGTATGTCGGCAGTTCTGGGAAAAGTTTTAAGTTCAGTGCCTGTGCCATCATCTTTTTTGTTTCTGTCCCTTGTCTGTATGTCTGAGTGCTGTCAACCACAATCGGTGCATTGAGCTGACTGCTCTGCAGCTACCCATGTGTATGCAATGAAGTGGCTTCAAGAATAATGTGCACAAAAAAATTGATTGCTTAAAATTTCTGGCTTGTTTTTTACAAAAACATTTGGCATTTAAAGGGCTAAGAGTGCTCTGAAAATAAAAAAATTATGTGCTTTTTGGGGCCTTTCCTCAAATTTCACATCACCTTGTAGCGTGATGCAAGACGTTCAAGTTGTTACCCACAGCCGCGGTGGCTCAGTGGCTATGGTGCTCGGCTGCTGGCCCAAAAGACGTGGGTTCGATCCCGGCCGCGGCGGCTGAATTTCTTTGGAGGAGAAATTCGAGGCCCGTGTACTGTGCGATGTCAGTGCACGTTAAAGAACCCCAGGTGGTCGAAATTTCCGGAGCCCTCCACTACGGCGTCTCTCATAGCCTTAGTCGCTTTGGGACGTTAAACCCCATAAACCAAACCAAACAGTTTACTTTTTTGTTGCCCACTTATTGGCTGCCACCTTCTTTGGGAGGCAGTGGCATGGGGTTTGGGAGACAATCTGATTCCTGTGTGTTGGCTGAAGCTGTCTAAGCTTTTGGATGTGGGGAGCAGGTTCACGGTGCCAACTATTGGCTGTAACTACAGTTTGGCCATGACTGTTAGTCCTTTTCTGTGATGCAGTGTCATTTTTGTAATGCATAATTTGATGATGGAGAAGTCTCAGGGGTTGCGGTGCTCAGCTGTTGACTTCAAAGACACAGGATCGATCCTGGCCGCGGCAGTCGCATTCTGATGGAGACAAAATGCTGGAAGCTTGTGTACTGTGCGATGTCAGTGCACGTGAAAGAACCCCATGTGGATGAAATTATCAGAGCCCTTCACTATGACATCCCTCATAGCCTGAGTCACTTGGGACATTAAACCCCATAAATCCAAACCCATTTTGGTATTTCTCAGCTTCGCCGCTGGCCTCTGCAGGCCAGCGAAACCTCCCACAAGTTGACGAACGGCAGTTTTTACACCATTCGTAAATGCCTACATAGACGCTACATCATTGGTGGCAAAGGTTGCCAGATGTGCAAGCGTTTCCGGTAGTTTCTCTCTGTTGCTTTCGTCAGGCAGCTTGCAAAAGATGTTTTACTAGGCTAATAAACGGTGAGGTTCTTTGTGTTCTTAAGGTGGTGCAGCGTTATAAAACAGACACTTAATAGCCATGCCATGCTTTTTTGTAGCCAAAGGCAATTTTTCGCCTTATTCTCATCATCATTTGCCTTTCATGCTTCCTCGAGGGATGGCAGTTGGAAGAAGGTCTCTAGAGCAGCTCCTTGTCTGAAGTAATGCCGAGTGGCATTCTTCAATCCTAACTGCTCATCAAATGGAAGAGCAGTTGTTTTCTCCACTCCACAGAGTGGAGACGGAGTATCGAGTTGAGGAGCACTTCTGAATTCGGCGGTTAGCCTTTCATAGGCAGCAGATATGCGCAATAAACTTTATTTGCTGTTAATCTTCCAGTTAAACACTAAATCCTCCTCATTCCTCATCAGTGCACACACTGTGTAAAGAACTTTGTCACTCCATTTGTCACCACTTTGATGTATGCCATCCCTAATTCAGGGGCTGTATAATTTTTGAAATTTTGTTGAAATTGCTTGAAAACCTTTGCAATTTCCTGCACCTCTCTTTTTCCCCCAAGTCCCAAACCTACGCAGAGTGCAAGTGGTTTTTTAAACTCCAGCTAAATTTTGTTATTCATCAAAGGGCTTTTCTCTCTACTGCTTTGCTGGGTGTATCTGAAGTATAATATTATGCACCAGTGTGTGAAGCTTTGCTCCCAGAGCTATTAGCCCGAGGTAGTAATTTTAGAGCATTGCGTTGCGTTCTCAGCCTGGTTGCGTTTTGAGCCTGAGTTGTGCTGATTCCACGGATAGAACCCAAGTTGGCAGCCTCCAATGCAGCAGTGTATCCCAGTAGTTGCCATGGGAGCCGAGGTGGTTAGATAATGGAATAAAATAGCAGGTGGCAGTGTGATGCTCGAGCACCACAGCTCGAAACTAAACTATATCGATCAGTATATGTATACCTGTCTGGCAGGCATTAAAGTCTGGCTGCTTAGTCACGACATTCCTCTAAAATTTGTGGGTGAACTGTTTTGCATGAATGTACCAGATGGTGTCATACGATTCAGCCTGTCGTGCAGCATAAACTTACTAGTTAATTAGAGCCTTTCTTGCAGCACGGATTCGAACTGACAACCTATGTTAGGTGTATTAATGCTCATTATTCGATCTGCTCATTTTTTTATATTCAACCACACTAACATTACTTATTACCCCATCTGTGCAGATTTCTTCTGGCACTATTTGAAGCTGAAGGGTTGCTCGGCTGAGGATCTCCAAAAGCGCCACAAGAAGGTGACGCGCTACCTGGCACAGAAGTGCTGTGGCCTGCGGCGGTAAATATCTGTTCAAGCCAATAGTCTCTTGTTATATGCATGAATAGATTGGGTAAGCTCATGTGCTTACAAAACTCGTAACTTGACTGTATTTCCTAACTGTCTGTATGGTACACTTAGGCACTGGAATAACCTGCAAATCTCACTGGAATTTGCCTACTATAGTGAGATACTGCTTTACCCAAGTTCTGCTTAAGGATAGTCTGCTACTCAGGTGACGCACAGAAGATTATATTTATGAACCAGACTGTTAACAGCACTTCTGGACCACATTAGCAGACTGTTCTGAGACCGCACGCAGCCAGGCTTTTCAGCGTGGAAGAGGCGGCTTTAGACAAGGCAGGCGAGCGCTCTGTTCCTGCACATTAAGTAGATGTCGGATGAATCTCGAAAAAATATGAACGACGCGCCAGGAATATGACTACTACAACCCTTCGGAGATGTGCAGTGCACAGTATACGGCCATGCCAGCGACATGTCTTTCTGTTCAAACTTTCTCTAAAACCGCTGTCACTACGCAGAAGCAGGTAGCAGTATCTGTACTAAGAATTTGTATCTTAAAGGAAAAAAGAAAGCGCAATGTCCACCTTTGGCACGATTTCTGCAGTGATGTGCGTTCTGCCGACTGACAGTACACCGCTTGCTTGGTGTTGTAGGCCTAACATGTGCTTTACTCAAGGTGTAGCGAGAAGCGCTTTTGAACTAGCCACCAGCGATCACAGAAATGTCTACTCTGTTTACCGCCTCTACAATAACTTTATGGTGGTATGAACGTGCAGTTTTTATTCCCGCAACGTCTTCGTAAGTGAAGCGCGCGGAAAAACGGGCCAGGCGGACCGCCTCGCACTGATAGATGCGGGTTGCATGCACGGACTCATTCTGAGCCGTTGGCAGAACCGTCATTACAGGCCATGATGCACTTGGTCACACGTTGCATGCACGTCTGCATCTTGATTTCTATCTGGAAACAGCTTGGTTGACGTCACTTCTGTCAGTAAAGTGCTCTGCATGCCAATGTCTCTCCCATTCCGGACGGTTCCCGCCAGCCATCGAATGAAGCGGCGTGTGCATAGTATTGAAGAAGCGTAGCTTGTTGGGCCAGTTGGTGCATGGTATGTAGAAAACCAGCGAAAAGGACGCATTCACAAGGAGGAGAAGTACACAGGACAACGCTGGAAACACAACTGAAAATTCTTTACTTCCCCAACATCAGAACAGGCCGCACATGCGCGAGAGCACCACAAATGCTATCAAAACTCAAAACTGATTAAGCGAGCGAAGAAACATGTGGCAATCTATGTCCCATTCATGAAAGTGTACTCTTTTGCCGTGAACTTGACAGAGCTGTCGCTGACGCAATCAGTCCCTAACTGCTTGATTTTAAAAGCTTCTAAGATTTCTCGTTTTATCTGTGTTTTGCCGCGGCCGATGATTTTGACATTATGGAACAGAGGGGTGCAGTGGTTGCAGTGTCTTGGAAGATTTGCTGTGTTGCCTGGCTGCAGCGAAGTGCGGTGCTGCCTCATACGGTCGTTGATGCATTGACCCGTTTGACCTATGTAGGCCTTACCACAGGACAGTGGGAGCGAGTAAACAACATTGGTTGTGCATCTGGTGAACATGCTCTGGTTTTTGACATTAAATTTCTTTTCCGTGCTAATTTTTGAGATACGTGAACAAAGCGACGAGTTTGGTGGGCGCAGAATAGACTACCTTAACATCGTATTTCATGGCTACCTTTTTAACGTTATGTGAGACTTTATGCAGGTATGGCATTACAGCAAGTCTGGATTCTTCACTAGGCGTTTCATCTCTTTTGTACTGTGACTTAAATTTACTGGTCAAGGTCTAAGCAATAGAAATGAGGACGTCCTCAGGGTAGCCCGCTGACCTCAAGCGGTCAAGTTGCACTAAGAAACTCTTTTGCATGCTGTGTGCACAAGACCTGCGCAGAGCATTACCGAGGCAAAGGTTGGCAATGCCTCTCTTCACAAGTTTGGAATGTGAGGAGGAGTAGGGCAGCAGGCTTTTCTTGGTCCGAGGAGAGTAGCTCCAGCAAGCATGGCTTTCATCAGAGAAGGTGAGAGTCAAATCTAAAAACCTAATTGAGTCATCAAGGGGTACTTCATGAGTAAAACTCAAGTCAGGACAGGTATCGGTAAAGAAGGTCAAAATGTCATTTGCGGCCGCTTCGACACTGTCACGGGAAGTTAGTTTCAAGAAAATTAAGAAATCGTCTACATACCTAAAATGCTGACCAGCGGTAGTATGGAGTACAAAAGGACCCTAATACAACAGGTCCGCAGGGCAGCTCAAGCCAGTGGAGCTCTGGAATGAGGACCCTGCCCATAAGCTGACACAACTCCCCTTCTCTTTAATAAAGTTTTTCTCCTCCATTCCTTGATGACTCGTCCTCTGCTTCGCGCCCAACACCTGTCGTTTTCCATGAAAAACTACTGAGGCCTGGCACAGAAGAGAAAACTGGGTGTTTATAATTGTTGACAAAGCAGTTTTCAGTTCGTGAGATCACTAATTCCGGGACGGACGCTCACCAAAGAAACGGGCCGGTTAAAAAGTTATTACAGCAAGAGCAGTGTGGAGAACATACTACAGCAGGGAGCTAGTCACGGCGGCCTCTTGTTTCGATTTTTTTTCTGGTTAAGCATCAAGAAAGAGTTTTCTTCCACCTTTTGAAGATGAGAAGAGCGAAATTATGTAGTGCAATATTGGGATTGTTTTCCATGCGGAATAAATAAAAATTATTACTGTTCATTTCATGCATTTTTCCGAACGGAAGATATGAAAATAGCTTTTGTCTTGTGCCGAAAATGCTGCTATGTGTGCGTGGAAAAGTACCAGGTGGGAAGGGTCCTAGATACGCAGGTGAAGCTACACTAAGGCGCGCACATCCTACAAGACATACAATATCTGGCATTAACTAATTTTGGGAATGGAAATGTCGATGAGAAATACCAATTGCTTGTTCTGCCCATTTGCTTGTTCTGTACGGTGGGATTTAAAGCACTGGTAGCCGTCAGAAACGCAGCACCGATGTTCTGATTTCGAGGCTCGTAGTTGTTGCCTCGTAGTCTGCCGGGTGGCTACACTCCGCGTCTTCTTTTACGTCTACGGGTTCGGCGCAACTTCTCTACTGGTCAAACAAATTACCGAAGTTATCTCGGAAACATATTACCATTATTAGACTCCTGCCATTGCCTCGTTACCCTGAGAGCTTATGACGGAATTGGGCATTCATTTTATTTCATTCATTTTATTTGTTCTTCACAACATGACGTACACATTGGGAAAGGGGCCAAGAAGAAAAGCCGTTCCTTTACGGCTTGAAAAAAATCTTGGTCCCCTACATAGACGGCAACGAAGCAACACAGTCCAGAAACAAATGTAGAGAACAAAATGTACAGACATATACAGAAACAAACAGAATTATAACTTGACATTTTGATGAATGATATGGCGACAAGATCATGTAACGGTCGGGGAATAATGACAGTTATAATGAAACAGTAAAGAAATATCTCTACAAATTGTTTTGTTTATGAAATGCGTGGTGTGTATAGGGCCATGCAAATTAATAAAACAACGCCTTCAGGTTCCGTAAATTTATGTTATAAAGTATCTGTTCCTGCTTTAATATGCTCATTTAGTAATCGAGGCAGGTTATTCCTAAGACTGAAACCCATAGTTCGTACGGCATTTTAACGCTTTCCAACGGTGTGTTGTCCTCGTATTATAGGCCGCGTTGCCTATTTATTCTAAGATCGATATGTCCAAAAACAGCCTTTGATTTTCCTTGATGCTGAGTTTATATTCGCGTAGGAGTTTGTAATGACACCTTTTAGTTATTGTAATGACCTTAAGATTTCTGAAGATAAGTTTACTTAAGTGAAACCTAGGCAAATTATTATTGATCCGTAAAATTTTTTTTTGCATCCTTAAAAGACTAATGAGGATTTTCTCTCCATAATGCTAATCCGGTGCGTGTTCCACAAAGAAGCATTAGCTGTGCACTTTTGTCACAATTTCACAAAGCACTGTACGCATTAAAACGCTTTAAAATCACCACTGCGGCACTTGTTTCATGCAGACGGTCCACGTACGCGAACTCCAGCTCTATGCATCTTTTAGCGTGCATTACCGGGCGAAATCAAAAAACCGTTTAGCGCTAGACAGGGCTCAATTAGCTCCTCTGTACGCTCGTCTGAAGGTTGATGTAAGTATGTTCACGGTATACATGCAGTTAGAAATACAATTTGTCTAAGCACTGATGCACGACCACTGTTTCTGCACCTGTTTCATACAGGCAACACGTTTTGACACTGATTGATAAACAATGAAAACTGACATTATGGTCACAGCCAGAGTTGAGAGCCAATACCGGCGATTTATGGACTTAGCATCAATATCGAATAAAGGTCAGCTAAATAAAAACTATAAACTATAAAAGAAAACGCACGCGAGCATGGTTACTTCGCCTCTTGTTCCTCCGTTTTCCTATCCCAGTAGCAGACGACAGCACTCAACGGGAAGCGAGACTTTTGCAGCGCTAACCTCGTGACCTCCAGAGGGGCTACTTTAAGCCGCTGGCCAGGATGGGAAGCTGCAAAACTGGTTCAGTTCTATTATCATTGGGCTGGGCGCTGTCCAAAATTCCTGGTTAAGGAATGATTCCTGCTTCACGTGATATTACTTGCCGTTCCTCAGCAAAAGCCGGCGAGCCAAACGCACCTCCAAGGCTACACGATCACCGCCGACTGTGTGCTCAGGATATACAGTGTGCTTTCTCCCATGTTCATCCTTGACTGTTTCTTGAAACCGGAAGTGGACTTCCTTTAGGTAGTACTTTAGATCGTAGAATTCAATCGTGTTCAATGACCCCGCCAAAGGCGTTAGCTCAGCTTATCCTCAAGCGTCCCCGAACGCTAATGGCTCGTTGCAAAACTACGGGCCAGTAGCAGGTCTTCGTATTCAACTGGGACGGTGCTATGAACCTTCAAAACATTTTCTTTACACTTGATGGGGTTGCTCGTAGGTACCACGAGAACTGCGAAATCTTCCTGACGAGATGAGACACATTTAAGAATGAGCTCCTGAGGACTCAATATGAGGCCGAGGACTCAGGTTGAGGCATGAGACTTGGGCATTCTGAGGAATGGCGCTGAGGAGCCTGTTCTTCAAGAAAAGCGCTAGCTGTAACAATAAGATCCGATCGAAGGAGTGGGAGCATACGTTGAAGAAATGGGGCGCCCGTTTCATCGGGACCATCCAGAAATAGCATAGGCAAAGAAGCAGGACAATTGCGTAGCCATAAATATTTCTTGACGGGTATACGCCGGTTGTTAAAAAAGAAAGAGCCGGCGCGCAAACAATATATTGGTCATTTTTCATCTTTAATAAAGCCGAAGGGCTAGTTGTGCGGCTAAATGCAATATTTACACGAAAATACGAGTGCATACTTGACTCGGAGGACTTGATCCGTAAATGACATTTATTCTCGCAAAAAAACACTTGTATAAAAAATCTCGGGTATCTGCACTACGTTTCACACAATATATACAAAGTCGACAACAAAGTCAGCAACTGCGAACCAATGGCATTTGCCAAAACTTCTACCCATGCATGCGAACCTGTGCAGGGCCACAAATTCGCTTAAAAAAATAAAAGCAGTTTTGATTTTCGATGCAGTTCCTGATCATTTGAGAAAACTCGAATAACGGAAAGATAGGCTGATGTGAGAATTAAAATTAAATACAGTGCCACTTGTCATGCGATAGCGAAATAAAGTGACTTTTCTGCTTAACTTCCGTTTTCGATTATAAAGCCCCCCTCGTACATCAGCCTTCCCAGAATTAACAGAGAACGCAGATACAGCAGAACATTCATCAATAAGACTTCTGTAAATTCCTCTCAAAGCAGAACATTATCGAAAGTAGTCCCTTTACCTCCGCGACCATAAAATCGTCAGGGGGGGGGGGGGGTGTATGCAGCACGCATAATATTTTGGGCCATGTTCTGACCCTGAATGGGGTGTTTGAAAACGCCCGATGCAGGGTGTCAAAGAGCAACTTTCTGCCAGACTCCAGCGTGATCCCCCGACGAGCGTCGGACATCTCCGGGAAGCAAGCACTATAGAGAAGGCGCTGAATTTTCAGAGAAGCCCATGAAACCTCCAAACTTTGTACGCCGCATTCCACCCGCCAACATCTGCTAGTAACGCAACTAGTAACTGCTGTCTGCTGCCGACAGCAGCGGTGCCTCACGTCATAACACTGAAGGATGCTATCCATCAATAACAGCAGACAGGCTTCTCGCATGAAGGCTCTTGCCCAAGAACCCAAGCCCATGACCTACGCTAACCCGGTACCTGCAAAAGGTGTCCGGTAAACCAACCCCAGGAGACTTTGTGCCACTAGGAGGGCATCAGCCGCCCATCAGCCCTGAAATGCTTTGTGAATCTACGCCAAGAGAATTATAGGTATGGAGGACCCCCCTCATTGAAAACCCGCCTACTCTGCTATTACTGCAATGAAGCCGGCCACATTCTTCGTCACTGCACGTACAGTCGTATCAAATTTCGTGGCTTTTTTTGGCACCCTGCGACTACGCTCCGGCCAGACACTACGGAAAAATGTCCAGGCAAGCCTGGTACCGGTAGCTCTACTCAAAAACACGTGTCCGTATCTTGCACACGGCCGCCCGGCTGTCCGAAAACTGTCATCAATGCGGCGCAAATGGACGACGACTTTGAGTGTTCTGCGAGAGTGACTACTTTCGCAGACAGTTGAAATTTCGATGTTCCTATAAGCTTCTTTTGCCTTTTCCGTTTCGAGCAGCACGTTTCTGTATTTTTCTGTGCGTATGTGTGTTTTATTTTATGGCGCATAAGCAACTGAGGGCATCATGTGCAAGGTACGGTTGATAAAAGGAAAGCTGTGTTTGAATGCGCGGTAAAGGAGTAGAGCTTTTCTTAAAATATAGTAAGATGCTGTTTTTGTAATTTTTGCAAGCTTTCTGAAAAAAAGAAGTGTTTACTGCAAGCCCCCACATAGGTCACAAAAAGTCTGTACTTATTTCACGAGTGTAAGGCGTGAGTAAGGGGCGCATCCGCGATCCTCAGGCGACAACTTTCAAAAAGGCGTTACGGTGTTTTCACCATTTACATTCTACCAGTGTCAGGTTTACCAGGGGCAGTTTGATTTCGTTAATCCTAGGAGACCTGCTGCATTCGACTCCGTCGCTTTGACCTTCAACCGCTCCGGAGGTCCGCTGGCATGACCATGTGACTAGCCATGTCACTCGCCGCAGTGGTTCCGCCGTCACCACCCGAGCTCTGTCCGTCGCCGAAGCTGGAGCCGCCGCGCAGGCTCTCACGAGCTGTCAGACCACGTTATTCGTCGGGAGCTCGTCCGCAACTTCAAGAGGAGCCGACCACTCGCGTACGCAGTTCGCGGCATCAGAGCGAAGCTGGGCTATCATGGAACGTTACGCAGGAGACTTTGCAACGTTGTCAGTAAACGACATCTGAACACCTCGCGGATATTATCTGCTTTCGTTTGGTATAACTAGGTTTAAATGAGCTGTACCTTTAGTTTTTCTTTATGCGATACAGTATAGAGTTTGTTCTTTCGAAAGCCGTCGACGTAGTAGTAGAAGTCGGACCGCGCTTCGGAAATCATCGGGAGCTGCGTAAAAATTGCCGCGGAATGTTCACAATAGTGTCATACGATTCCGCGTTGCGTGCCCCATAAACGTACCAGTTAGAGCCTAGCTCGTGACAGGGATTCGAACCGGCGACCTATATTTGAGGGAACCGGAGACCTATAATCCCGGGCTGCGGAACAAGAACTGTATAATGCGCGGTTCAGGTGCCCACTAAGATGAGTGACTTACTGCGTCATTTCCTTTCCTAAAAAAAGCAATTTTAGATTTTTCTAAGTGGCAAGGCGCCGCGCCGAACGGGCGCTGGTGTTCTGAGGGCGCCCTGGAAGCGCTGCAACACGATGTCGTGTTTCACTCCTAAAGGCGAAGCTTAAGTGTCCAGCAGGTTTTTTTGGTTTACTATCTACGTGCGGTGCTGTTAGCATGTTCGGTTGGTCTATTAGTCCGCCTGTCTGTTGTTTGCAGAGATAAGGGCCCGCCGGAGCAGAATTTACTGTACTCCTCATTGCTTGTCGTTTAAGACAACTCTGTACATGAGCCACCCTGCAATATTACCTGTGAAATTCCATTCATGTGTGCAAGTAGCTGGACTGAGGGCCTTAGTGGGTATTGTGGCAGCGACGGTCGGCTCTTCAGTTCCATTTTTGTCTCTGGCTTTTCTTGTTCTGCGCCAGAAGCGAAGATAGCGCAACCGCTTTGTCATGCGTGCTATGGATTATCACGCCTGGGCTACACAGTACTGCGCCAACAAAAGCATAAACGTACGACATGCTGCGTCCGGTATTGTATGTCTAGTCTACGCTCTGTCGTCTTTCTTAACTTGAAGAGGGCCGGCGGGAACCGCTTTCAAGTTAACTAAAACTGTTCTGCCTTTGGTACTTAACTCGGTAAAAGCAGATTTCGAGCCACAGCAAAATGCGGAGCCTCTGTTTAACTTGAAATCAGCTTTTGCGAGTTAATAATCCTTAACAGTTAACTTTAGAGGAAGCGCCCTCTGAAGTTAATGTATTGTCGGTTGCCAATCGAGAGGGAGGGGGGCGCAATGCAGCAGCCGCGCAGCGCCCGCGCAGGAGAGAAATGAGTTAGTACATACAGCTCAGCTTCATAGAGTGCGCTTTTCGTGTCCAGGGCGTTTACTTAAGTTTCCTGTCGAGAAAAGGACTAACATGGTCGCGATGGAGGTCGAACCCTCCACATGCATTATCACTAGCGACATATAGAGGTGACATTAGATTATGACCTAACTTGAGCATGCTGTAATTCTGGTAGCTCATCCTGGCCGTGGACTGATGCGACGAGTTGCTGACCCCATACCTGTAAAAGTACAATATATGTACTACAGTAAGCACAGTTTAGTTTTAAGTTATATAGCAGCAATTCTAAACAAAGAAAAAGAATTCAGCAACACATGTACGGCTTACATCTTTGTGAAATTGCATTTTTTTCTCTCTTAAAAGACGTATTGCTTTGGCGCTCAATGCGGTAGTGCGGCACATGAGCGCACCGCCGCCACTGACGAATACCCATCCAGGAGCTCTGTCAAAGGTGCCGGTTTCTTGCAGTATAGTTGTCAGACTTGAGGCCGTTCTGTAAGAATAGAACAGTGCAACCTATTTAGCATTTCAACTAAATAACGCCTTTGGAAGCTGCCGAAGAATCCGCGCGAAAATGTGTGTGAGGGACGTAATGCTTCGGTTTGATTCTCGCGTACCACAGGTATGTTTTTGTATTTCGCCTCATCTAAACGCGCCTACCGGGGCCGGAATTCGATTCGATTTGTAGGGTGCTATGTTGGGAATGCCTTAGCATGGCAACGGCACAGTGTGTAACGGCATGGTGGCTTCGAGCGTTCCAAATCGACATAGGGCTATGAGAGACACTGTAATGGATGGCACCGTAATAATTGCGACCACCTGGAAAACCGCACTCCAAATGCATAAATAGCATAGCATATATGAGGTTGACAGCAAATAGAAGAATTACCAGTCAGCGTCAACGGTGCATGCTGCCAGTGAAGCTATGAAAGATAAGCCAGATTTGTGCTCTAAAATAAAAGTACACACAATGCATTAACCCTTGTTATTGGTAAGCTATACGCAAAAACTGCTCTGTAAAGGCGCTGAGCGATAAACAGATTGGATTTGCCAGTGCTGCGGCATATACATGGGTGTGCAAATGGTAAATGCTGTGCGAACGATGATTATGCTTGACCGAGGTCTATCAACACGTTAACAGTATACAGGAATTGTGAATGGTGCATGTTGTTCGCTTAATAAAAAATAATTTGTTAACAGTATAAGCTTAAACAGTTGCCATATTAAAATAAATTAATAGAAGATTGATTTTAGCAGCCGCCGGAATACCAACTATGATGTGTCAGTGAAAGCTGCGCAACAAACATTTTCAAACTTCAGGCCGTTCTGTAAATAGAATAGTAAAAGTCATTTACGAAATAATCCGACAAACATTCCCCATACGCGTGGAGTAACATCACTGGGAAGCTAGCTACGGAAAAACAAGCGAGGCAGTGCAGGCAGGTTGAACAGCAGGTGCCTCTCAAAGATAATTTCAGCTGACAAACTAATTTTCCTTAAAAATACCCCGTTTCTCTATGAAACGCTCGCTCCACCGGGCAGGCAGATGCGGCTTCCGTGGCAATCCAGGCGCTCACCCAACGCGAGTCTCGGGGTTAGTCTGCGTTCCGCTGTAGCCATGCCGTTGTCTTCTCCCACGACGAAGGCTTCTAGTGGTTGTATTAAAATGACCAAGTATTCAACCAAGGAAAGCCATGTATTATCAAGCCTAGCCACCAATATGCATCGCATCTGACTAGGCTTAACCTTAGCTAAGCCTCAGCAATTTTTCCGATCTTGGTTACCTCGCGCGTTGTTGCGTTGGTCTGCACGTCGGCCACTGCTTCATTTCTTCTTGTCACCGCATACGCGCCGCCACACTTTCCCATGAACCCCACTTTAGACGACATTAGAAACGCACTTATACTAAAGCAGGGGATCCCCGCGGTGGTGGCGGGAGACTTTAATGCCAAGCACGCCGCTTAGGGGCCGGAAGTGTGCGACGCGCGGGGAGGGGGGAGCTCCTGCACTTCGCCATGGCTTCCGGCCTCATAATTTTGAATGACCCTGCGTCCCCTCCGACATACACCACGCCATACACGAACAGCTGGATAGACGTCACACTGGTGTCGCCGCCTTTGGCGTTGGTGGTGACCCAGTGGGAGGTGTCCGATACACTTACATTTTCGGAACACAAATACATCATTGTTCACTTCGGTTCCACGGCTGCGTCGAGCCAGGAGAGGCGCCTCACGCACCGCGGTACATCACGAGTTCTAAATGCGCTAGCTTCTTCATCATTTTTCACAGCAGTGGTTGGTACGGACCTCGCTTCGTCATCCTCATTAGAACACGTCGTAACAAAATTCTACATGATATACGAGCGCCTCAGTCATAAACACTCCTCTACACGTCCAGCTCCACGTACATCATCTGACACAACAGAATGGTGGACGCCAGAGTTGACTACCAAGCGCTCTATAGTCAGGGCAATGCGTCGCCGATACCAACGCTCTACAGATCCCACACTCCGAAAGTATTTCACCACACAATACTACAACGCACTCAGAACATATCGAAGCAACATTGCAGCCGTTCGCGACGCAAACATTTGAAACATAGCACGACAATCACTAAGATCCACAATATACGGTCGATCATTTCAATCTGCCTTTTCCAAACTACGTTCACCAGTCGTGCTGCCCCCCATTCGTAGGCCCGACGGTGAACTAACATCATCAACAAACGAAACAGCCCAACTATTACTTGACACACAAACAGCAACAGACGACACATCACAAGATGACAACGATCACACACACATACGGGCGACTGCGTCGGCATCTGACTTGGGGGGGGGGGGGGGGGGGGGCGATGACCCGCCGTTCTCCGTTGGTGAGATAACTCTGCCGTGGGCCGGTTGCGCCAGGGCGCGGCGTCGGGGCTAGACGGATTAACGGTCAGGGTTGTTCTGGCTCTCTGGGACACGCATCCTCACTTCATTAGAATCATATTTAATGAGGCACCTAAATTGGGTCATTTTCCAACGGTCTGGCGACGGGGGAGAGTAGTCTTTCTTCCCAAGCCCGGTAGACCACCCGATTTGCCTCACTCATACCGTCCCATCGTCATGAACTCGACGCTAAGCAAAGTGCTGGAGCGCTTGCTCTACGGTCGATTATATCACTTCCTTGCACGAGAGAACGTGCTTCACACCAACCAACTCAGATTTACTAAACAGCGAGGAGCGGTGAATGCACTTCACGCTCTCGTCACCAAAATTAGAGGGTACAGGGCAGACGGCCTCCACGCACTGCTCGTTTCAATCGATTTTCGTGGGGCTTTCGACAGCGTTTGGCACCCCCTGGTCCTGGCTTCACTAGGCCGTTGGGGATGCCCGAGAAATCTCTGTGCGCTGCTGCGGTCTTTCCTATCCGACCGCGAGGTGGTGTACCGCTGCAGAGCGGGCGACGCGGTTGCGCGTCCCACCCTGGGCAGTCCACAGGGTTCTCCGCTGTCGGCCCTGCTTTGGAACATCGTGGTGCGTGGATTACTCGAGCAGCCGATGCCAGAGGGTGTGTCGCTACAGGCGTACGCGGACGACGTTGTCGTCTTTGGGCCTGGTCCGTCCAGGAGGGTCCTACAGGTCTTGGCGGAGGATGCACTCGGCCGGGTGGCGACGTGGGCGCGAGCGGCGAGGGTTGCCATTAGTGAGGAGAAGACGGTTTGCCTCCTTGTCTCCCCTCCCAGAGGAGGCATGGGGCGCACTCCTCCCACCGTTCGTCTTGGCGGCACGGTTCTGAAATTCAGGCCTGCCGTCAGGATACTGGGCGTCTTCTTCGACCGCACCCTCTCGTTTTTGGCACACGGCGACCACCTCAGGGAGTGTGCCGAACTGCTTGCCGCGCGCCTCGGGACCTTCCTGCGGTTGAGTGGCGCACCGGCACCGGCCCAGCTCAGAGAACTCTACCAGCAGGTTGTTTTGCCATTCCTATCCTATGCTTCCCCCGTTTGGTGGACTGAGTGTCCCCACTCGGGTCTTCGAGCCCGGCTGGTGTCTGTGCAGCGGGCCCGGCTAATAGCGTTGGCGGGTTCTTACTCCACCACTAGCACTAGTGCTCTGCAGATTCTATTGCACGCGGCCCCGCTCCAGTTCGACCTCGACAGGTTGAACGCGGAGTTTAGGCTCTTCGTGCTACGATTAGATACAACATTCGGACAAAATTCCTTTAGTGCGTTGGATGGGGCGCGGCCGTTTGATGATGCGCTCCAGCATCCGTCGGAGGTGCTTTCGTTTGGGTACGTCCGTTTGGACGTGGCGGCGGCGGAGGCGGCGGCGTCGTCTCCGGTGTTCCACGTCTACGCGGATGGCTCATACACACCGACGGCTGCAGGTGCCGCGTTCGTCATCTTCACTCCATCACACCATATTTCATCTGTTGGCCGTTTCCGGGTGGAGCTCCCTACGTCCGCTTACGGTGCGGAGCTCATAGCTTTCAGGGAGGCCCTACACCATGCCCAATATTTACCCGGATCGACACCCATACATATCTACACAGATTCACTTTCACTCCTCACCGCTCTCTCTTCACTCCTCACTACAGACACCACAATACACAACATCAAACAACTCTTACACTCCATTAACACAGCCAGAAAAATATCTGTTTCACGTCCCTGCACACGCCGGCCTCTGGGGTAACGAGCTAGCAGACATTGTTGCCTCCCGCGCACATAATTCACCCAGAATACGGACTTCTTACATCTCCAAAGCAACAATACGCACATCATTTCGCCGCGTGGGTCGGGTCCACTGGGCCACGTGGTGGCGCAATAGCCACGAGGGAACGGGAATATTTACATGCGTACCCGACACACTAAATTTACCTAACACTTTCCCTCCTTCAAAACCACTCATTACACTACTCACAGCCCACGGACGATTCCCTGCATACTTTCACAGATTCGGCTTTACAAATACACCCGCATGTCCGTGCGGCCACCCAAACGGAGATGTCCATCATTACATTACAGATTGACCACTAACACAACACATAACAACACAGCTTCCTACCCCTACACCGGGACACACTTCAACCGCCCACTGGCCCCAGTGGCTGGACAATCCTCGTCATTGCGCATTACTTTTACGCATAGTATCCACAGTCAGTTCCTTGCTCCCTAATTATACACCATCATCCCATCACTCATAATATTCATTCAGTGGGTGGGGCCTCTCTGGCCAAACGAGGTGGATACTCTGTGTCCGCCCCACCACTGACTGAGTACAATGCATGTTTCGCTCTTTCGATAATCATTTCATCATTCTTTTCTTATTTTCTTTGGAACCATTTCTGCATCTACACATCAGCCCTCCTGCACACTTAATCTTTTCATTAGCCTCATCATCTTTTCACGTTGTGCTTCCTTTGTCTATTTCCTCCTCTGTTTTCTGTTTCCTCTCTTTTTTCTCTTTCGCCTCTTTTCAGAATCATGACACTGTCCGTCCTACACAGCCTGGGAAGCATCCATCTTATTTCTCCTCTTTCTTTTTTCGTTCACATCACCTCCCTCATCGCTTCCTCATAGCACTTTTTTTTCTCCTTATTTCATTTTTTATGTATGTATTTATTTATTTATTTATTAATGTTTTTTTAAACATTGATTCGATTTTTTTCTTCTTTTTTTTTCCTTATTTCCTTTCGTTATGTATTTATTTATTTATTAAAGGTTTCTTTAATGTATATATGTATATATATGTGTATATTATTATTTTTTTGCCCTTTTTGGCACCATTACTGCAACATTATCATTATTCTTCACAATAAAAGAGCTCACCGGGGCTATTTTCACCCTCTGTGTTCGCTTAGCCCTTAGGACACTAATATTACCGTGCCCATTTTTTATTTTTCAAATTGGCTTTTTCCACCAAATTCCACTTTTGGCCACATGGGCCCTATTCTTTTATTTTTGATTGGTTTAAGCCTGTTGATGCTCCGCAGGTGCAGGCTCTTTCTCATTCCACCTTATTTTTGACGTTAATTTCGATTTTAGCATGTAATGAGACTCCGACTGGGACTGGGGCTGGCCGAAGCGATGGCGATTGCCATTGGAGGATCCAGACTGAGCTCGCGTATAAAAGGCGCTCAAAAATTTCGAATGTCGACTCTAATGACATCAGTGCCATTGATAAACTTCCCTGTGGTAGCGCAAGTTCAGCACTTGAAACGCCCGTGTAGAAACTTTTCTGACTTTTCACTATTTTGGCCCAAAAATAAAATCAGTGTTAAATCTTACAAAATAAACATAATTACTGTATTACTTGCACCTGCATGAATAAACGTCAAAAAAATTAAAAAGCTACAATGTACACTTATGATCCGTTCTTAGATGAGAATCGAATTTGAAAATCCCGCGCTCTTTGACGTACTCCTCCGCTAACCAATCGCGTACTTCCCTGGCCTAAAATTTCCCGCGCTCACTCACTCGGTCCTTTCAGGTGTGCCCATCTGCAGACAAATCAGAATTTGTGCACACATCATATTCCTGCAAACTATAGCGCTCTTCCGTGTTTCTCGCTTGTGCTCGTCTTTCCTCCGCGCGCTGTGCACCTTTTGTGCGACACAGTAAAGCAGCAGTGACGCATCGGCGGTAAAGCGGCTGTGGTGGGCACGCTATTCGAAATAATAGCATTCGCTCTCCACGCAAACGCAGGATTGGTCTTGATTCTTTGCAAGTGCATTAGGACGCTCAAAACTAGCAGGGGAGACTGCTAGTCTTGAGATCTGTAGTGGTAACTAAAGCTATCCGTCCACTCAAGATTTTCTAAGGTCCCCCGGCGATTTATCTTCACTGCCCGTTTCAATAGCAGTACAAGCCCGCAACGATACTCCCAAAAGACGACAAAAAGCCTATCGTTCATGCCGCTAAAAATGTGCACCACTCACCTTGTGTGCGAACGGTCTGATCGGTGAAAATCACGGACACAGCACGCCGGTATTATCCTAGCTCACCGCGCACCACGTCCATGCCGTCAATTGAAGAATGCAGGACCGCAGCAAATAGGACTGCTTCTCATTCTGCGCGCTAATAATGCGCGTAGAAACTTTTTGACCGTTAAAATATGTAACGTGATTGATGAAACGCGGCAAAGGTTTTTCGGATCACTTTTTTTGGGGGGCCGGCGCGGTGGCTCGGTGGTTATGGTGCTCGGCTGCTTACCCGAAAGACGCGGGTTCGATCCCGGCCGCGGCGGTTAAATTTCTTTGGAGGAGAAATTCTAGAGGCCCGTGTACTGTGCGCTGTGAGTGCAGGTTAAAGAACCCCAGGTGGTCGAAATTTCCGGAGCCCTCCACTACGGCGTCTCTCATAGCCTTAGTCGCTTTGGGATGTTAAACCCCATAAACCAAACCAAACCAAACTTTTTTTTTGTGCAACGGCAGTGCTCACGTCACCAACGTTAGGTGAAATGGGGGTGTTGCGGCTCCAAAAACAGAAAATTACTTTCTTTTCCGTGAACGTGTTTTTGTTAAGGGCGCAAAAAAGATATTGTCTGTATTACAACAGAAAATTTCCGTAAAAATGCTTGTCCTTTCACACACATTTCGTACAGTGCTGAGTGAATATACTGGCGCCCATCTGGTCCTATCAAAGTGGGTTTTCGTCTGCTTTGAGAGGTTTGCAGGTTTAGAACTGGTCTGACCGATGGCCCGTTACTTATGGTATAGCAATGAACAATCTTGGAAAATTGAACATTGGTTAGAAGGAAAGGAAATAGCGCAGTAACTGTCTCACGTACCTCGGTGGACACCCAAGCCGCGCCGTAAGGGATCGGGCAAAGGAGGAAGTGAAAGAAGAAAGGAAAAGAGAGTTACGTCTTCGAGGGCTCCGGATTAATTGGACCCCTTGGAGATCATTAATGGACAATTTTTCTTTTCTGCACTTTTTGTTTGATTCGAAACCATATAATTCCAGATTTATTTTCAATTCATAAGCGTCTTACAGAGGTTGCAAAGAGCACACCGTATCTCAAATAACCACGGGACCATACGCGCCCTTCGTTTCCAACGTATTGATTTAATTTTTTCTCAGCTGCCTCAACGATGATTTACAACCCCAGTGTCTCTCGCTCCCTTCGTCGCGGGAGGCTGACAGCGTGAGTTCGGGGTTCGTACCGCAACACTTGGTACTCCCATTCCCGCACAGTCGATGGCTGGCGGCAGCGGCGCGGCAGTGATGTTTTTTTTTTAGGTTTTACATAAGTAACTGCGGTAACCAGACGGTTATCGTGTCTCTGACTCGTTTGCGGGGGGTAACCTGTAGTCCCGACGGTTTTGTGCATACGTTACAAAATATCAATGCATACTCCTCATTTCTGCACATAGCACACCGAACATAGCAAGGTCCAATGACTCAGGAAACAAGTGCCACAAAGTACGCGCATTGCCCGCCGTCCATTGTTGTCAGTGCAATTATTTGGCAGTATTTTTTGGTTGAGGTCTTTTTTCACCACGGCTGCACGTGTTTCTGCTTCAGAACTAGATGACGTGCTTTTTAGCTTCATTTCTACAGGTCCCGGGCTGAGATCGACGCGCGTTGCCGACGAACTTCAGCGCTCAGCCAGAGTCAAACCTTCGTGTATAAGTTTTTATAACCGATGGATGGTCAATGGTCAATCATATAAACAGGTCAGCGGTCAAGAGCCAAGGTCATCTCAAAGTCAAGTAAAGGTTAGGCCGGAGACGTAAATTCACGTAAAGGTCAACCGAAATTTCGTCACGTGATCGGCTTTTGTCTCGCCAAAGAGCCTAATCGCGGCGTTTACGTGACAGTGAGTGGCGTCACGCCATCTTTAACCGAGTACATGACGGGAGGAGCGTCAGTGCACCTAGGAGTAAGTCGGCAAGCGGTGGTCACGTGCTAGGCCGTGTCGACGGTCTACAGCAGTGGTGGTGGTAGAAAACATTTATGCATGGATTAAGGAGCTTATGCATGAGCTGACCCAAAGGGGCCAGCCCTTACGAGTACTAAGTGGAGGTTCCTAGTTCGGGACCACAGTGCCGTCGGCCGCCGCCCGGGCTTGCCCGACCAATGCCCGTGGGGCCTGCAGGTCAGAGCAGCCGACCAGGGTCGCCTGCCAGTTCTCCCGGGTTGTATTGAGGTGACGGGGGATAGCACGGTTGGAGGGGCAGTCCCACACCATGTGGTAGATGTCCGAAGACTTCCGGCGCAGTGCGAACAGCTGCCCGAAAGAGGAGGGTCGAAGTGTTTGAGAGCTGCTGGGCACAGCAAAGTATTAGTATACAGGCGTAGCAGAAGCCGCTCCTCCACCTTTGAGAGACCTTTACATGGGCGGGGATAAAGACCGTGGCCAGATCTATATAATAAAATCATGTCTTTGAAGGAGTAAGCTAGAATGAAGTTGAGTTCATGATCGTCGTGGTCGGAGGGTATGTTCAGCCAGAGAGCGCGCGGCACGCGGAGTCAGCTGCTTAATTTTCCTCAAGGCCCATGTGAGCAGTAGCCCAAACGATACGCCGGTTAGCGGGGTACCCCGGTGTAGACGCTGTTTTGAAGAAGGCGGTAGGCTAGGTATGGTACCCAGCCCTGCTCGACGTTCCGACAGGCCCGTCGCGATTCGGAATAATTGTTTTTGAACTGGGATCAGACGCAGCCAATGCCCTGGCGACCTCATCTGCGTATGTTATGTCACGTGCTCGGAAAGTAAGGCCAGTCACTGTTTTGATTGGTGGACGACTGTGGCTGTGTATCATTCCTAATGGAGGGGACGTGTGGCGCCCACGTAGAATACGCCTGGTTTCGAGCCATAGTGGCGGGCCAGGGCATCCACCCGCGCCTGGCGCCAGCCATTCCGGTCCTCACGGTTCATGTTCGTGGGAAGAGAGTGCACGTGGAGGGCGCATCTCTACTGGGATGGAATGTGTACGCGCTCTTCCATGAGAGCGGTGTGCTGGATGTGTAGTCGGCCAAGGAGGCGGCGACCCGACAATGTCTTCGAAAAATGTGTGTATCGGTTGGTCACGCGGTTACCGGAGCTTCGGAAATGTGTTCACCATGTTCAGCCCCAGGAGGCGCTTGTTGGAGGTGTTCGCGGTGAGGTCCAGAGCCCGCTTGATAATTTTGCGCAGGATGACTTCTAGCGCATCCTCGTGTTGCTTCCGCAGGTGGAGGTACGGAGTCGATTCTATAAATCGACTGGTTACAAATGAATGTGCCAGCCGCAAGCCGCGCTTACATCGTAACTCCAGCGATTGTTAGAAACACGGCGTACCAAGCGGCCCACCTATTCCCCCACCTGACGGAGTTTGGCCAATGTCGTTCCTGAGCTTTTGTCTTGATGTATAAATATACCCAGTACCCGGACTTCGATATTTTCCGGGGCAGGACCTGTCTCAAGAGAAAATGAAATTCTGGCTGTGCATCTTGGTGACGGCCGTGTGTCCACACATTCCGACTTCTGGGTGACGCATTGGAGGCCGCAGAAGCGAGCATCACGGTACTATATTTGCCGTCTCCTGCACGTTGGCCTCAACGTCTCGGAGGGAACCCTGTTTGGCCCACAGGGTGATGTCATCGGCGTACGCGCATGCTGCACACAGGCGGCAGCGCCCAGCTGGGTCGGTAGGTGCATCATAGCCAGATTGAACAAAAGGGGAGAGCACCGCGCCCTGTGGTGTACCCCTGGCTCCTGAATGAGAAGGGACATGTTCCTTATCCTGGAGTCGACTTTAAGGTTGTCGATCGGTAGCAGCGCCGCGCCTTCGCGCGTACACTGTAAGAAAAAATCCCGCAAAAGTACGTAACATGTGGGCGCTAACCTTGTTTCCGCAACATGTGCTGTACCACTCCGTTGTGCACGTGCCCCGTGGTGAAGTAGTGCGGTTCATTGAGCGGCAACAAGGTTAACGCACACATGTTATGTACTCTGTTATGACGTCAAATGTTCTGTATACCACGGTGTATGTGCTGTTTTTATGCTGACGTTACATCAACCGTCATAATAATGTACAGCATATGTGCTGCAACTGAATTAACATGACATGATCTGTTTATACGACTACACCCCATGTTCTGTTCTTATGTTGCAGTGTACATTACACTGCAAAGTTGCTACCATATGCATGTCCCGTAGCATTTATCAGCAGTCCATGGCCAGTTTTGAAAGTTGACTGAACACATGCTGTTCAATGTTTTACGGCACATAATACGCTATGTTACACTCCCGTATTTTTCGATCGGGGCCAGGCCTACGTACAGGTCAGAGGCATGCTACGCATGGTAAATATGTAATGTCTGTAGCCTGTCGCTGGTAGTCGATGGAATAACACATCTGTGTGTACAAAGCTAGAAAAGCCACAAAATTTGTACATATACATGTGTCTATATGCAGTACTATTTTGCATCTCCTTCAAAAATTTTCAGGTAGAGACGCAATCTAGGAATAAATATTGCAAATAAATAAAATAGTTTAAGAAAGTTTTAATTAAGAACACAGAGGTACAAAAAATAGCAAAAGTAAGCTATACAGAGAATCTACATTGAATGATATAAATAAAACAGTTATTTGCTACAGCTACTAAATCCAATATCTAATCTGATATCAGAGTTCATCAACACACTAAATTTGCGCTACACAATAATCCAATATCTAAGCTCTGATATCAGAGTTAATAAGCACACTAAATCTCAGCCATGCAATCTTGCCACTTTTTTTGAACTTTTCAAGCTGCTGAAGGGCACTGTGCACTTTTGGGTGGACTGAGGTTATCCTCCGGGACAACTGCCGGCTCCTTTCCTCTTGGTTCATCCCCACCGATTGCCTGAAAAGAAACAGACACATTTAGAAGCTAGATCATCCTGCTTAGATCTGCAGAATTTTAGGGCTAGTCTAAATGCATAGCTGCCTCTGTTAGTACTGCCGGTAGGTCGAATTTGATTCCCAACAGTCCTATGCACTCTTAGCTCCATTTCTGTGGAAATAACGGTACATATTAACATCATTTACATGGTTATACTAGCTTTTCAAGCAAAACAAAGCAACACAAAGCAATAAAAGCACACAGAGTAAGGCATGCTGCGATGCCAGGAGAGTAAATGACTCCGTACAAAGCAGGCAACAGTAACTTGTTCCAGACACTGCAGTTACACAGCGCATTCTGATTTGGAATTCTTTAGACAACCAATTTCTGTCCCGAGAGATATGCCTTGTGCATAAGCCACACCGCAGTTACTGCCATATGCCTCAGCTTCTAATTTTGGCAAAAAAGTTTGAATTCTGTGACTTGCAAATGAAGAATCTGCAATATTCTGGAGGAAGGCTCCCACACATTCACGTACACAGCCTCACACAGCAATGGCTCACATGCCATCGCTTCCTGTCTTAATGCTTCGTGGCCCGTACAGCTGTAACCAGCCGGAGGGACGACGCTTGCCGGCGTTCTGCGCCAGCCGAGCGGGACGCGTGCCGGCGTTCTGGGCAAGCCGAGCGGGACGCGCGCCGGCGTTCTGGGCGAGCCGAGCGGGACGCTGTAACCAGCCGGAGGGACGACGCTTACAGCAGCATGGTCAGTGCAAGAATGAACCACTGTTTATTGAAGGCACAGCTTTTATAGGCACGCGCAAGAGCGCTGTACCTACTGCGCATTACTGTTGCGCATCGGCGCGATGCAATCACTGATGCGCGGCACTGATACGAACACGACACGTGTCCGTTACATCCTCCCTCGGGAAAGAACAAAATGAGACACTTCAATATAACAGTCACAGTTAGGGCACTTGATTAAAGTGTTCGTCATAGCGTAGCCTCTGTGGGGGCCGGGAGGTCCGAGTTGATCTTCTCACGGTGGGCGACGATGGGATGCTCGACGGAGAATTGTATCCACTTGCTGGTCGAGAAGATTCCTCACCGTTTGTAGCAGAGGCCACTCTAGAGGATTGTGCACCTGATTCAGCTGGTGTCGTAGGTTGCTGTGTACGGGGCTGAGAACCCGAACAAGTGTCGTCGTCGCTTTCACTGGTGTACTGCTCCGCCGTCCTAAGCAGATGCCGGCGGTTCCGCCGCAGCATACGTTGATGTTTGGTTTGTACCAAGTAGGATCTTGGAGCGCTTTCAGCAACTACCTTCGCTTTACGCGACCAACCAGCAGCATCCTGAAGTCGCACCGTTGAGCCTCTGTGTAGTGCTGCCAAAGGCTGTCCAGCCCTGGCTTGGTGGCGTTTCCTTACTGTAGTACGAGTCACCCTGCCGAAGTCGGGAAGGTTAGAACGAAGTCGCCTGCGCTGAAGAAGCTCACCCGGAGAATGCCCATCTTCCAGCGGTGTAGAGCGATATGCAAGAAGACCAAGCCAGAAGTCCTCCCGGGCGTCGAGGGTCTTTTTCAGGATCCTCTTCACGATCTGCACTCCTTTTTCCGCCAAGCCGTTCGACTGCGGATAACGGGGGTTCGATGTTATATGATGAAAGTCATATGCTCTGGCAAACGTGGCAAATTCATGGCTCGAGAACTGGGGTCCGTTATCCGTGCATACTTCCACTGGTATACCATACCGGGCGAACATGGCGCTAAGGGCTGCGATCGTGGTTTCCGCAGTTGTGTTGTCGAGCGTGGCGACCTCGGGAAAATTTGAAAATGCATCATACGCAACCACGTACGACTTGCCCGCATAGGAAAAGATATCTACTCCAACCCTGTACCAAGCACATTTTGGAACGGGTCGCATTAGCAAGGGTTCTTCTGGCTGCCTGTACGCGTATTTTCTGCACGTTGCACAGCTTTCCACACGGGCAGTGATGTCGCCATTCAGACCAGGCCAAAAAATAAGTTTCCGAGCCCTCTCCTTACATTTTTGCATCCCAAGGTGGCCCGCATGAATTCTTTCCAACATGATTCGTCGCATACTTTTCGGTATGACGACTTTAGTGCCTTTCAGCACTACTCCATTAACGACAGAGAGTTCGTGCGAAAATGGCTTGAGTTCACCTGTCACTGGCTGCCCGTCCACCAAGCATGCTATCACAGTCTGGAGGTAGCAGTCCCGTGCAGTTTTTGGTAAATCGACATAGGAAACAAGCTTGCTTGCGATCCGGTGTCCACTTTAAAACGGATCGCACAGTTACGAACTTGAGCCTTGACCATCCAATCCCTCTCGCGCTTTGCCGTGGTGACTTCTAGGATGTCAAAGTCCGCGTCTTGCTGTTCTCGCACTTCACTGACCCCGGCTGACGCGCAGCAACTTGCGAAATGGTTCAGCTTGTGACACAAACGACACTTCTTTCCAAAAGCTGGGCATTTGTTAAACGGGCTTCCAAATCTTCTCGCCTAGGAAGCGGGAAATGCTGCCTCTTTATGTACTTGTTTATAGCCCTGGGATCCATACACACCCTTAGCGTGCCATCTTTCTTCTTTGCCAAAACTAGGGGGCTGACCCAGTCGGTAGGTTCGTTCACCCGCACAATGATGCCAGCACGTACCATTCGGTCAAGTTCTTTTTTAAGGGGTTCTTCTAGCGCCACCGGAACTCGTCGCGCTGGTTGCACTACTGGTATCGCTTCAGGTGACAAGACCATACTGTACGCCTGTGCTTATTCAGGATTTTTTCGCTTCCCTAGTACTCAAGGCTCTTTCAGTCCCTTCTCTTCTTTCTCAGTAGTCTGCACGGTTTTCTTTCCGCGTTTCTGGTCATCAAAAGTTTGCTTTCCCTCACAGCTCATGAGCCTGGCGTGTGAGCTCGCTGTGGGTGTATCAAAGTGAGAAAAAAATTGCGCTCTATTCATACCTTGGCTCCAATATAGCGCGAGATGCTTTCTGAAGCATACGATTTTGAAAAAAAAAAACTCGTTCTAGATTCATACATATATGGTAGCGCTGCTTTTGGCAGGTGCCCGTACTGTAAATTTCTCATACAAATATGTGAGAGTGTTGCTGCCAGAGCCGCAGCTCTTGTGCTCGCTTGCATGAGCAGAAGAGTAGCAAACATATCAAGGCATCAGCAGAACTTTGTTCATTACCAGGTTGTACCCTTCCTAAAAATTCACATGAAAAACAATCACATTCCTATCCTTCTGTCATTGTACTGGTTTCTACAGACACATTATCGTCCAAAAAACGATAATGTGGCTGCTAGCACACCACTGCACAAAAATGCTGAAATCATAGGTTTTTGTGAACTAGGGATCTTACGCATGGCTAGACAATACAGTCAAGCTCTCATTTTATTACTGAGCCAAATGATTGAAAGAGCTGAAGAAAATTATTAACCGATCCATACTCACATAAAAGCTAGCCTTCAAGACTTCTATAAAGCCATGAAGAACAGCCCAAAAGAACAATACACAGTAAGCAGACAGGCTGAGCGCACGTGTGTGCATGTCGTTCTTTAGCACAACTCTTCGTAGTTTTGGAGAATAGAAAGAGACTAGCATCTTTCACGGGGCTTACTTTGCAACTACAGCACATTAAATTGCAGCTCATCTCTGGAGGAGGGCTTAAGAATGTTTTGCATATGAAAATATTCTTTACTAGCTGCCTTGTTAGAATGGAAGCTTAATTAAATCCTGCCTTCTATTTTCCTGGCCTTCCCGGAAACTGCAGGTTTCACCAAGGATTTCTTGCATTTCATGCGTTCATATTTTATTTCTTTGATACAACAGCAGTTGCCACCCGAGAATGGCATAAAAAAACTAACAAAAGAATGAAAGCCATGGTTGCATGCACTGGAAAGCACAGCGGACTCCCGATTTCTGACACAAGCCATCCAACTCCTAGCAGCTTCACACATGCTTGGGCCACATAGTTGAGATAAGTAGTTGCTTTCTTTGTCTATGTGCCACCGCGCTGTTTCACCGTAATGTTCGACCTACTCGCCCATCAGTTCGTATTATTAAGGTTGTCAAACCACGCACAAAATGCACATGCACATTTAATCGCAACAATGTCAGATGTTGTGGGAAAGATTCCAGGCTTACAGAGTTTGCATGCAGCTTTTTCTCACGTCTCACTGAGTATAAGGCTACTGCAACAGTCAGAGAGATAGACATGGTAAAAACTTGCCGATACACAAGAGAAAAATTTATGTGCTTACCTCTGAATGAATTCCAATGTGGCTTGCACTTGTTGACTGTATTTGATGTTGAGACAAAAGTATGCAGCAAAAAGGTTGGTTGGTTTATGGGGTTTAACTCTTTCGCTACCGCGCCATAGGCCATCGATCGCATATGATCGATTCAAATCGCCCGCGCAAAAAAGCTCATTTTGGAGAGTCGTGAACGTGCTCCGCCATCTAGCTAGCAAGCTCTACAACTGCTCTTTCGATTGCAGCCTTGGTTTCAGGGTTTTGACACGAGGGGGCGCCGTGAAAAATAAAACTTTGAACGGCCGCAGCGGCGTCAGCCGGAGAAAATGGCGTCCGCGTCGCCGCGCGCTCCTCGAAAACAAAAGCTGACACCGAGTACGTCGGCCGGTTTCGGTTTCGTTTTTTGCGACGAAAGCAGTGGTTATTAGTCGGGCAACAATGTACAAACGTTGGATTTCGGTTTCAACAGCGAGACTTCGCCTCGGGAGCCTGGAACGTCAGCGCATACTTGCATGCAAGTTCTGTTTTCGTTCGCTGTGGGTTTTTTGCGGTTCATACGGTTTGTAATTGATGGGAATGGTTTATTTTTGTGCTTCAGGGTCTTGACAACGTATGGCGAAGGCAGTTTGCCAAATGCTCAAGGTCGCGTCGCGTTTTTCAACCAAGACGACAGCTAGGTGTCCATATCGGCACATCGCGGTGGAGCGGCGCTCGGAGATTAGCTCGACTTCTCGACTTTTTTTTGATGCTCTTCACGGCGGAAATGATGAAGACTGTGTGCGGAAACACTAATAAGTAGGCATGGAGGAAGATTTTCGGCAAGTTCGGCATGACGGCTCATGGGAAGACGTGAATCTGTTGGAGATGCTGATGTTCATTGGAATCATCATATACAATGGAATTGTTGACCTGCCGCGACTTTATTTCTACTGAAATACCAGAATAATCTATTCTGGCCCTCTGCCATCAAAAATCATTTCTCAAAATTGGTTTTTCGCTTTTTTTGTTTGTTTTTTTGCACGTAACGGACCCGGATGATTCAGTGGCGGCAGCATCTATTGGCAAGACTTGGAAAGTGTCCTGGCTTTCGAACCACATCGCTAAAACTTATTTCATTGATTCTGATGTTTTAGAGCTTGCCTAAAATGCCAAATTTTATCAGATGGCTATCAGGGAGCAGCTCATTCAAGAAATCTTCGGGTATGATGAGGGAAATGAAGTCCACGCCCCCAATCCTCCCATAGAATCCATTCAACACCAACCGAAAAAAATTTAAAAAAAAAGAAGAAACTGCAAGCTCGGCTATCAGAGAACAAGGGAGGAACAAAGATAAAACCTTATGTGAAGCACCTGTCAGTCTACCTCTGCTTCACATCTTCACCCCTGATTGCTGTTCACAGTGGCACCACAGACGGGACCCCTGACTTGACAGGCCATGGAAAGTGCAGCAAATTTTTCTCATAGCTGAAACTGTGAATAATGACAGCTATAAACATGTGCAACAGTTTGTATATTCCAGTTTTCCTCCAATCAAGTTCTGGCTTAGTGCAGCCGGTAATTTTTGTTTTTGCTATATACTTTTTTTGTGTTTTTAGCAAATTTCACAAATAAATGTTCATTTACTTTCGCACACACAACTCTTCTGTTTGTTTCACTCAGAAGTGTAACTAATAAGCTACAATTTCATGCATTGCAATATGTGCTGGGTGTATTAGTTCTTGTGAAAAAAATTTTTCTTTCCGTACACTCCAAATCGTCCATTTTTCTGCGGTAGCGAAAGAGTTAACGTCCCAAAGCGACTAAGGCTATGAGAGACGCCGTAGTGGAGGGCTCCGGAAATTTCGACCACCTGGGGTTCTTTAACGTGCACTGACATCGCACAGTACACGGGTCTCGAATTTCTCCTCCAAAGAAATTCAGCCGCCGCGGCCGGGATCGAACCCGCGTCTTTCGGGCCAGCAGCCGAGCACCATAGCCACTGAGCCACCGCGGCGGCATGCAGCAAAAAGGATCTCCATGGCAGCCAGAAAGCTCAGGCCTTCAAAGCACCTCCCTCCATCGAGCGTCACAATGCATATAAAATCAAAGATGCTTGTGCCTGAAAAGAAATCTCCTTTAGTGACAAAAACCGAGTTCAGATTAGATGTAAACAATTGTGGAGCAATTTTTTTTAAATGCTACAGCTCAGAAGAATAATTTTTAGCATTATAATATGAACATATACAAATTTTTTGCACATAGCTAGTCATGTCAGCACAGCTCACAAAAAACATTGTCAGCACCTCTATATGTAGCATGCTAATGGTAGATGCTCAAGCTATTTATAAAGCAATGGACAAGAGCAGATGAATGAATGGCAATGCATGCGATATTTTCTAATATAACTCTGAGGTTAATTTTATAGCCCACAAACCACAATTCTACATCTGCACAAGCAGGGTTCAAGCAGCGGATTATGCTGCCAGCTACCATATCTAAGAGAAGACTGCGGCATGTGCATGGTAAATTTAGCTTGCTAGGCATGCCTCATCGAGCTGCATTGAGTCTGACTTAGAGGGCAGTTCAAGCCCCCTTCTCCTGTTGTTATTCTAGTTCACGTTATTGATGAGGTTTCATATTTTATAAATATGCTTTTTAGAAAGTTATACTACTGCTCAAAGCATCCAGAAAATCATAAAAATCTTACCAAGTACAACCACCGTTGGGGTGGGGGACAGATTGCTATTCAGTTCAGCAACACAGGCTGATGTCTGTGGATGTAAGAAGCCGTTATCATAAGGAGATGTATAAGGGCACACAGGTAACAAGTGTGCCGAATAATCGCAGGAATAATGAGCATCTACCGAACTGCAGCAGCAGGACTACAAAAATGAAAGTTCAAAGCCTTCTACATTTCAGTAAACCTTGAGGTAGTGCCCAGGAAATTTTATTGAAACACTGATGGATGTTAATTGTAGATTAATTCACTTTTTCTTTGCCACTGGCTACAATCTCTGTGAGCAACTGCCCTGGAGTGTGCAAGTTTCATCTACGGTCATAAAGCAGAAGTTTTGGCAGTGCTGAGAGGCTACTAACTGAGTATCCATTTCCGCAATAATCTTACCTCAAAAACACTCACCCAGCTGTAGATATCGCATCACTCCAGGTTTAAATTAGTTAAGCCACAGCCAATTTTTTGTGTAACTATGTCTAAGTTACTTTGAAGTTGTTAAGGTACGAACAGAGTCGAATTGCGAAATACTGCTCCCGATTACTTAATTTGGTATTATTTCACGACTACCGAAATCTAACGGAATGGTTTTTTTTTCATCGAATCTGCAACGATACGCAGCTGCCATTGTGAACGGGTTATGCAAGTGCGTGATAAGTGCGGGAACGTCACTGCCCTTAGTCACTGCTTTTGAGTTAATTGCAAGCAAATGCGGCAATGTAGTCTGCGCCTGGTACACCAGACCGTTAGATACTTTTCGACGAAGCGGCATAACAGTCAACAAATTTTGTCAAGCCTCGCCAGTTGATAATGAACGGGTGTTACGCGGCGCGTGCCTAGTGCGATACGCAAAGATGTACGTCCCCCCCCCCCCCCCCCCCCTTATATAAACGAAGTGACTAAGAGACCGGGGCTGTAGTGACGTCGTGGATAGAAACGCCATTCTTGTCCTCACCACGCGTTGTGTACGTGACCTACAAGTGTTTCACACGCGTTCCACTTTCGTCTTCGCGCGTTTATCTCGTGCCTTTCCTCTCATAGTTACAGAGGCCTAAGCTTGTGCTATGTGACCTACTTCAGTGCCCGATGTTTCTGCTACGAAGGCGTTCACACTTGCGCTGCGGACGTACGTCGGAAGAAGTCTGCTTTGGCTCTGAGTGCACGGAAAATAAAGCGTGCTATTGAAAGAACACTACCTACAATTAAACAACAGAGTGAAAGTACTGGCGCGCGCCCACTCCCATCAGTGTGGGTTTTCGTCTGCTTTTGCAGCTTTACAGGTTTAGAACTGGTCTGACTCATCTCCTGTTACTGATGGTATGCCAATGGACAATTTTGATAAACTGAACATTGGTTAGGAGGAAAGGAAATGGAGCAGTAACTGCGTCACGTATCTCGATGGAGACCCGTGCTGCGCTGTGAGGGAAGGGGTAAAGGAGGAAATGAAAGAAGAATGGAAAATAGGGTTACGTTTTCGAGGGCTCCACATTAATTACGACCCCTTGGGGATCATTGATAGGCAATTTTTCTTTTCTTCTCTTTTGCTTCATTCGAGACCATAGAATTCCTGAATGTTTTTTTTTTCTAACTCATCAGCGTCTTACCCAGGTTGCAAAACAGCCCACTTGCGTCTCAAATAACAACGGGACCCCCCGCGCTCTTTGTTTCCGACGTATTGTTTTCATTGTTCCTCAGTTGCCTCGACGATGATTTACAACCCCCTCCTTCTCCCTCCCTTCGTCGCGGGAGGCTGAAAGCCTGAGTTTCACAGAGCGACTCCCTTTCTTAGTGGCCGAGGAGATACAGGACCACCTCGTTCGAGGTTCGTACCGCAACACTTGGTTCTCCCCTCAACGCACAAACGACGGCTGGCGGCAGCGGCGCGGATTGACGCGAGGCGTGCGGGGGCCCCCAGTTCTCTCCCCTGCGACCACGACATTTTGGGTGTGCCGGCCGATACGAACAGTGCGGCCGGAAGAGACACGGCGGCTGCTTGAGCAAGGTGTCCGGGATGCCACCGAGAGCAGGTACCGGAGAGGATAGGAAAGAGAAAGCAGCTGCCGGAGACAGCAAAAAGGGACTACAAGGACTAAATGCGGAAATAAATTTACGTGACAGAGAGAGCGAGAGAATAAACTTCAATCTACAATGGATAACCTGATCTACCCACGCCCCGACACGAAGGTCAGGGGGCAGATGACGCCGCCTCAGATGCAGGTTGGTAGGTCTCGGGTCCCAGCAGCCGCTTCAGGCAGGTGGACGAGCAGGAGCTGGAGCTCAGGGTAGGAGCTCCGCAGCAGGGTCTACCAGGTGTCTCTACTGTCGATATTGTGCGTCCCCGGGAGAGTATGGGCATTGCCATATGATGGGGTCGAGGGTCCCTCTCGCGCCACAGAGATTACATTCATCACTCTTGGCATCTGGCAACGAGTGGCTAGCCATAACCGGGTGGGATGCGTATACGTTTGCAGTCGCCTCCACGTGGCTTCTTGTCTGTTGTCTAATTTCGGGTCTGGAGGTGGTAGCAGTTTACGCTCCAACCTATAATGCTGCGTGATCTCTCTATATTTTAGCATGTGCTCTCCGCTCCCTCGGTCATCGAGGGACCTTGTAGCGGCACCGCGGTAGATCTCGAGCCAGCTCGAGAGCCGTCTTATTGCCGGGGGCGGCACCGTGCGCCGGAGTACAAATTATTGGAATTTTCCTATCCAACTTTGTCTGGCCTAGCATTCTGGCCGCTAAGGGTGAGACCATGCCCTGTGGCAGCTCTCAAGGAATTGCCCCGGCCGCTGACGACCGTTGCCACCGTAAAACCACCACCACCTCCCTCCGCGCCATTATATACCACCTCAGGTTATATTCTGGGTGCACGTTTTTTGGCAGGGGGAAGGGGGGGGGGGGTCAGATTTTGTCTGACTTCCCTGTCGACCTCCACTTTTTGCGTGGGACCGCTATCCGGTTTCAATCCAACTTTAGTCAAAATGGCTGAGCTTGTCCTCGTGAAGCTAAGACTCTCCATTTGAAAGTTTCTCACCAACTCCGCCAATTCTGGCCATGTGTTCCCAGTTAAAAAACACAACAGGATTACAACAGAAAATTTCTGTTGTGTTGTCTGTCATGTTTTGGGCATGTCTTATCTGTTGTCTGTCTTCTTGTGCTGTAGTCTGCTGTCCTGCTGTGCTGTATTCTGTCCTGTTGTGCTGTAATATGTCCTGCTGTGCTGTAGTCTGTCCTGTCGTGCTGTATGTAGTCTGTTGTTATTCATATTTGCTAGCGCTTAGTGAACACACGGGACAAGGACAGAAATACACAGGACAGACGCTAGTCTTCAACTCCCGTTTATTCGAAAAACAATGAATATATGACATCTCAAAACAGCTGAACTCACACATGCGCAGCAGCAACGCCGCGCCTCAGGAACATCATTTCTTTTTTTAACAGATTAACAGACGGCGTGCTGACGCATTGTCATGTCTGTTGTGATGTCTGTCATGTTTTTGGCATGTTGTATCTCTTGTCTGTCTTGTTGTGGTCCTTGTTGTCCTGTAGTCTGTCCTTTTGTCCATCTTGTGTCTTGTTTGCTGTACCCCATTATTGTTCTTGAAGCAATTTTGCTGCATACACATGGGTAGCTGCAGAGCTAGCAGTCAGCTCATTGCATGCATCCCAAAGCAATGCAGTGCCAAAAACACTGTGCTTACAGTGAAAGCTTGCTTTATTGAGTCAATGTAACCACTGGTGATTTGAAATATTCGCAGCCTGCTCATGGTATCTGGCCCAAATCGCGCGCAACTTGGTGGCTTGCTCGACTTCCACGCAACTCTTGGTCTCTTGCAACTGAAAAAAAAATTGAGGAATCAGTGAGAGGTAACATATTTGATAAGCATTGCTTTGTTCCAAAGGCTAAAAAAACAGCATTTTCAGCAAGCACAATTAGTCTCATTTCACACTAGCTTTGTACAGCAAACATCATTTACCAATATGTCATTAACAATTATTCCCTCACGGCCCCTGAACGACTGTGTATAGTTCTATGGTGTCAAATGCTTGTTAGCTCCGAGCCGCTAGCCTTGCACAGGTCAACACAGACAGCCTCGGAGGTCAATTGCAGCTCCGATAATTGAGCCATAGATACTCAGAAGCTTGCCGGTCCTGTAGGAGAAGTATTGGCTGAGTCACACATGAACAGCCACTCCAGTTGCCTTCGTTCCATTGAAGAAAACTCACAGAAGATTCATCCACAATTCTGACTGCAAAGCACCCATACAGAATGCGTACCCATACCTTCAAACAAGGCTGACTAATTATGGGCATAATTATTGCAATGAAATGCCAGTCAGCACATGTAGTTCCAAATCTAAAAATATACTTAACTCGACGAACAACAAAAAGCATTACACAGGAATTAAAATAACCAGCATTTGTTTGAAATATACCTCAGAGGAAATACGAGACATCCACTACTCTCCAACCGTTCATGACCTTTGTGCACCAGCGAAGTACACTTCCTTTCAGGCACATTTGCACGCAGAAGTTGAGCTGATTTTTAAGAATCTTTTCGGGGTGCAACAATTCGGAGAAACCAGGTTCTCCCGAAAAACAAAGAGCCGTATACATTGCATCCCAAGCTCTTTACAGTGCACTTAAAGAAGACTGCGGCCTCTTCCATAAACAAGGCTGAATGGTGGGCCTGATGGTATGGCATGCTAATGAATTTTTTACCAGCCAAAGACAAATACACAAGACCGAACCACACAAGACAAGGGCAGGTAAAAGCCCTAGTCCTGTGTGGTTCTCTCTTGTGTATGCGTCTTCCTTGGCTGGTAAAAAAATTCTATAAGTCTCCAGTTTGCTTGTGTACACCACAAATTCTAGGATCCCTGTCCGCTACTTGTCAAATTTCACTGAAGCGAAAGTAATACAACCGACAGCTGATGATCTGCTAGGGCAACAGGATTCCAAGAGCTTGAGAAGGGAAGTGGGAGTTCAATCCAGGTGGAGTAGTGAAATTTGACTACTAGCAAACAGGCATCCTGCAGTCCGTGGAGGACACCGGCAAATTGAAGACTTACGGAGGAATTTTTTTACCAGCCAAAGAACACGCACACACAAGAGAGAATCACAGAGGACTACGGTTTTTACTAGTCCTTGTCCTGTGTGGTTCTCTCTTGTGTATGCGTCTTTTTTTGGCTGGTAAAAAAATTCTTCCATAAGTCTCAAATTTGCCTGTGTCCTCCACAAACCGCAGGATCCCTGTCCACTAATAGTCAAATTTTTCAAGTCCACCTGGCTCGGACTTCTACTGTCCTTCTCAAACTCTTGGAATCCTCTTGCCCTAGCAGATCATCAGCTGTTGCTTGTATTACTTTCATTTTAGTACTACACCTCCAGGGCAAGCTGATGAATTCTGTGCTTTCAAGAGGATTGTATGACATACAAGTGGCTTGAAGCATCATGAATAGGTGTAAATATTAGCTACGGAATTTCCTATGCCACGACAGCTGCAGCCAGCTATCATTTAGAGCAGCAGCAAAATGGACTTCATTTTTAAAGAGGTGAAGTGCTCAGCATTTTGTCTCAAACATGAGTGCTAAGGAAAGACTTTTTATGTTGCATGAAAAGAAATTACATGCACACTGGACTTTGCAAGAATGCCCCATGGACATTACAAAACCCTGCCATCCTTGCTTTATATTTGCCAGCTAACAAAATACAGAAACCTACGAATACTTTGCTTGATAAAGACAACTAGAAGTGCGTGATGAGAGGCTAGTTGGTAAGGCATTCTGAAGACAAACTACGGAAGAGACAGGACACAGAAAAGATGCAGTCAAGACCTCGCACGGTTGGAAGAAGGTGGGAGGGAAATTCGGTGTCAACGTGTTCTTTCCCGCCGCATGTAAACTGTCTCGTTCATGCCGATTAACAAACAATAACCTGCCAAGGAAAGTAGGGTGCGCAGTCAACCACAGACCTAAGTTTGTAGCCTGCAAGAAGGGAGTTATCTACGAGATCCCATTCAGCTGTGGTTCTGTATATGTAGGGCAGACGGGGATCTGCATAAATAAACGCCTTCAATAGCACAACAACTCTTTGAGCCAGCACGGTCGGCAGCATTTAGCAAGGCACTGCCAGTCTTGTAAGATGAATGACAAGAAGAAAAAAGTAATCTGTACGCCGCTTTTCAAGCAAACGAAGATTATAGGCTGCACGAAGGACGGGAAGGCACGCAAGATTTTTGAAGCCTGGCAAACTGCTAGATACGATGCGGAAAAAAGTGTTAGCGAAGCATCAATTCACCCGTATCAGAAAGAACTTGACAATTTGGGTTGATAATATAGGGTGCTTTTGCTTTTGGCGTTATGTTTGGTTGCGCATGGGTAGCTCTTGAAGGAAGGTCGTTTTGTTCAATAAATCAGTTGTCTACGCTCGTCCTGTCTGCATCTTTTCTGTGTCCTGCCAACTGCGTAGTTTTGTCTTCAGAATGATAAAGACAAGCTGCCAGGAACTCATTTCAGCTCAGTAATTTTCGCTCAAGCCAAACTTAACTACATCAGTATCTTAATATATTAGGCAAAAGTAATATCAGTGAAGATTTGCAGAGTATTCCAGTAAATCAGTGCCTCATACAGAAGGTTATGGAAACAAATACAAGCTTATGAGCGTCGCATGTACATGAGCTTGCCCAATCTATGCACATAACAGAGAAGTTTGCCTTTAAAGATATTTACCACTGCAGGTTACAAGAACTCTGCATAGATAAGGCAATAAATAATGTCAGAGTAGTTGAATACAGAATTTAGTAACCAGGCCATAGCTCTCAGAGATTCAAATATTTGTGCAAAATACTATACGGTAGACACAACTAGGAAAGCTATAAAGAGAAAGTTCTGTAATGAAATAAAGAGCAAGATTATGCCGGAATTTAAAAACATTGACCTGCTACTCAGCTTGGGCAAGAACAAAAGAGGGAAATTCGAAAGGAAACAGGCACGAAAAATTGTTAAGGTTTGGAAAGTCATTATAAATTTACACATATTTTCAGAAATAATGTAGCCATTAATTTTGCTTGGTTTTATGGGGTTTAACATCAGAAAGCAGCGCAGGCTATGCGGGCACCTAACAGAAGGACTCTTGATAACTTGACCCCCAAGTTTTTTAGTGTGCTGCCATCGCACATTACCTGGGCCTCTAGCATTTCATCTCTATCATAATGCGGCCATCATGGCTTGAATCGAACCTGTATCTTTGGGGTCAGTAGTCGAGCACCACAACCACTCAGCCACCACGGCGGCGCCCATTAGTTTTGACATGCATCAAAGTGGCGACTAACGGGGTCGACAAAGTTCACTTCAGACAGTGTGTGCTTTGATGAGAAGGATTTAGAGTTTTGTCTAGTCTATCAATGCCACCTAATGAGATTTAAAAATTCATGAAGAGTATATGCTGCTTATAGCAGGCTAAGGGACCTAAAACAAAGTAAGATGTTCATAAATTAGGCAACAGCCTGCTGTCAGTGACCACTCCCCTACCCAAAAAGGACAGTTAGGTTTCAAAAAAGCATGCCCTGCCCTCGTCTATCATGATTTCAGCAGAGATTTTAATTCGCATTTTTTAGCAACCACTGCAGTTTTCTCGCCATCTCTTACCATTAACCCTATGATTTTTCTTTCAGTGGTTCACTGCACTGTTCTGAATTTTAAGCCTTTTATAGTGTAAAACACTTTGCCTGGCAGCTTTGCAGAGGCAAAGAAGTTCAAATTTTTATTTTTGAGCATACTGCAAGGTGCTGTTGATAACTTCTGCATGATGTCCTATAGTATAACACCCCATTCTTATTCTCTCAACCATTTCTCTCACATGCTCTATACTTGTGTATGACCTGGCTCAGATGTACTCCATTATCACTTCCAGTACCTCACTGCCCATCATAAAAACTTCATCCCTTTTCAGATTGGTGAACATCCCTTTAGCTTTCTTCATTTCTACGCTAAGTATTTATGTCCTCAATCATGAACTACCATTTCTCACCGCTTATGCTATGGCAATCAATAACACGAAATTGAATGTACTAAACATCATAAGTCTGCGTTTCCCAAATCAAAGCGCTGCCAGACAAAGAGGGTCACCTCATCCAGCATCATCACATCCCATTCACCGTAGGTGCGTTCTGCAAAGTAAAACAACCATTGATTTCAGGCCACTGCTGCCAAAATTCCCTTGTGGCTAGATTCACACGCTAGGATATAAGAATTCGCTTTCTGAAATCATCATCACGAACATACTTACTAAGCCTTCTCGTCACGGAAGGAGACTGGCAATGGCTGCACTTTAAGGATGTGGTGTTTATCCCTCATCAGTGTCGGCTCGTGAACACATGCAGTGCGGTACATTACTCTCGCTGCTCGACATAGAGATAAAGCACAGTGAGGCTGCTCAGCTTGTTGTCTCATCGGGGACAAGTTTTTGCTTGCCAGCGATCTGCCAAGACCTTGCTGGGCAACTGCCCAGTCTCGTCGGCGTCACTCGTTAGAAAGCCTTTTACACCACTGAACACTTGGCCATCGTTAGTGCGGCTTTAGTAAGTATAGACTGACCACAGAGGGTTTCCAAGCGTAACAGACTGGTGCAATGCCAACAGGTTCAGCCAACTATCCCACCAGTCCCTATTCACATTGTCAGCAAGCACTGAGTGTTGACAGGTGATTTCGACGATCTTCCAACCCAGAAGGGTTAAAGCGGCTCCTAGGCCAGTATTTAAAATCATATGTTCCGCTCAGCACCGATGACTGAAACTTGCTAGAATGTATCTGCTTATGGCCGGTAAAGAAATTAAAACTGCTAGTGTTTAAACTTTGTGCCTCTAACCCTTTAAACAACAGCAAGACCACATCTGGTTAGGCTGAGCAGAGATGTACAGAGAAGAGATAAACAATACCAAACTAAAAAACTGGGTGCATTCCAAAAGATGATGACCCTGCCGTGGTGGCTCAGTGGTTACAGCGCTCGGCTGCTCGCCTGAAAGACGCGGGTTCGATCCCGACCGCGGCGGCTGAATTTCGATGATGAGGAAATTCTAGACGCCCGTGTGCTGTGCGATGTCAGTGCACGCTAAAGAACCCCAGGTGGTCTAAATTGCCGCAGCCCTTCACTACAGCGTCCCTCATAGCCCGAGTTGCTTTGGGACGTTAAACCCTAATAAACCAAACCACAAGAAGATGAATGCATCAATAGGTGGCCGACCGAGGGCTAAATGAGATTAGGACATCTGTGGAGAAAGGGTGACAGCAGCTGGCAAAGGACAAGGTTACCTGCAGATGAACGGGGGAAGCATTTTCCTGCACCTATTTTGACGGCAGGTTCACACGACAAACAAAATCAACTCGAGGAGCGGGGGGGGTGTACATCATGCGACTGAATGTCAATGGCCAGTGAAAATGGCACCAGAACTGTGGAGCGCACATGGGGAAAATGAGACGCATTTTTCGTGAACTTTGAGTGGTAGTCTACTGCACTTTTAAGGTGGCGGTCCCACTGCCGCCATCTTGCGAGTAGTTCAGTTTCTGCCACCAGGCTACGACACTGATCCATCACTGAGAGAGTGTCTACCCGCCTTGCCCCCGAGCGACCTGAGACTGGTTTTGGTTGAGATGTTGAGATATGTGTCCGGTCCTTTCTTGACCCGCGCTGCATGAAGGCTTTTCTTTTGTTGCTCTGCCTGCCTTCAGAGGATTACAAACAAACCATGGCAAACCCGGCTGCTAGTCCCCCTCGTGCGTGGGGGGAGGTGCCGGCTGGAGTGGTTTCGCATGCTGCTTCCTCTGCCTGTCCCTTGCCAAAGCCAAAGCGAGTGGGGCTTCCTTTCTGCAGTCTATGGTTCCAAAAGGGTGAAGGGACAAATTTGGAGAGCCGGGACAAAGAGGGTACCGTCTTTGTCCAAACAGCGTCAGAGGTGGGGTGATCCTTGTTCGGGATAAGGATGCCCAGCACGGGAACAAAGGACCGTTTCTTTCCCTCTCTTGTTTAGCCTTGGCTGAGTAGCCACAGAAAGCTGTACCGTTGACGTTACTATCTGGAGGGCTTCCTTTGAGGGTATGTGCCGTTTTGTTCTTGAGTTTTACCCGACTACATATTTTCCTGTTTTCAATGCCGTGACATATATTAGTGGGAGCAAAGAAAAAGAAAAAAATAATGCAGCCCAGTCCCCACCGCAATAGGCACAACGTCGATACAGAGGAAACTTGGGAGAGCTAGTGATAATTGTCGACATAATTGCACAGCGTAAATTACTAAGTAAGCGAAAAGAGAAAGCGAACGCCAAACATAAGAAAAGTGCGATATCAAGCAAATTATTTATGTTTATGTCCCATGTATATATTTCTTACGTTTTTGTTTTTTTCTTTCAATGAACCTTATAGTTGAAATCGATGCCTTTCTTGTGTCCTTCCTTCAGCCCTCGTCTTTTGCGCGTGCAATCACTTCGTCACTGTTTACGCATAGTAATATTAGTAGTACTCAGAACACTCCTGCTGTACAGTGTAACCTACCAACCCTAGCGCTCAAAAAAATATATTTTTTATCAAATAATATTACATATATGATTTCAAAACTATAACAAAGACAGCTATACAATTTAGTCAACGCTCGGCAGATGCCTGTCCAACCTTATAAACTATGGTTGGTAAAGAAAATGGTAGAGAGAAGTGGGCAATTGTCAATTTCTGTTTACCCTTGAGATGAACCGACATTGCGCAAGAGACGTGAATTTGCTGTTGAGAGGGTTAGCACCGTAGGGTGTTAGAATGTGTTCACCTCAGAAGAAATTATTCGTCGTACATGCGGCGGCACCTTGCAACTAATTCCGATCAACTTAGACAGAATTTTGCCAATGTTCACAAAAATGCAGTACAGATGCATACCATTGACGAGGCGGACTCAGACTAAACATTGTACGAAGAAAAGAGGGGGGGAGGTGTGCAGGAACGCTGCCAAAAAAAAAGGGTCGGCTACAAAGCGATAGTTCTGTAGGCACTTAGGGCGACCACCTCTCTTCTCTCGTTTGGACCCTCAACTGCGTGCTCTTATTCATGTTAGACATATGTCTTTCTTCCATCCAGTTTGCATCATGAGGTTGCTTATTCCCTCCAGAATTTTCCATCACGTGCAGAAATGTATATCTTACTCGCCTTGCGTCGATTTTTCCCGATTTGGTTTGAATCAAACCTGGAAAAAGCGCGCGCGTGTGTTTGTGTGTGTGTGTGCGTGTGTGTGTGTGTGCGTGTGTGTCCGCGCGCGCGTACCTGGAAACTGAAGGAACAGCAGCTATTTTCACACCGTCTATTGTCAGGCAACTATAGCCTCGTTTACATGATCCCGACTTCGGCGGGTCGAGCCAGGAGATCGAGTTGAGCAAGGTCAGCCCAACTGGACGACTGCGTGTTTACATGAACTCAATTTAGGGAGTTGAGACCGGTTCAACAGCAGCGGCACCAAGCGTCGAGCGGCGCAGCGAGAAAGGGCAGTGGCAGCCGGGAAGATTGCGGCATGCACGGCTGTCTCGGAGGCCCTACGGCTCAAGTGAATCACAGGTTCGCATTTAGCACGTCCCCTTCCACTAGCCCGACTCCGACTCCATCCGGTTTACATGCTATCTGTTGGGGTCGAGTGAGTCAACCCACCAGCTGCAGCGGAGATGACTGGACTCGCTCCCCCTGCGCCCCCGGACCGGACTCTAAGGTGTTTACATGAACCCAGTAACCGGTTTTCAGCTCAAATCCTCAACTCAACCCCGTCGTGTAAACACCGCTTCTAAATGCTTGTAATCATTTTGAGAGAATTCCTTTTCGTGCGGCGCTAGTCTACCCCTCCCCCCCCCCCCCTGCAGGAGGGGCGCGCACCCCTTGGCTCAGCTTGAAAAGGAAGGGGACGGTCCTTTGCGGCAGCCAGTTGTAGAAGAGGGGACTTCTCAGCACTACAGTCGGTTACAACTAGATAACGAAGCGGCACATGCAACTCAGAGGGAGCCCTCCAGCCAGTCACGTCGATTTCTGTGGCTGAGCATGCAGCCAAGTCTGCAAAAGAGAGGGGAGGAGACGGCGGTTTGTCCCCGCGTCGCCGAGAGTGGAATGTCCTTTGTTCGGGATAAGGCTAAAAAAATAATAACGCAAACAGAAAGGCAAAGATTTTGCGGCCCCGGCATCTGCCATCGTCCCTAGGAGCACCTGACCTGGGGCAGCAGAAAGGAAAGGGATAACGATCTGACAGGTAAGAGAGAAATAAAAGTATGAAAAGACAGGGAAAATGAAGAAGGTACTAGTAGGTGTGGTGCTCCCGTTTATTGTCTCAGCTGCACTGGCCACTGCAGGGGGGTTGGGGCTCACCTTTCGCATATGTCCACGCGAGAGCGTCTTTTGCGCGAAAGCGCTGAATGTTACAGGTGGGGTCATGTTCGGCATCAGACGGTCGTGGCGGCTTCAGTCTCCACCGGTGCTGTCGCGGCGCACAGGTGGGGACCGAACAGAAAACTGTTCGGTCGACGCGCTTGGCTGGGCGGTCTCCTTTGATGGGCATGCGCTGCTTCGTCCTTGAGTTGTACCCGACTTGTATGCCACATGGATTCATTTCAGCGGTGGAACATGGCGCCCTCTGAACCACGGCATTCGTTTCAAAGAAGTGCGAGTCTAGTTCAGGAAAACTGCACCTGCTCCATGGTTAGTGCTGAAATATTGCAGCTGCAGCCGCCATGGAAGCAGATGATGGTTTGCGGGTTGTGATAAACGGCGGAGACTCAAGTAACTTTCACTAGTGGACAAACTAGAACGCTGCTCGAGTTCTCCAAAGAAACGGATCGAGGCTGGTTCATGGCAACGTGTTATTGTGATGTGCTGTTTGAACATTTGTTCATGAGATACGAGATGTAGGCTGTAAACAGCTGGCTGCAATTCATTGGCATCGCAAAGGCTAGCGACGACCAGGCCTGCACTCGATCAACCGTTTTGGAAGCAGACAGCGCCAAACCGCGCTCAAAGTGCCGGAACTAGCGGTACACAGCCGCGGCACCGCCGCTGCCGCAGAACTTTGCCGAACTGGTGCAGTGAGTGCAGGCGAATCAAGCGCTCTCCAACTTCCTCTCCACAGCGCTTGCCGGAGCTACGAACAACCGGCAGCACGAAGCGAAAGCCTGTCTCTTTCCCTTTCCTGTCGCTTTAGCAATGCCAAAGCTGTCCTCGAAAAATAATACGACGCCCAAAATGCGTTTAGTAGCGTCAGGTGAAAAAAAATTGCTTACATGTCAAACGCGACAGTCTTTTCTCCGCGCACCCTCCTCGCGCATGCGCAGTAACGCGCGGCGCAACTGTCATAAACACGGCTCTGGCTAAAGGTCACGCGTCGGAGAGAAGCGCACGCTGGCGGCGCTGGCAGCGAGGAGCTCGCACCGGCTGTGGCGAGGAGGCGACGCACCTGCGCCTCTTGTGACGTCACGCGGTTCTCGCGCATGCGCATAACCGGCGGCGCACACCCTCGCAAAATTCGGCTCTGACCCGCGTAGTGTAGCTTTATGCTACAAAACAACCCAGCAAAGCAATATGGCGGAAATCTGCTGTGAAGTTCGACACACATATAGTGAACTAGAAGACACACACTACAGAGGGCAAAGTGGAGAGAAACGTGCAAACATCGCAGATATCATTCCCTCTCGTTAACACCTCCCGATTTTAAATGTTTAACAGCACCACACTCGTTATTTTTTTGAACTGTGATTATGTAGTACACGTGCATTGGTGTAGAGGGCGCAGCTTGCTACATTTGTCCACATTTATCGCATGTCGCTGCGTTATTGCTGTTATTGTTTGTATTTTGTGGACTGTCGTTGGTAATTGTTACAAGTTGATTAAGAGAATGAGAGACCAACATTTTAAGAGTATATCTGCCAGAAAAAAAAAGCCGCGGAATGTTTCAAGAGCTTGTGCCCTTAGTAAGGAGAACAAGAAAGATAGCTAAAATCAACTAGACATTGCACATTCCCCAGAAGCCGCAGAGTAAAGGCGATGCTTAGCCACGTAGAGAGAAGTATTAAGTTTCTTCACCTAAAATCCCAGAACTGCCACGTACTGGTTACCTGAACAGTATAGTATTCTGTCTTTAACTATTTCGAAGAAACGCTAACTTTATCCGGACTAACTTTTAAACTAAACAAGGCAGATGAATGATATTTTCAGAAAGGAAGAGAAATAGACGATCTCAAACTGTGCAAAAAGACACCGCAGTACAATGCATATCTCAAAAGTTATTGCTAAATTATATTATTCTGTTTTCGATGCTTTTCAAACATGTGTGGCTAATAAACTAACCTATACACGTATTTCTAAATGCTTACCCACGCTTACTAGCGTCAGATCTCCAAGTATCTCGAAAGATTTTTGTCTAGGTGCAAGAGGTTTTTCACAATTTGCCATTTCCTGAGACAAGTTGAGCTCAACTGCCAGATTTCATCTTTGCGTTTCCTTTTACAGTTGAAACAAAATTGCAGCTATCGTTAAACCAAATTCATCTTTTGAAAGCAGAGAAAACTAGCTTTTCGGAGATATCTGAACCATATTTATGAAGTGAACGAACGAGGTACAGTCGACGTACAAATATCACCAAAAATGGTTCCCTCTCATAGTCAGAGTGGAACCGCCACCTTAAAGAGCAAAGCTCTCAAATATGACAACACTGGCACTTTTTGTTTTACTGGCATGAGGGTCATCCTGAGGGATGAAGTCCATATTTCTTTTCCATCCACTGTGTTAATTGCGAGCTATGTTTACCTAATAAGGGTTGGGCATCTAACATCACCTTTATATCTTTGTAGCCGTTAAAACAATACAGCGTACATTTTATAAGATGATTAACGACTTTTAGGGAGCAGCATACATTTACCCTTGTACTATTTGTTGCGACTGAATCAGTCTGACGTTGACAAAAGATCTGTAATAAGGAGTAATTACTCATTGAAATCCACTCGAGCACAGCCAAATGGCTACAAAGCAAAGCTATACAGCTTTCACAGAAACTTCGTAGTTAAAGAAAGATTCGTCCTGATCGGGGTTCCAACCCAGAACCACCGCTTCACCGGAGCAGTCGCTCTACCAATTTGTCCAACCTGGATGGCAAGCTTATGATAGGGCGAGAGCTAAGTGATCAATAACTCGAGTGGGAACTGTAATGGTCCAATGTTTTAGGACCGCTAAAACATTGGATAAACTCAGTTCCCGCTGCATGTTACAATACTGAGTGACATTTTGGTCTATACACCAGAAATACCGGTAAAGCATCATGATAGAACACAATGTTTTTTAAAGGGATAAAGGAATATGTTGGCCCTTTTAGAGGGCACATATGCATAAGAGGCAACATGTGTGAAATAGTCACTGCACCTGTGTCATAAGTTGGGTAGCAGCATCCCACCGCTGCCACCAGTTGTCATGGCTCGGGTAGCGTGGCCAGTTGTTGCATCACCAAGGGGCGGGTAGGAGCATCATTGGGGGCTCGTACAGGATGAGGTAACGGTCTGAACTTCCGAGGTTAGGGATACGAAAACAAGCGGGTTTAATGGCACTTTTTAGACACTTATTTACATAATTAAAGGCAGAAAAGCAAAAAGTCAAAATTTTAAGAGTTCATCGCGTCGAGCGTCTGGATGAGCCTATTACCCAAGGCCCAGAGCCACTGGATGAACCTATTACCCAAGGTTCAGAGCCTTCGTGCTAACTTTGGGCGCAGGTTAAATAGCCCAAGGCTCCGCCCTTTCACCAGGCGGCAATTCATCGTGACACAAAGATCGGCACTACAGAACACGGCAAACGAAGACACCTGTTGTAGATTCTACCCGTGGGAACTGGCGAGGAGGAAACGTAAGTCTGCAGCTCGTTCGCACTTCGAGGCAACTATACTGTTAGCAGCTCGGGTCCATCGAACACATGTGTGGCATGATGACGTCGCAGCCGCAGCTGCGCTGGCTTCCTCTGATTCGTTCCCGGTCTTCTCAGACGAGGAGCATCCTTTCTTCCCCTGTCGTCGGTCCTTCTAGAAGGGAAGGTCGTTGGCACCGAGCCGAGCGTGGGAAGAGCTCCGTCGACGATTTCCCAGCTAGTCATTCTTTTTGGTGGGGTCATCTTGGGGGTCAAACGACCTTTCTAAATTTCCGCTGTTGAATCCGCCACCGTTATCATCGCGGGTCTCAAGTTCGGTCGTAACAGCTTCCTCCCCCGCCAGATGAGTCTCGGCAGTAGCAGTCACCGCTGCTGCACGAAGAGACGACTTGGGCTAATTGCTCGCAGAAGTATGCCGAAGCCCTCTGCCGCTGACCCAATCTGTTTTGGGTCGTCTCTAAAACGCAAACCACATGCCCAAGCAAGCACTCAACTCTCCTCCGAGTAAACCAGTTCAAAAGAGGAATTAAATCTCGGTACTATAGCTGTTGGAGAAAAGCCCACACTGAAACCTCTCAGGACCCATGCAAGCTGAGAAAACTGAACCTGCTACTATACAGTTTCACTCAAAAACGCACGAAAAAACTTAGTAGCAATTTGGTTCTTGAAGAGCATCCCGGACTGCTTAAAAAGAACAGCTAAGTAAGTCCGCGTCCCCTCTTGCATGTACTTTAAAAAGAGCAAACATCTTCAAAATGTGCACAACAGAGCGAATAATTGCGTTGTTACAAAACCACTCAGCACTACCACTAAAAGCTGGGAACTCGTTTGCCTTCACCCCTGTCTCGTTTCTTTACAGTGAGTCAATGCAACAAGCAAAAGGCAAACACTTATTCCCCGAATTGGACATTCTTCAGCCGCGCCCTGCGCCGTCGTGGTCGGACGGCCGGTCCACAAGCAGGTGCTTCAAGAAAAGTGTGGGGTTGATTGGTTCCGCCTCCGCGCGACCTACTGCGGAATGGGCGCCTTCTCCATTTTTTTTTGTCCCTGCTTGTCGCGACCCCCTCCGACTCACGAGCTCTCTTCAGTGCCCCTTTGTGTTGCGGTCACCCTAGCACGTCGCATGCGTCACCTGTCGAAGGGCAATGCCGTATGTATACCCTCAATGGAGAAGAGCGCTTTCGCCCCGCAGGGGCAGTCAACTTCGCTTTCATTGTGCGCATCCGCCTTCGGCAAAATTTCTCTGAATTTCTTTTTCGGTCAACAGTTCTCGCGGTGCCGTCCTGAGTTGACCTGCCGGCCCTCGTATTGGCATCTACACCTGCACTAGCATTTCTCAATCGCTTGTCGCGTTCGCGATTTTTCCTGCGCAGCGATGCCACTTGCGGTTTGCTCTCTGTCCTAGGCGACGGCCCACCTGAAGAACTGTTAGCTGCTGTTTCCTCCGAACACGGTAGCTCATTTTCCTGTGGTCTGTCACTAGCCGCACTGATTTGGCTTTCGCTGAGCTGCTGTTTCCTTTGATGCAGCGCTGAGCCGCATTCTGCGCTTGCCATCGAATTGTCAATGGATGCTATGCGTCCGCCACTGCCCGTCGGAAACTCAAAACAATCAGTCTGTTTTGCACTTTCTGCAGAGCTTAATGTCTCCCTGTCCTGAAGTCGGCAGTTTGGTGCAGCGCTATTAATATTGTGGCTCACCGCAGCAATCTGAGTAGCATCGCCACTCTCAGCTAGCTCTGCGCTCTGACCTGGCGGTTTAGCGTTGCTACACGGTGAATCTCCGTGACGCTTTTTTTTCGGAAATCGGTCTTTCGGTGCGGTGGCATTGCAACTCGCTACACTCTTTCTGGCGCGGAACCTCTGCCTCAATTGCCGTAGCGGCATCTCTCCCAGGGCTAGAACCGGCTTTCTCGCTACCTTCCTTAATGCCTGCACCTTCCACCAAACTATCCCCTGTCTCTTTATTACAGCTGGCGGTGTGCAGCCCTCTTTCTTCACCTCTAAATCGACAAATGCTTCCTCTGCAGCCGCCGAGCTGGCATTTCTTTCTGGGCTTAAACCTGCCCTCTCCTTGCTCTCCTGAGCAATTTCTGTGTCCCTAGCTGGCCAAGCGGGGTCCGTAGGCTGGTCGCTGATACTCATATGGGCGCGCAGCCCGCTGCCAACACTTCCACATTTGTAGTCGGCCTCTACACGTATGCCAAAATACCTGTAAAGAGCGCTTTTCGCTGTCTCATAGTTGCCGAACTCCTCGTCGGAAAGGCGCCCTAATACTTCGCAAACCTCTCATGGGAGGATGGCCACCAACATCGTAGACCAATAACCCTGGTCTAGCTCTTCCTCTGCGCAAATGTGCTCTAAATCTGCGATGCAACCTTCGAAGCTTTCTTCTCTTCGAAAGACTCTCAATCGAGCTCTCGCTGTTTCCCATTTCAGCAACTGAACTTTACGCCTGTGCTCCTCCAGCTCTTGTTCGCGTAGTTCATCTAGCTCAACCTGTCTCTCACTACACTTCGCCTCGCGAAGTTTTCGCCTTTCTTCTTTCTCCACGCGGAGGCTTCGCTGCGGAATCGTTTCACACGTCTCGCCTGCCTCCCTGTTGAGAAGAGGTACCACTTGCTGGGGACAAGAGCCCGACCTCTTGCTCAATTCCATTTCTAACTTACTGAGCTCAGTCTTTAGCTTCAGTAATTTTGCTTCATTCTCACGTTCACGCTCACGCCTCTTTTCCTCTTTTTCCCGCTCTTCCTGCTGTCTGAGCTGCTGTTCCTTTTTTTTGTTCGATGCGGCTCCACGCTTCACTGAGCTCGTCATCATCTGCCCCCAAATCCGTAATTGCCTGAATGATCACGGGTTTTCGTGCCAAACCCCTCGTATTAATCCCCAATTCCTCACATAACAGCAAAAGGTCCGGCTTCTGCAGTTTCTGTAGGTCCATGATAGTTGTGAGTCTGAGCTATTTCCAAAACAACTATGCAAAAATACCAAACCTCTAGGATTTAAGCACAGGTGTTTACCAGTTCTAAATTTTAACACTCTTTTAGAACCTGGTCCACATCAGAGGAAAAGCCAAGCACTCACCCACACACGTGATCATGTCCCAAGACAGCTGCACTCTTGCTGGCCGACCGTTGTTGTCGCTTGTGGCTTCAGATTCCCATCGTTGATCCACAGATGTTGGGTCCTCGTATCCCAACGCTGCCAACCAGTTGTTATATCTCGTGTAGCATGGCCAGTTGTTTGCATAACCAAGGGGGCTCGTCCGGGATGAGGAAACGGTCTGAAGCTTCGAAGGTTGGGGATACGGGAACAAGCAGGTTTAATGGTACTTTTTTAGACACTTATTTACATACTGAAGAAAAGGCAGAAAAGTAAGGAAACAAAAATTAAGAGTTCAATGCGTCGAGCGACTGGATGAGCCTGTTACCCAAGGCCCAGAGCCACTGATGAACCTATTACCCAAGGTTGAGAGCCTCTGGATGAACCTGTTACCCAAGGTTCAGAGCCTTCGTGCTCACTTTGGGCTCAGGTTAAATAGCCAAAGGCTCCGCCCTTTCACCAGGCGGCAATTCATAGCGACACAAAGATCGGCACTACACAACACAGAAAACGAAGACACCTGTTGTAGAGTCCACGCGTGGGAACTGGCGAGGAGGAAACGTAAGTCTGCAGCTTTTTCGCACTGAGATGCAACCATACTGTCAGCAGCTCGTGACCATCGAACACAGGTGTGGCAAGATGGCGCCGCGGCCGCAGCTGCGCTGGCTTCCTCTGATTCGTTCCGGGTCTTCTCAGACGAGGTGAATTCCTTTCTTCCTTTGTCGTATCGTCGGTCGCTTCTAGAAGGGAAGGTCGTTGGCACTGAGCCGAGCGTGGGAAGAGCTCCTTCGACCATTTCCCAGCTAGTCATTCCTTTTGGTGGGGTCATCTTGGGGGTCAAACGACCTTTCGAAATTTCCGCTGTTTTAATCCGCCACCGTTATCATCGCGGGTCTGAAGTTGGGTCGTGACAGCCCTTAGCCTTTTTTCGCATGCGGTAGTGGATACAGTACGTTATATGGCGAGACGCTCACGTCACAGCATACAAGAGGACAGTGACCTTCGGTGCGCCATTCGCCACGCTCACGGTGACTGGCATGCAGACGCTCGCGTGGCTGGCACCTTGCCGCCACCACAAACATGCACCCATTCACAGGCACCGCTGGCATTATCGCTGGTGCATTACAGCTTTCTGGGCTTTAAAGCCGCATTACTCTTAAGCATGGTCTTCTTTCGCTCACACTTCATGTGCAAAATGACGTGTGAGGGCGCGCGAGAGGTGTCTCTCCTCCCTGCCAATTCTCGACTCGTCTCGGGCTAGGTCTCGGGAAACGAGTTGCAAACACGAGTCGCGTTTGTGAATTAACCCTTCAAAGCAGCTTGTGGGCCAAAAAGTGTCTTCTAGGCTTTTAAGGGCATTCATTGCACCTGAGCTTCTCTTCTCCCTGCTCCTAACACACTGTGAGCAACTCGTCGGCAGCCCGTGTTGTAGCCAGCACGGTCCCAGACATTTGTCGAGCAAAACACACTGTTGCCTGTGAAATGGGACTTGTAGCTTCTAGAGGGAATGAAGGAATGGTTGTTAATCACTGCGCGATATCTTGTATGTTCTGCATCAATGCTCCGCATGCGAGGTTCGCAAATGCATGTTTGCCACGCTCGTAACATCGACGTGTTCATGCCTTTCCCCCGATACTTGCTCGAATCTTGCATTTTCAGGCTGGCGGTGTCCGGTGGGAACGAGAACCGCTGCTATGAGCCGCAACACCATACGTAGAAGAAATGCGTAGCGAACGCAGTGATGTGCCAAAAGAAAACAGTGTGAAGCGATGTCTTGCACTGCCAACCGAGCAATAAAGCCTAAACAGCCGTTATAAAGGTGTACCTGAATAGATTTATGATTTTGGCTATCTCTGATTGATTTACGCCTTGCGTAAAAACAGTGAGCACCAAAGGTTTCAGTAAGGACGCAGATCCGCTTAAAGCCCAATGGACGAGGCGGTCGACCGTGTATACTTCTCGAGACACTGCCTAGACTACTCTGAATCCAAACTTCCGCTGCGTGGAGGGCTTGACTTCCTGTCGTCATGCTGCTGCGATTTGTTGCCCACAGAAAGCTGGCGCTTCCACAGCGGGCATTTAGTGCGCCTTCCAGACAACCCAGAAGGCAACATTTCTTCGCTGGAAAGGTTACCTAAGATGGCAGCGATACAGAATAAGAACTTTGCGTAAACAACGCAACGAATGTTACGATGCACGCAGATAATTGTGCCAACGCGTAAACTAAGGGCTTCCTTTGTCTTTATTTTCGCCGTTGTTTAGGACGGTCCAAAAACTGCCCCCACCACTTTTAGCCATCGCGCGCATTTTGGCACATCCGACATGACGTTGTGGAGAGCCGCAAGCGTAAAAAAAAAGACGAAAGGCGTGAAGTGAACCGGTAGAAACAGTCAGGCCATGACGTGCAGCGATGCACGGACAGCTGTGAGGACGGCTGCGAGGGCAGGCATCAGAGCGACACCCCTCGGCGCCGAACCGCTCCGTGGCACCACTGGCGCGTCACGATCGGGTTCCGTGGGCGGTGCAATCGTGGTTGTTGTCGTTGTCTTCCTGGCGTCTTTACCAGGCTTGTCACCGGTGACCCTGCAGAGGCCCGTTGTCCCGACGCACTCCGTTTCTTCCGGGCAGAGAGAGCAGTGCGACCCGGGCCGGTACAACTCCTGGTCAGCCACGTTGCCGGCCGCCGCGTAGTTGCAAACATACATTTGTAATCGTTGCGATCTTACGTGGAGAAGTCTGAAGCTGCAGCCGACGGCATGTGAGCGTGCCCAGGCGATCTGGGTAAAATTTGTGGCTGCCTCCACCGCATCATACTTCTCCACTTTGGCCGAAGAGTACAGCATGTTCTCGTCAAACCAGTCCCGAATAACGAAGTTCCACGTGGACTACCCTTGCGGGTTCGACCAGTCGCAGAGCAAGTTCTGGCCCACCTCAGAAAAATTCACAGTGGCGCGTTCCTCGGCATGTCGTGAAAAACGGCATGTTCTAAAGTGGCGCAGCGTTCTACCAGCGCCTCGGCCACCTTGGCCAGCTGGTCCTCTCACCGCATTTCGAGCATGTTGCCCGCCGCTGGAAAGTCGGCCACATGTCCCACTGCCAGGTGGCTGCGGTAGCGGTTGTGCAGCCAGAGGATTACCTCGGTCTAATTCCCTGTTTCGATACGAACGTTATTGCACGACTCGGTGTACTTAGTGGAGCAGAGCGTGTGGCTCTTCATACTACTGTACGGCGGTCGGCACTTATTGTCCTGCTTGGCGGTGCCCAGAAGCGGCAGCAGTAGGACGAGCAGGGACAGATGATGATGATGTCCTCAGGCTGAATGGAACATACCCACGGCGGGGGATTGGCCAGGGTGCATAGCGGATACAAAGGCACTCAGGTACAGAGAATGAAGTATATTTAAATTTAAAATTTTGGCACGCAGAGCTAGAATTTGTACAAAACAAAAAATACGGAGAAAGAAAACTTGTGAATTCACATTCTAGCAGAGGAAGCTACAAGATGAAGTTATATAATCGTGAATAGAATCGAACACTGGTTTCAGGGCATATCCCTTGGCGCTTGCCCCGAAGGATAAAAGAATCGGAATAGATAGAGGAAGCCCAAGCCGAGCGAGGGGGATCTCCAAGTAAATTCTACGGAGAGCAGCGAGCCGCCGGCAGGAGAGGAAAAAATGTTCTATAGACTCAATTTCGCCACAAGACTCACAAGGGTTGGATATCGAAAGCCCCGATCGGCATAAATACATTTAGCCGCGGTATCCTGCAGCGCAAAAGGCTCATGGAGACCTCACATTGCCTCGAACTGCACATCCGCACACTCCAGGGAAATGCCAGTTGTTCAAAATCCGCTGCAGCGAGGAGAGCCTCATGGCTCAAGGTGTGAAAACGCTGGAAGCGCTGAAAGCGTGCTAGAGTCAAGTAAACAGTATTTGGGACGAAAGGGACAATAAGACCATCAAGGGCAGACTTTGCTAAAAAATCAGCCCTATCATTAGAAAGAATGCCACAGTGCCCAGGGACCCAGTGAAAGCGTACTTCTGTAACATGTGGAAGAATAAAAAATTGGAGGGAACGGCTCACAGGAGTATCACTCGAGGTTTCGAGCGCTGCCAAAACAGAAAGGTTGTCTGTGAGTATAATAACCCGAGTGATACTGCAGGGAATCCTTATTAAGGACATCTCAATGGCCAGAAACTCAGCTACAAAAATGGTGGTATAGTCAGGAGCCCGAAATGAGTAGCTCCAATCAAGAGCCCTTCAGTAAATACCAATAGCGGCCTTTTCATTTTGCTGGGAGGCATCTGTATAGACGGCAATATGGTTAGGAAAATTGTCTAGGTACTCCTCTATGAGCCCATTTAACATATTGGCGGGCAGGTTCTTAGCATTCCTTGGGAGGGTGTTGTCAAAGAAGACTGCCGTGTCAGCCCGCCTGTGGCTGACTAGTACTAAAGATCTGATTGATACAGAAATATTTGACAGCAGGGAGTTAGTGAACACCACCTGAGGGAGCTTATACCGATGCCAGGGAGTACCAAAGAAGAGAGTTGGGTTCGTTGTAAATATAGGGTTAGCCAATCCAGGAACAGGCTCCAAAGACCTTAAAAATGTCCGCACAATGATAAGCTCAAACCGGGAATTGAGATCAGGTATCCGCGCCTCCAAGTACAACACAGCATTAGCTACTTATTTAGGCAGACCTAAGCAAAGGCGCAGAGCGCGTCGCTCCATAACAAAAAGGGGTTCACGCTTGTACTTTGGGCACCCAGAAAACAGAACGGAGCCGAATTAAAGGATTGGCCGTACATAGGTCTTATAAAGAAGTACTAGAGTGTCTCGTCCCATACCGAATTTTTTGTTGCTGATCCTCACCAACCGGCCGAGGGCACGCTCACCTTTAAGCGCAATGCTTCTAATGTGTGGCCGCCAGTCTAAATGCGGGTCATATATTGTACCTAAGTATTTTGTTGAATCAACTTGCGAAATGAGGATAGAGTGATACGACAGAGAGATGTAAAGAGGGGTTGCTTGTGGGAAAACAAGGACGGCACACTTGTTGACATTTAAAGTTAAATTTATGCTGTCTAGCCAAACTTCCAGAGCATTTAAATACTCTTGCAGTAATTGGTACAGGATATGAATGTCCTTGGCAGAAGCGAAAAAAGCAATATCATCCGCATACACATAAACTTTGACGGCTGGGTGAATAGGGATATCACGCATTAGTATGTTAAACAATAACGGTGATAGAACGGAGCCTTCTGGGACACCTCTAGACTGGGCGTATGTTGTAGAAGTTAACGTACCCTTAGAACAAAAGACCGCCCTCTTCTTTAAGAACTCTCCTATCCACGCAAAGAGGTACAAAGGAGGTTGTACATTAGCCAGCTTATGAAGCAAAATGCTGTGTTCAACGCTGTCATAAGCATTTGCAATATCTAAAGTAACCAGAGCTGATGCCTCATTTTGCCTCATAGCAACCTTAATACGGCTCTCCAAGTCTATGTGCGCGGTCCAAATCGAACACCCCCGGCGGAAGCCAATCTGTGCCTCGCTAAAAGCTTGAAGACTCAGAATATGACTCGTGAGGCGGCTGAAGACTACCCGCTCTACAAGCTTAACCAAATTTGATGTGAGAGCAATCGGCCGAATATTGTCGAGATCAAAACCCTTCCCCTGCTCTTTCAGCAGTAAAATAATTTTCGCTGTTTTCCAATTTTGTGGAATCCAGGCTTTTTCCAAAGACCAGTTCACAATCTGCAAGAGGTACGGGGCAAAGTCTTGCATTAGGATTTTAAGCGTGTCAACTGTTGCTCCGTCAATGCCAGGGACAGCAGATTGCAGGAAATTAACTACAGACGCTAAATCAGATACAGATACCGTAGTGAAGTCTCCACCCAAATAAAACGGAGTTGATGGAAAGGTAGTGCGAGCACGAAAACGCACAGCAAGGCCTTGAGCTATGGACTCTAGTTTATCTTTTTCGTCCCGAGGTGGCAATACTGTAGACTGAGAGATGTGAGAAGAGGGCAGCACATGAGTACGTTCCATGAATCTATAGAGAGACTTCCGGTTGACAGGGTTAGACAGATAGGTGTTCAGGCTGGCATTGTAATCCTTAGCCTTAGATGTTGTTCTTTTAAAAGAGGTTGCAAAGAATTTGTAATTTATCCAGTTCTTTGGGCACTGGTTATGCGCTAGACTCTTCCATGCAGCTTTCCTTTGACGATAGGCTTTTTCGCAGTCGTCATTCCACCAACTGGAAGGAGTCTTATTTTCAACTCCTGACCGGACTGTAAAGACTGCTCGCCGAGAGGCATATAACACAGATTTTAATACTTGAGGGCCCCTGTCAGATTTATCGGAGGGGGCAACAGACGAGAGGGCCTCACCTAGGAGGTTCTTGAACAGTGTAGTATTTATAAATATTTGTGGCCAACCAGTCGCCCTGACTGGACTGCACGCAATAGTGAAAGTGATTGGGGAGTGGTCACTGGACGTACTGCAGTCAACTGTACACCACGAAGATACCGCTGCACCATTAACTGCTAACGTTAAATCAATAGCTGATCGAGAATTAGCCCTCATGTAAGTTATGGCACGACTATTGTAACAGCACACGCCGTTTGCTGACATCCAAGACCAAAGTAATTTCCCGCTAAAAACTGATCTGAAACCCCAAATTACATGATGTGAATTGAAGTCACAAGCTAGAACTACTCGCCTGCTGTTGCGCAGTAACGCATCGAGCTCATCCGTCCTACGGACTCCTGCGGGGAAGTAGATATTTGCCACCGTAACAGGGGCGCACTGCGGAATAATGAATTCAACGGCAAGTAGCTCACAATCTGTTCTCATAATTTTGTGAGACACTTTAGCACGGTGATACAGTTTCGTTGAGATCAGTGTTAGTAAGCCCCCACCCCTGCCGTTTGGGCGATCATTTCTAAAAACGGAGAAATTTTTAATTGAAAATGGGCGATTAGGATTGAGCCACGACTCCTGTATTAAAATAATGTCTGGACTATGTTTTAGTATAAGCTGCTGTAAATCGGGGAAAGAAGATGATATAGAGGGCCAATTCCACTGGAGAACAGATATTCCCGCCATGATTATTGCTTTAAAAACGTAGCCGCAACAGCCTCTTTCAACACATCTATTTTCTTTGAAATTCCAGGCGAACTTTTCTTAGTCTTACCATGATGATGGTCAGATTTCTAAGGAGAAGAGGAAGCACGACACTTCTGAGATGGAGTAGTCATTTCAACATCTGACTCACAAGCGTTAGACAGAGCGACTTGGTCAGAGTCATTTACACCCACGGACGTGGAGGCAGAAGGGGTGGTGGGCTGAATAGCCGCAGTGGCAGAGGAGGGAGGACAGGTAGACGAGGTGAGGTTACCTAAAGCCGATGAAGCAGCCTGCGCGGAAATGACCTGTGACAGTCGTGCGTATTCCATCGTCGCCATCTTCTACTCGCGCTGCTGGGGCACGAGCTGGGAGCGAGGAGCGCGAGAGGCGCACAGTAAAAAAAAATCTAGAGAGCATGTTTACCACGTTCGAATCGGAGCGAAAGCATGGATTTGTGCTGCGCAGAAGACAACGATGAGCAGGCAGTGCCGCGGGACGGAGCATATGAAAGTTGATGCAGACGGCCCTCTTCAAGAGAAGGCGCGAGAGTGGGGTGCACTTTAACACGAGGCGTGTTGGCTGCTGAATCACCACAGTCAATGAAATGTTTGTTCCATGAACACTGCACTTCGGTGCGGGTAGTACTGAGGGAAAATCACATGTCTAGAGCGACCAAACTGTGCGTTTCGCAAATCCCACAGCCGCCGAGACCAGGAAAGCAAGAAATGAAAATGAAACCCTATGAGTTTAGCTGCACATGCGCAAAGCCAGACTGTTTTTAGCCGAAAGGTATTGCTAGAAATTGCGTGCTTAGACAGAAACACGCCCAGAACGTGTTCTAGGCAAGCATTTTACCTTCTGCACTTGCTGCCGTGCAAAAGCCTCCTAGCTGTAGAGTTGAAATATGGGTCAGTTGGAGCATATTGATGAACAAAAACAGTCAAATGATGGACCCCAGCGAAAAGAGGGGGCAAACACATGATGACTGGATGAAGAACTGGACTGACAACCGCCTAGCTGGCTCCTCTATCTGGATGTATGTGTGTGCCTCCCAGAATTTTGATGTTTTGGAGTGCCGGGTCATGCGGGGGTGTGGTGGCCTGCTGTTTTGTGGCGTAAGCATGCTTTGAGTTTTCTTTCCGGCAATATTTCCATGCAATAAAGAAAAAAAAACGGCAGAAGCTTAGCTTTGCTATGCCAGGATATACGTACCGTAAGCGGTTAACTGCCAAGCAACAACCTCGGGGTCTGAGGAATTGAGGTTTTCCACTCTTCTCCGCCGACAGGCAGCGACCCGGCTCTCTTTAACCTCCATATAGAGCGCACTACATCAACCGCATGTCCCGCGCATTATACACGCACGGTGAGCCCTCTTCGCGCATGCGCAGTAGTGCGCGGCAGTCCTAAACACAGCGGCGGGCGCACGCTATACCGGCGTGTCTGCCGAGACTGTGACGTCACGCCTCTGGAATGCGCCGACTGGTGGAGCGTCGGAGAGGAGCGCCGGCGGCGGCTAGGGCGACGCAGATGCGCCTCTCGTGACGAAACGGGGCTGCCGCGCATGCGCAGTATGGTCGGCGCCAGTGCTGCCAACCCTAGAGTTTTTTCCCCAGATCTAAGGAATTTGGGCGTCGTTTAGGGGAGAGGGATTTTTTGTACGATCTAAGGAAATTTCATTTGCATGGAGAGTTCTTTTTTTCTCTCTCTCTAAGTAGGAACACAGCACAAGGTTCTTATTGTTTTTTCACTACAACGGACCAAGGCCCGTGCAACGCCGCCGCACGCTCGAGTAAAGCCTCTTTCACATGCAACTGAAAACACGTTGTTGCCGAGGCTCAAAAGCTGTTTATAGCCATCGCGGCAGCTCCAGTACTGAGAGCAGAGAGGTTCCAACAAGTCAAAAATTTTTCGCGGCACTGCTCTTCTCAATTTTCGATCGCTTGCATGCATGTGAACCGGCCTTTACACGGACGTAGTCGGACGTGTATGGTCCCTGACGTGGCCAGTGGCACCCGCTGCTGTGATCTGGCGCGCCACCACCCTACCTCAACACACGCGCCCCTTTCTCACGCTGTGTTTGGAGCTCGCATCATGCCGTGAAATTACTATTTAGTAAGCATATCTGCATGTTGATTTTGATAAATAGGAAAGAACAAGGGCGCCATTTTTTGATAAAGGAGCGCCGTGTTGGAAATCATAGCCAGTCTAACTAGGGGAACAATTCACAATTACCAGTTCACCCGCCGCTGTGGCTCAGTAGATATGGCGCTCGGCACGTTAAATAACAGCAGGTAGTCGAAATTTCCGGAACCCTTCACTATTTCATCCCTCATAGCCTGGGTCGCTTTGGGACGCTAGGACCTCCAAAATCATTACCGATAATTCCCAGTTCGACCAAGACGAGCAAAGCGAGTCGAGGTCACATGAGGAATACAAATGCTGTAACAATCACTGCTTCATTGTTTTATTTGACTCAAACTGTTACGTCAGCCATCCTCTAGAGCAATCGCAGCATATGAACAAGCAGCTTTTATATCGCAGTTTCAGAACACTCCTCAAGCGACCTTCAGGCATTTTGTACCAGGCATTTTGTACGTGATATCCTTCGGATGAAGTCTAAACCAACACAACATGAGGGGAATAATTCATTTAACTTCACATGCCGACGCATGTTTACTAATATCTTGCGTACAGTGAAAAAGAAACGAACGCATACACGATATAGAGCCTTTATTTTTAATTTCCAAAGAGCGCTACGGTTTATCTGTAGCTTCATTTAGAAGTTCTGCATTTTAGATCCTTAAATTCAAATTCTTCTGATAATAGGGTAGCTGCCTGATAAAACTTGCTACTGAACTATGCATAAATATACATTTTTTTCACAATAGACCCTTTAGAAAATTCAGTCTGGCAACTCGGCAGACATCATCATCAGCAACTTTCGTCGGCGCCGTGCGCCATATTTTGGGCACCTTTGGCTGGAAGACGCGCAGCTATAGCGCTCTGCACAGCCTTTGCACTAGTTTCCACCTTGTGGCATGTCTGGTTGCGTTTGTGAAAGCGATGGCGGAAAATTTGCAGTGGTCGAGGGACCTGACTGTCATCCCGGGCGGATTTTCGGGAAGGCTTTTCGACTCCTATCGTCCGGCCGCACCTCTCAGCGAAGCTACAAGCCGGTATCACTGCGATCCGTCGCCAGTGCGCGTTGCCGTGTCACCCTGCAGGTCGAATCTACTGTCGATAAAGGAGGGCTAACAACACTTGGACCGGACTCGACTACGAGCAGGCGCACTGCGCGGCGAAATGCGTGTGGATCCAGCACGGGCGCTCGATCAGCAGTGCCGACTAGGGCAGTCGGGGACCAGCGCGCAGTTCGTCGCCCAGCGTTGCCGCAGGCGGTGTCGTTGCCGAAAGCTCCACTCTAGCACAGGCATGCTGTCGTTGCTAGAATCTAGCAAGCATCCTTTCTGGTAGCATGGCTGTTTTGTATTTTCTTGTGCGAACGTGAAGTAAGCCGAGCCTGCCGGCCGGCCAGCCTGGATCCCGTCTGCCGGCGTCATAAAAACGAGCTAAAGTGTGTTCTCGACGTAGATAATAAACCCTGGGATAGGGAAATTAGAAAATATATCATTTTTCTGGGTCATTGGCCAATACCGAGTTGTTGGTAAAAGTGACACCGCCTCGCAGCTGCCGCTAGCTGGCCCGACGCTGGGGTCCGGCTCGACTGGCGCCCGCTAGCTCCGCTGCTGAAGGCGCCGTAGAAATTGACCATACTATTATTTTATTGTGAGATGATGCTGTTGACAGCAAAGCGGAGTGAAGAATAGGCCTTCAATTATAGCGCAGGCGACTTCCGAAACGCCGGCCCCTGCCGCTTCGATGCGAAGCAGGCTATAGGCCTAGCGACGACCACGGCAGACAGGCAGCCGCAGCACTTCGCCCGGAGCGCCCGCGCGCGGTGCCGTTGCCGAAAGCTCGCAACATCAGCTGGCATGCTTTGTCGCCGCTCGAGTATAGCTGGCAGTCTTTCTGATAACAAGGCGATGCCGTCTTTTCTTGCAATATTTGTACACCAAGCCAAGCAGCGCTCATGAGGCACTGCTGCGCTGCGGCGAAGTACACCGGTTGTGGACAGAGGTTTGGTAGAGCGGCGCAGCAGTGCTTGCCGCTGCGTGTGTGCCTGCTTGCTGTGGTGTGGCAGTTCGGAAGCGGCGCGCCGGACGTGTTGCCGGACATGTGTCTCCTGCCTTAGCCAGAGTGCAGAGGCCCTGACCGAACGAAAACACACAGCTGCTGCTGCTGCACTCCGCCTATGTCGCCGTCGTTTGCTGCATGTTCGCAACGGAGAGAACGACGGCGCTCCTCGCCGCGCCGCATCGTCGTGCTCTTTTTCGCGCACACGGAACTCTCTATGAATGGTCGTGGATGCTTGAAAATCCAAAACAAGCGCGTTTGAGCTACGTTCTGATTTTGTGACGCGCCGAAACAGTCGCCAGCATCGGAATGCATGTCATCGAGTGCGCCGAAGGTGGCACCTTTATTTTTGTGCTCACTATACAGCGGAGCGGCTACACGGTAGAAGGAACTTTTCGCTGCTCTTTCAATACTTATATCATTTATTTCAATGTGAAAATGAACAGGTCACGGACGAGAAGAAAAAAGCATGCAGCTACTCCATGCGCTCCGTGCTCTGGAAACACAGCTTGTGTCCGTGCGCGTCTCTTCGCCGCGCTGGCTGCAGAAAGGCACACAACAGCATGCCGGCATCGCGACTATAGCTTGGTGCAGAGAGCCAATCTCAAGGAACATGGCTAGAACACAGAAACAAGAAAATTGCGCTTGTTGTGGCTTCGCCGGGCGCCGTACTTTTCAATCTGGCCCGAGCGCATACCGGCAGGCGTATGCCCAAGTAATGGCGGAGGCACCGCGGTTTGCGCACCACACACCAGATGGCGCTGAATTTTCTAAAGGGTCTATTGAACACTACTTTTCGTATCTAGGGAAATCTAGGGAGTTTTTGGTTGCGTACTAGCGGAGAGACGGCTCTGGAGGTTGGCAGCACTGGTCGGCGCTGACGGCACGCGAAGCTCCCTCCAAGCCGCGTAGTGTTGCTTACGCTACAAAAAATCCGGCCCGGCGATAGCCAGCAGTCTCGCTGAGTGGCCCTTAATGGGATACTGAACCAAACTTTTGGAGCTGCTCTGTTACATGTAAACAAGAGCTTGAAGGCTAAAATTGATAAATCCGACAAACATTTTGGCAAAAAAGGCGGATAACACGTTTTTTTTTCGCCATTAATTGCCGTATCATTGCACCTGGCGGCAGCCTGTGGAAGCTGCGACTGGACATCATAACACCCGCGCGCGCACCGTTCCCGCAAAAGCACGATTGCCATCGCTACTGGCGGATTTTCCATGTCTGTCGTCTCCTCACGGCGTACACAGATATGTCAAGATATTCATCGGTGCTGTCTACATACCACAACCGTATGCACGCTTACGTCCGCTAAATGCAGGTACTTTTTCCGGACCTTAGGCCATTTCTAACATTCTCACTTTTAAAACAGAAGCGCGACGATGTTCAGACTAGTGGTGCCATCTGGTGTTTAGGAGGGGAAACATTTTTGTCAACAAATCGACAGCCCTCTTATCCTAAAGGGGGCAGAATCGTCACTCTAAATAAAAAAAAACTAAAGCAAATTAATACTCATAAGCTTTCTTATGGGTGACAGCAGACGAAGCGAAAGACCGGTGGCCCCTTTATGGCTAGTGAACGCACTGAAGAAGCCAGTAACAGCGACGAAACCAGTCCGAAGCGAGGTTTCATGCATCAAAGGGCGCCGCCATATTTGTCGCAGTGGAAGGATGCCATGACGTCACGCTCTTCACCCAAGTGCGGCATCCTGGACCAAGGATCGACCACGGCGCCCAGTGACCCGTAAGGGCCAAGAACACTTGAAATTTATTAACAATAAAGTTTTTTGCATCCATCAATCCACGCGCGCCGGCCGGGAGGGCTTGACGCGCGCTCAGGAAACATCGAAAATAAAATCATACGCTGAAAAATCGGTGCAGTGACGGCTAGATTTCGGTGTAATCACATTTCGAGAATCTATTTTCACCGTTTTTGCTCAATTTTCAGATTTTGCTTCAGTATCCCTTTAAAGCAGGTCTTTACGCGCGGCCGCAGGATGGACTCGCAGCAGTCATAGATATGGATTGAATTTCTTTTTCTCTTTTTTCATGGTTTAGCCTTTAACACAGCTGAAAGGCAAAACTAGGCACCTGTCGACCGTAGCACGAGGTGCCGTAGTGAAGTTCAAAAAAAGCTGGCGGTTTAGCATTGCTAAGCGCGAAATAAAGTGCGAAAGCACAGTTTGTTTTGCAGGTGGACACCCCCGCCTCGTACCTGAAAGCGCGATTGAGATTTCCACTGACCGAGGGAACCAGTTATGCGTGTCTTCAACTTTTGCACTGTAAATGCCATTTACCTCATGTACGCCGGTGGCCTGTGCTTCAGTGCCGCTTTTCTGCGGCAGTGCTGTGTTGCTCCAGTGCCGTGTTTGTGTAGCAACGTCGTCCACGGCAACGCATGCAGCGCACATCTCACTTTCAGAACCGACGTATAGCTCGAAGCGCGAATATTATTTTGACAGCAGTATTTGTGGTCGAAGAAGACGACTTGCAGTGCACACCTCAAGAGTGCGTTGCGGTTTAACACAAAGCATGTTCGGCTGTGGCTGTAGTCTACGGCTCACACGGTGCGGCCTGCGAAGCTGATCAGTTCGCGCCGCCACGGGTTCGAATCCCAGTCGTGGTTATTTCTTTCGATTTTAGTTTCATTTATTACTCTCACTGAGCATAAAGCCCGCATACACTGTCAGCATATAAACATCCCAAGATCTGGCTAGGGACTAGTGCTGTCGAATAGTGCTGTCGCACTAAATGAACATAAACTCTCCCTACAATAACTGCACAGCAACACGCCAAACTCCAGAAAAGGACCTCGCCACAGGGCGCTCGGCTGCCGAGCCAGAGTACCCGGGTTCGAACCCGACCACGGCGGACGCGTTTCGATGGAGGCGGAACGCCAAGGCGCCCGTGTGATGCGTGATGTCAGAGCACGTGAAACATTCCCTGGTTGTAGAAATTATCCCGGAGACCTCCACTACGGCCCCCCTTTCTCTCTTTCTTTTTTCACTCCCACCTTTTTCTTTTCCCTTGTGGCGTGGTGCAGGTCTCCACCGAGATATGTGAGGCAGATACTGTGCCATTTCTTCTCCTCAAAAACGAATTTGCCCATTTACCAACTCGCCTGCGAGAGGAATTCAGCAGAATCAAACGTTCCATGGCTTTAAATCAATGAAATGGCCTTTAGGCACCGCAGGAACGAAAGCCCAGCTTTCCGGGACATGGCTGTTTAGTTCGGCAAACTGCCAGCCTGAACTCCTCCTATCTCTTTTATTTTCCCCTTCCCTTCCTGGCATAGCCGCACGCGGTCGGCTTAAGCTTTGTTCGGATACGGCCGGTCTCGATGTACGCGAGCGAGAGAGCGCGCGCGTCGCGTGCTCAACGCATGCTCAGTGGACGGATATTGAGAAAGGTGCCTATACTCCGACTCACAAGATGTTTGCTGAGCTAAGAAAGGTAGATAGGATAGGAAAACTTTTAATTTCCAACAGAAAGAGGGTAGCCAGAGGGCTACCCGCCTAGACGACGGCCGAAAGGTCTTGACTCTCGGCGGCGGCTTCGGCCAGTCGGACGAGTTGTGAGTCGCAGGGTCGGAGCTCAGTAGCGAGGTCTCCCATTGATCTTTTGTGTTTATACCTCGTCCTTTCCGGGGAGCATGAGGACATTCCCATAGTACGAGGTCCAAGGTGGCCCTAAGTTCGCAGTTTGCGCATTTTTCTGAAAATTGCCCTGGGTACATAAGACTCCAGAGGGCCGGGTTTGGAAAGGTGTAAGTTTGTAACCGGCGCCAGTTAATGGCTTGGTATCTGGACAAGGATCTATCCGCTGAAGGAAGTCTAGCTCGTTGCAAACGATAGTGTTTTCTAATTTCTGTGTAGGTCACCATGCGACCACCTCGCTCGGGTCCGCCCGGAAAGAAAAGCCTCGGGCGAACTCGTGGGCCGTCTCATTACCATGCAGGGATGCATGTGCTGGTGTCCAGACTAGTGTAATTTTCCGGTCTATTACATGACGGCTTAGAATTGTATTCGTTAGAGGGGAGACCCGGCCCCTGCTGAAATTTAGTATGGCAACTTTGGAGTCACTGATGATATATCTCGCTTTTGCGCCTACACAAGCCAGTGCTATGGCAGCTTCCTCTGCAGTCTCTGCGTTACCCGAGAGTATGGAGGCACTTATTTTGAGGAGTTCTTTATTATTGGCGACCGCGGCGGTCATCGTGTTGTTACCATACTCAGCGGCATCCACGTAGACCACGTCCTCGTCTTTGTAGACGTCCTCGCCTTTGCGTCGCGTGGTCAACGCATGCTCAGTGGACGGATACATGACGGCTTAGAATTGTATTCGTTAGAGGGGAGACCCGGCCCCTGCTGAAATTTAGTATGGCAACTTTGGAGTCACTGATGATATATCTCGCTTTTGCGCCTACACAAGCCAGTGCTATGGCAGCTTCCTCTGCAGTCTCTGCGTTACCCGAGAGTATGGAGGCACTTATTTTGAGGAGTTCTTTATTATTGGCGACCGCGGCGGTCATCGTGTTGTTACCATACTCAGCGGCATCCACGTAGACCACGTCCTCGTCTTTGTAGACGTCCTCGCCTTTGCGTCGCGTGGTCAACGCATGCTCAGTGGACGGATATTGAGAAAGGTGCCTATACGCCGTCTCACAAGATGTTTGCAGAACTAAGAAAAGTAGAGCTCTCTCGTCCAGTCACGACGCCGCGCACTACATTAGCGTGTTCCTACGCACCCGTCGCGCTGCCCATTACTGACAAGTGGCTCCATCCATGTGAACGAAGGCGTACTAGTATTTAGCTTCTTTCTACCTCTAGCAGGTGGTGCTTGATGTCTTTTTAATCTTTACGTCGAGACCATACCTGGGGATATGGCTAAACGAAGGGCAAATATACACAGAAAAGCATGAACAGCCTCTTAGGGCAAAAGGACCAAGAGACGCCGGGATCATGGAACATAGGGAATTATGAGGGAACAAAAAATATGAAGTACCCAGAGGTATCGGGAAAGGAATAATAGTGCCGGGGCTTACATTCGGAAATGCGGTTCTGTGCTTAAGGGCAGAAGTTCAGTCGAAATTAGACGTAAATCAGAGAGCTGTTGTAAGATTAGTACTAGGTGCCCACGGCAAAACCACAAACGAGGCAGTACAAAGGGATATGGGCTAGGCATCTTTTGAAGCACGGGAAGCTAAGAATAACATACTATATGAGGAACGCCTGAGGAAATTGGACAATAACAGGTGGCCAGCGAAGGTATTTAAATACTTATACAGATAGAGCGATCACTCACAGTGGCGGAAAAAAACTAGAAAACTCACCACTAGGTATGCCGGTCATGAGGACGGAGCTAAACGCCAGGTTAAAAACGCGGAATTTAAAAATTGCATTAATTCAGTGAAAAAGAAGCATAATGTGAGAACTATATTGAGAGTGGAAAAGGCGGATCAGGAGATAATTTTTCTATGATAACTCAATAGGCAGTGCCCTACTCTTTGAAGCCTTGTCAGGGTGTAAACGAAAAAAAACCAGTCACACAAGAAGAGGGACAAGGAGAGTGTACACACCACGAGCCATCCGAGAGGTTCCGCCCGAATACTCTATTGAAGAAATTTTGTGCCGCCTAGACCGCAAGGTTAACCCTGAGATTCGAGGCGTCCGCAGGCAGAGCAAAGATTCCAAGTCGATCTTCATTCCCTTTAAGGAGAAAGAAGTGCCAAGACGGATTTATCTCAATGGTGCGGCGCACACGTGCCAGCTGCACCTAAAAAAATGCGAAGTGTGCGTCGCCTGTTGCTGACTCTGGCATTGCGATGACGTGTGCCCGCATCCGAAAAACATCAAGTGCCGTGGCTGCGGCCTCGGGAACCCGTCACGTGAACAGAAATGCGAGCTGAAATGCCTGCAGTGTGGCAAAGGCCACGCACTAGAAGACCCCAAGTGTCGTGAACTTTTCCGCATTCGCTACGAAGTAAAGAATCGCGAGTGGGTGAAGATGGAGAAAGCAGCGACGACTGGTGAGCTACAGGAGAGTCGACAACGCGAACCCAAAGTGAGAGAAGACTTCTAAACCGGGAAGACTCTTTCCCTAATCTGGACACGAGTGAAGACAGACCACCGCCGCCGCAAAGAGCGCTCCGATTCCCGTGCCAGGTGCCAGTCCAAGGGGCCCTCGAGCTCAAAGGATCCTGCCAACCCACGGAGACGCGGTAGGAGCGTAAAGCCCCACCTCGATGGATACTTCCGAGGCGCACCGGCGAAATGCCTACGCGCACGGGCGTAAGCTTGCCCTTACAAAAATGGATATCAACTTTCTTTAGAATTTGTGTTAACACTCTATTGACTCTAGTAACCTTGTATTAACTTTTACATTCTATTAACAATTGTTCATACAACGTTGGCAGAAGATACTTCTTTGTATGTACTCCTGTCAATAGAAAGTTACTAGAAAATAATTTTACATTCTATGCACCTTTTAATACAAAGTTGTAGACTGTTACTTCTTTGTATTTACTCCTGTAAACAGAAAGTTACTAGAAAATCTAAGTGCAGTTTGACACATCGAGAGAACTAAATGAACAAACTGCATGGTGTTCGAGGTGAATAAAACTATCTTGTTCGCATAATCGTGACGACATCTTGCTGATTGCATGATGGAATCTGTTGCAGCTAGTAACAATTTCACTATATCGAAAAGCGACCAACATTATTCGCAGCAAATGCGTTTTAAATCAATTCAGGATATGGGAACACATTTTAAAACAGAAGATATATTCCATTTTAATACTTTATGTACTTTACGGACTGTTGTGAGCAGAAATACTCAAGAAACTGACAAACATTTTTGGTCATGCGAATAGTTGCCTGAAATCATGTTCTGTAGGCGAACACTTCAAAGCTATTAAAACAACCTTGAACACGAAACAAACATTACAGGCACATTCTCTTAGCCAAGCATATTCTATTAACATTCGTTGATGGGAAGTTCATACAATTTCCTTACTGCTTTCAATGTACTGCTCTCAGTAGAAACATACTAGACACCGACAGAACGTTTTATCATGGGAATAAATGCCTAAATTAATTAGGTACTCTAGCCTAATATGTCAAAGCAACTAAAGGAGCCTTGAACACGAAACAAACATTTGCAGTCACATTTTCTTAGCCGGGCATATTTTATAAACATTTGTTGATATAAAGTTCATACAATTTTCTTACTGCTTATATACTGCTGTGAATAGAAATATACTACAAACCGAGAAAGAAGTTTGGTGATGCGAGTAAAAGTCTAAAATAATCATGTACTGTAGCCGACAACTTCAAAGCGGCAACTAAACTAACCTTGAAGACGAAAGAAATATTTGCAATCACATTCTCATAGCCGAGCACAATGTGGTTTTTTAGAAATTTCAGTTCAATTTTCTCAATACTAACCTTACTGCTTTCGCATTTTCGAGTGCGGGAAAAAGGGCACAGTTGATAACAGAACATTCATCCCGAAATTGAGAAATGCGCCTTGAATTTAAGACATTTAATGACACTTTTTCATTGTATGAAGTATTGTACGAAAAAAGTTGCCAGCAAACGAAATAATTTTGCTACAAAGTGAATGAATGAAAGTGAAGGAAATTAAAAGAACTTTCTAAGCAAAAATAGGAGTTAGTGACGTATTGAGTTACATAAGCGCAATGATGACTTCGTTACAGCGAATTAGTTTCGCTGATGGCTCATTCTACACGAAAACAATGCTTTCTGCTGCGTATTCGGCCTTAAATTCCATACTCGGGCAGTCATTAATCAGATTTAACATTTCAGAACTAACAAAGAGTTTCAGCAGAGCTGTACAACCACTCTGCCAATTCGATAACACGATGGTGTTGCTATTGTTGCAATTCTTGATAGGTCACATTTTAACGTGCAGTCGAATAGTAATGCACCGTACGACGGTGCTAAAACACATTAGTGGTAAGAGCGTTTCGCTCTGAGGTTTCAGAGGGATTATTGTTGCGAGCTAGAAAAAAAATCAAGTTTAGGATTGCACCGATGTGTTTCCACACTCATTGAACGACACGTTCTCGCTAGCTCAAAAGGCGCCCAAATTATATCACCAGCTTCAGGAGAACTCCTTGCTGAACCTCCAGCGCAAGCCCACTTTGTTCCCCTCACAACACCCTGCACACTGCCCGCCATGCAAAAGTGCCCGGTACACTTTATGCCACTCCACGTGGGAGCGCCCAATTTAAACCCTCGCACTACCCTCCTCCTCGAGCGAGAAGCAATGGCTGATCGCACGGGACTGAAAGCCCCGCGCGAAAAGGGCCACACCGCTTTGCGCTCTGAGTAAATTCTGTGTAACGTGTGCAGGCTTACAGCTTCGAGAACTCAAGCTGCTTCGTTCCTCAGTGACTGTACATGCGAAATATTTGGCAAGGCAATATTAATTTTCATTCATGTTGGGCGGCCGATACTATAAAGAGAAGTATAGAGAAACAAAACAGGTAACAGCGGCCCGCTGTACTCAACTCCGGTAACAAGGGCTTTGCATGAGGAAGGTGCACGGCAATTGGAGCACTTTAAGCCCTCATTCTTGACTTGTTACATTTTTCACTAGTACTGAGCCACAGAGGAGCTTCCAGTATGGAAAAAACTAGGGTGAGAGCAGCCCCCGCTTTGAGCACCGCTAAAGCACCGGCGCAGTGCCTCTTCCGCATCTTAACCAAGCTAAATGTACTATGGTAGCGTAGGCTGCATGGAGTCCCATACATGCAAAACATGGCGGCTTGTGGTGCGCAGTAGCGCCGTCTTCTAAATGCGTGGACAACTAAAAAGTGACGTCATAATTAAAACAAAAATGCGACGTTGAAGTCACGTGTTTTAGTGACGTCATATTCGTGACGTCAGCGTCACGTGCTGCTTGGCGGGAAAAATAAACTGCTGAACGCCGCGACGCTTCAGCGCTACACCCGACACGAGAACGAAGAAAGAAGACACGACGAGTGCCGACCACCAACGCTATTTTTAGGTAGTCAGTCTCGTTGTGCCTTTTTCCTTCGTCCTCGCCTCAGGTGTCGCGCTGAATGTCGCAGGTGTAGCGATGAAATGTGACGCCGCCAGACAGGTTATCGCTCGCACATCGTGCAACCGCACACCTCTTTTTTGCGTACGCGGAGCGCCATGGCCACAGTCGATGCCCTTTTGGGGCAAAAGCGACCGAACCGCACCCAACCGAACGAAACTACACAGAAGCGCTGGCAAAAGGGAAAAGCGGAAACTGTACACGAACGATGCACATAAACAACTCGAGCAACAAGCAACGTGGAAAATGTAGGGCTACCAGAATCGAGTTTCAAACAAAAGCAAGCAGAATGGTCAAAAGATATGACAAGGGTATGATATCAGAGCACCGTCAACCTTGGTATCGTCCCGCTGCCATTGCGGCTGCTCTGGGGGAACGCTGTCATAAAAACTTTTACAAAGCAAGCGCTATACTTTCTAACAAAATGCACAAAACTAAAACATTTTAAAAAGAAATCACTGCAATTGTTTTCGAATGCTTTTGAAACACAAAATATGTCCTAATTATTTTCCTCTAGTAGTCGTGTTTGTCCACACATTTCATTTTGGCGCTTTAGTTCCACCACTAATTTGATGTCGCTAGCATTTGGTTCTGGACCGCATTCAGGCTCCGGCTTCGCGACCTATTTCAATTGACCTTGTCTTAACTTGCATCTCCTTCAACGCAAACATGGTACGAAGGTGTGGCGAGGGAAAACATGGCGATAGCTTTATTTTCTGTCTTCCCCTAAACCAATGACTAAGGAACCCTAGAATAAAGTGTTGGGTTATAACGTTGTCATACCGAGCAGACGCGCGAAAGCATGTGTTCGTTCTTCGCCTTTTGTTACTGGCATGAGCGGACGTGAGGCCGAGCCGAGGACCGCGAAAGGCAGAGGCAAAACTCAATCAAGGCAGCGCACAAAAAGACTACGGTAGTGCGACTATCGGCGGCGCTCGCTCGAGCAAAAGGCGTGCAAGGTGTCCAATGGCGTGAATAAACACACACAAAACAGAAGCGATGCTGCCGAGCGGCCTTGAAAGTTTCGCATGTCACGCTAGAGCGGCGTGCGAACGCTAGCGTTCCCAAGGCACACATACGTACTTACACTAAATGGCATGATCCAAGCTCTGTACACTAAGCGACACAATATGTGAAAATGAAAACCGAAACCATTCGCGTTCGACAACATCATCGTCATTCCTGACTCTGAGACGCATTGCGACGCTGTTACGGGGAGCTCGGTTATAGTCTTAGAACTAAGTAGTTAGTGCAGCCATGTAGCGGCTGCGGCTTCCCGCATGAGCTCAGCTACGTCGCCTGTAGCTGCCCGCCTCTGTGAGCTTTCGTTCGCAGCGCCACCAGAAGCAGATGGTTGTGAGTAGTTGCATTTTTCACCTAAATTATTATCAATTTGCTGACTTTGTAATTGAAACAAAATATTTTGTCATTTAATGCACAAGTATGTGACAAAAAGAGCTTTACCAATGCTTTTTTTAAACCATGTAACGTTAGGCGAATTTAGCGCCCCCTTTCCATTCGCTCGTGGCGGAAAGAGGCGCCTCAGCAATACTATTGGACGCGCGCTACACTACCCTTTTTAGAACGCTGAAACAACTCTTTGTTGACGAGCTTCGACGGTTATAGCTGTGGGTGCCTTTCTCAGCTTATTTGTGTTGAATGTGCGTCCTCGTTAGTGTTGTGGTAGTGTGACTGAACTCCGAAGGTGACAGATGGCTCCTGCGCTGCGGATGACTTTCTTACGCGCATGGAGTTCTCAAAAACTGGTGACGTGCTGCACACAAGGCCACGCTGGAGCGGCCATCGCCCGGTGCCTGATAGAAGAAACGGCTTGCCTTGATTGTTGAGGAATGTAAGTACAGAGCTGGAAAACGACTTCTGCGATGTGTCGGGAGGATGCGCGAGGGCTGCGAATGCATTTAAGGTTGGTCTTCACGTCTTGTTCTCAGTGAGGTGCAAAATGCGAGCACCACGCGATCGTTTGCAGAGAGAAGGTGTTCCGACACGCTCGCTTGCCAGCTATGGAACTTTTAACCCGCCGCCTTGCGCTCTTTGCGTCTCCTTGGCGGAGATGTTGTGCAATAGAATTTGATTGCGCGCTGAGAAATATGGGGTGCTGCTTGATTCGTTATTCCGACTGAACAGGAGCAGGGCGTGAAAGGGACACCATAAGAACGAAAAGTGCTTGTAGTGGTGTGCGTCTTTTGATTCTGCTGCCTGAGTGTTTTGCTGGATAAGGAGCATTGCCCGTTCTACGTCGCAGTCACTTCAAGTGCTGTGTTTCTTAATACCTCTGGTCAACGAAACGGCGATTAAAAATAGCCGAACCATTTCATTGCAGTGCAGCTGAGGTAATCGCACAATGGAAGGTTTGTTGTCATTTTATTTGAATTACGTTCTCTACATTTATGTCATTCCCCCATTTTCAGTCTAGCCTTTGTCGCTTTGGGACGTTAAACCCCATAAACCAAACCATTTTCAGTCTGAAGCGATAAAAGTATAACGTGATTCGCGAATAATAGCTTTAAGAAAAGTATGACTAGCTTTGTAAACTATTGGAGGCATAGGTAATTAATCATTAGCCTCCACTCATGAACACATTGGACTGAACAGCTAGAGGTTGTAATGGGATGTGGCTTCTGTGATGATGCTTATGAAAGCATGGCTCTAATGCAGGCTTTCTTCAAATGCACCCGCAGTCAAGCCCTGTACAGCTGCTCCACCGGTATCAGCACGCTACTTTTGCACCAGCTTACATCCGTCATCGAGCCAATGCTACCTCAAGCTGATTCAAATGGCATCAAGACCTGCTGGTGCAGCCTATTAGCCATGGAGACTGGATATCAAGCATGTGCAACTTGTAAAAGGATAGGCACACGAGTGAGTATCCCAGGCTTTATTTTTTTTCTTTGTCTTTGCTTTTAGCCCGACAAAAATCTTCTGGTACAGGCTCCCTCTCTCTTTCATTTATTTTTCATCTTTTGAGAGAAGACCAAGCGAAAGGGAAAAGTTATTGCAGGCATTATGAAAGCACTCCCCTAGTCAAGCGCATTGTGTTATAGTGTGTTATGTTTTTTTATAGTTTTTTACCTCATGCCTCTCATGCTTGGGAATCTTGACCTCAGTACAGACCAAATAAAAATATTATGTGCTTCACGACGTTTATACTGCGGTCTAAGAGCAGCAATTAAATTTTGATAGGTTTACTTCTCCCGTACCTACCTCTTACAAGGTATGGCATGTTTGAAGCGAACCAGTGGTGTCATAACTCTATGGCAGACATAGCGGAATGGGTAATACATAATTGAATATTAGTGTTTAAGTGGAGCACTCTGCTTTAGAAGCATAGATGTGGCTAGCATCAATAATTGGTACCCTACCAGATTATCCTTGCATTATATGAAACCCTGTAAAGCTTATATTGAAGCTGTACAGAACAAAGGCATTTATTCGATATGTCATGAGCATTGCTGAGGTTTTCTTTCACACTTGTCACAACTCACTGCACTGTACAGTGGAAATGTGTTTGGAATCTTTTTAATATTTGCACATTCTTGTTTTTTCTTCATAACGAAGTTTAGTTACTGGTTGCATAACACTAGCTCAGCCTACATCAACAAATATTGCTGTGATCTTAACAAGACCCCTTGCTTTACTTGAACCGATGCGTTTGATGTTGCCTCTGTCCCGTGCAGTCAAGGTTTGTAATAAGCTGTGTTAATCACTTCATTTACTGCCTCGAGGCATTTATTGCTGCAATTAGTGACAGGTAATTGCCTATAAAGAACAAACTAAGTACTCATATGTATCGTCTTTCGAGCACTCTTTTACTTGTTACCCTTGTATTCCTAATTAAACAGATATGAGCAGGCCTCAGCACTGGAGAGATGTGCTGCAGTACAAATAAAAAAAACTACCTGTCCAGCTGTTCCCTTAGGGGCATGTCGCTGAGGCTTTTATCGCTTGTAGTTCTATGCAGGTTTACATACAACCATTGTCTCTGATGCAGTGCGTGCTTTAATATTTTGATTCATTTGCTTTAGAGTGTGCCACTCTGGTGCCATAACCAACTTGCTCACTTCTGTAGTCTTTGTTCTTACATTTTCCTCCAACACCTGGTATAGTTTCAAGTGATGCTACATAATCTAGTAAAGTTAAGTTCCTCCCTCCTAGCTGCTCTAAGAAAAAGAAATGTGCACGTTATATTGCAATGTGTTTGTGCCACTGCTTTGCCACTGCTGCCACTTTGCCACTTTGTGGCACTGCTGTGCCAATGTGAAAAGAAAAGCTGGCTTAGTTTTTGTATAGAGAAGTCAAGAAGCGAAATAATTTTCATATTTGATGGCCTGCATGTTTTCTTCACAAACCTGGAATGGCTGAATATCTCTTTGTGGTTGGCTAATTAGGCAGACATGGTAATGCCAGTTCCTGTGAATATCATTAGGCCTTCGAATGTGAGTGTAGAATTGAGCACAACAGCATGTTGTAGCTTTTTCTTGTTCAAGGAAGCATTGCATTTAGTTCGTCTTGTGACTGCTGCTTATGCTGTTACTCAGCAACCTTATCAGCCTCACTCGGAGTGCTACGTTTTGGTGCATATTTAACTGACTGTTGCCTTTACTTGTTCGATTCTAAAAGAAGATACTATAACTCTATACCTCGTATCGTTTTCTTATGCAGTTTTCTTACCGGTGCATTCCACCATGGAGGAGGCTACCTGTTGGGGCTGTTGATGCACACGTTGCATTACTAAGACGCTACCGCTTCCTGCTGAGGATGCAGACAAGTAACGACAAGCAGGCTGCCTGATACTGAGGACAAGTGTCAGGATAGCACACCAACAAAGGCACTTAAGCATTCCTGTACTGATGCATGTTTATTAAAATCAGCTCAAAGCTTGATATCTACATCGATGTAGACATTCAGCATATGTTTGACATCCTGTTTGACTTTTAATTCACTAGTGTTTGCAGCGCTTAATGTTGGTCTCAAGACAGTGTAAGCATTGTTTTACTGGGGGATTTTTGGCTATTTTAGAGAGGTGTGTGTGCATGCATGCACTGTTTTTTCGACAGATTTGTTATGTGGCTCATGGAACTTTCATGTTACAAAAGAAGTTATTTCACTCCTGGGTTGTACAGGAAAGTGCGCAGTATTTATGTACCCCAGGTGTTTCAGGGAAGACTAAGTAGTTTTCAGAAGTATGGCTTTTGCTGCATAGTATTACTAGTGGTAGCAGACAACAAGAAAGCTGGTGAGTTGTATTTAGTAAGCTGGTTAAATAATTTCTTGTAATTAACTTTTAACTAACACAGGTTTGCAACTGGCTGAAATTAGAGATTTCTAGCTGGTCATTAGTAGTAGCCATACCAGTTTTAAGAATTTGCAAAACATAATTACCCTCGCTGCATCGTGCAAAAATACATACAGGCAAAGCAACCCCTTAAGTGCACGTAACTGCTACAAATCTCTAATAACAACTAGACAGCTATCTCTGATAGTTAAAAGGTTCATTAATAAAATTAGTTAAACAGCTTACTACATAAGACAATTCACCAGCTTTCTGATGCCCGCCATCACTGGTAATAGTATGCTGAAAAACCATAAATTTATCTCAAAAACCTATTTTTTGAAAATTACTTAGTCTTCCATGAAACACCTGGTATATACCTATTTACGAATAAAAAAATTTAGCAGGATTTAATTCTTGATGTTTTCGTTGGAGGGCGAGCCGTTTTCAACTGTACTACATTTTAAGCACACAGCTTTTGTTTCGGATGTCGTAGTATACTCGAAAAAGGCTGGTCCTCCACCCGAAGTGCGTGAATTAAAACCTTTTATGTTTTTGAATTTGTGTGTGACAATCATTGTTACTAAGAGGGAACTGAAAAGAACTATGCCGAAGACAATACTATAAAATGTTTTTATGTATTTGCACGTCTTGTAGCGCTTAAGTATGCTTGTGCGCAATAAATGGATGTAATAATTTGTATTTTGCTTGTATTATTGTATAAGCAGTCTAGGATACAGTGTTCACAAAATGATTTTGAAGGGATGAAACAATGCTGATAAAAGTCGTACAGTGTAGTTAACGCACACTTTTCCCAATTTTGATACGTTGATGTAGCAATTTTACTTCCTATGTACTTGAGTCTTTTGAATAACGGTGGCCAATTGTCGGAAGAATGTTGGTATGGTGTTGGTAGACATTGTTGGTACGTGGTTGATAGGAAGTGTGAAGAATTTCTATGCACTTCAGTCTTTTGGATAACGGTGGCCAATTCTCGGAAGACCGATTATAGGGTGTTGGTTGAGATTGTCGGTAAGGGGGTAATATGAAGTGCATAGAAACAGTCGATAAGGGGATCATAGTAAGTCTAAAGACATTCTACGTACTTGAGTCTTTTGGATATCGGTGGCCAATTGTCGGAAGACGGTTGATAGGTTGTTACAAACAGATTATAAAGACATTCAGAAGACTTTCTGTTCAATGTTGATAGGTTCTATTAACATTTGTGTAAACAATTTCTAAAGAATTTTACTCAAAATTTTTGTAAGGGTGAGCCTGTCTGCGCATGCGCGACGCGCGAGCAGGCGCGAGCAGGGCCCAGATATCTGTGCATGTCAGATGTCGGCGCCTGCATATGGGCGCTAGTGGCACGTCGGAGACGCGGTGTGGTTGATAACAATGGCAGGACCGCGGGGCTCTCGGGGACTCTTTTCTTCGTGGCTGGAAGCTCTTTCAGCTTCCCCAAAAATTTTCCCGGAACCCTCGTCGCCAATGTGGTGTTGGCCGTCTTAGTAAGAAGAGTGGAGTCCGTGCCGCCGTCTGCATGACCAAGAACAAGACCAAGACGCTTTATGGGACGGACACAGCCTATATATACATGAGATGACGTCACAAGACAGAATCCAAGACAATCCACAGAATCGACACAATAACTGAAACAAGTACAGAAAACATATGAACCACAATACAACATACTCCCTTCCTTAGGGGAAAAGGATTCACAGATATATTAAAAATTGACATACAAACAAGCCGGCTCGCGAGGGGGAGCGAGCCAGCAACAGGAGCATGGAGGTGCATGTCACTTTTCGACGCCCATCGCGGCGTGTGCTGGGCGCGCAGGCGCTTCGCGGGTACGCTTCGGAAGTGTCCATCGAGGTGGGGCTTAAGGGCGTGAGTAATCCAGGAAAGCAATCACAGAGATAAACGGGACAAGAAAAATGAGAAATTAAAGGAATTGGTCGAAATATTAATGGGAATTGTCGAATCGCAACGGTCCGAAATCCAAAACTTAAAGAAACTAGAGAAGCAGAGAGTCCTTCCTCCACAACAACCCATCAGACAAACGATCTCCCCAACGGCACGTCAACAGCCTCAGGGAGACGATAAGATGGTCACAGAGGCGTCCCTCCCGCCACTGGTGAAACACAAATTTCAAGGGAACGACCCTCTTCAGGCTATGGAGAAAAGCATGCAAAATCTGGAAAGGTTAATTGCCAAAATGAATGAAATACAAAATCAAGCTGTCCTCGGGGCAGTTCAGACGTACTTTACAGGAAGCGTTTTGGTGGCTTTAAAACATCGCGGCCTCGCACTCTTTCCGATGACAAACGGGTCTAGTTTGTCGGTACCGTCCATTTTGACGCCCAGCAAAAGAGTCAGTCTTTGACTGCTGCGTTTGCCGCCTTGGCACGCCTGCCCCTTCAGGGAGTTTTTTAGGCAACATTTGGTAGAAGAGACCGCTCTCATAGGCGTTGTAGGCGTCGCAGGGGGCATATTTTCCCAGAATGTCGGGCACGTGTTCAGACTGCCAGTCGCCGACTACAGCCATGCTTACGCTCCTCGCTTCACCGCTGAGCACTTTTCCGACGATGCCGTGTCGTTCTTTGAAGCGCGACAGCCAGCCGGGACTTGCCTTGAATTGGTTGTCGGCCAGCAAGCACGCGAAAGAGCGAGCTTTTTGTTACTCACGGGAATATTCTTCGCCCGCAAATCTATAAACCATGCGAAGAGGGCCTCTTCCATTTTGCCTTGAGGAGTAGTCTTCAGCGTTTTTTTGCGCGAGAGATTCCCCGACGAAGTGGCGCGGAGGATGTCATCTTTCCCTTTCAATATTGAAGAGAGAGTACTCGCTGGAATGCCATGTGCTGCACCCACGCCACATTTCTCCTGTCCACTTGTCACAGCACGATTTATGTCCGCTTTATCGTCCAGGGTAAGCCTTTTCCGTTTCTTGCAGGGCTCCATCTGCTAGTCAGGAAGGTTAGCGGAGCGCTTGTTCGCACACACCGCGCCCGCGTTCACGATAGCGAGGCTAGACTGACTGGAGGCCAAGTAAGTTGAGCTTGACCAAGACGTGCGCTCAAAGGCACGGGGAAATATCCGCACAACTACGACGGCGCGCGGACACAGAGCGCAACACACACACGATGATGATGATGATGATGATGTAGCCTTCCCTTTGTAACGGGCGGGCTCCTACCAAAGGTGCCCTGGCTGGATAAACACACACATAACTCCACTATCAAACGCGAAGCGGCAAACACGCGCAAACACCGACGAAACAGTACTGGTCTAATGTCGCACTAGCGTCCACCACTCTGTCAATCAGCGCTTCGTCGCTGCAACTGCCGCACGGTTTGCCGCATTCTTGTGCAGCCCTCGTTCGAAGAGCGGAAACCCAGCGCCTGCGGAAGCATAGCGCCCTCGTGCGGTGGCGTTGGCAGCTTCTCGCAAAGTAGGACGATGTGTTACGTTGTTTCGTCGTGCTCTCCGCAGGCTCTCCACTGGGTGTATTCGACTGTAGTGTCGAAGCGCTTGCGGTACACAAGCGTTGGCATGGCACCCGCGCGTGCCTCAAACAACAGGCGGCTGCCTACACTGTTGTCGTAGAAGCTCTCCACGCAGATGTCCTGCTTGGCTACCCGGTACACTTCCAGCGTCGACTTCCCCTCCATGGCAGCCCTCCACGCCTCTCGCTCCTGCGCACGCATTTGGGCATCAACTGCCTTGGCCCATTTCCTCGCGTTGTCGGCTTGTAGTCCATTTCTGAGGAAGCCGAACTTGCGACGAAGGTGTTGGAGCCGTTTCACCCATGTAGTCCGCAGGCAGTTTTGACTTACATAGTCAGACTCTGCGCTCCCAACTATTTTTGTGCATGAACTGCACAAACTTGAACACGCTGAACTGCAACAGCGCCGTCTACGAAATGTGGCACGAAACTTTTTTATGGCTGGCGCCATCTGGTGAGCTCGACTCAACAATGTAACTCTTGTTTTGCGCGGCGAAGTTTACAAAAAGCGGGACGGAGGTGCTCCACGCTGTTTCCACGCTGTGCTCAATAAAGTTAGGGGTGCTCTCTACAAAATAGTTTAAAAACTAACACTTTTTCACCTTTGTTTCTCGAGAAAAGTTTCGTTAATTCGGGGCTGATTACGGAATCGGATTCGTTACTTCGGGTTAGTCAAAGCATTCACCAATATGGGCGTCTGAGGAGGAATTAGGATATCTTCTTAAATCGGGACTTTCGTTAAATCGAGTTTTGACTGTACTTTAATACAGCAACCAGAGAACCCTCCTTAACTGGTAAATTTGTGACCAAATCCCTTAACTTCATGTGTTGGGAAATTGATAGAGGACGTCGTCTAGACCAGACTGATGAGATTCAGGGTGCAGGCCGATTTGTGGCCACATGAGATGGTCGGGTTTCAACCACACTTGGTACAGAGGACGTCAATTCAATTCAATTCATATTTATTTACCAGAATACTGGACGGCCTCCAGGGCTAAAAGTTGCAGCCAGCAACTTGACTGGGCCCTGGAGCCGTTTACAAAAGCAACAGCAGACGTCGGTTCCGAGCAGCACAACAAAAATATTCACAACGCTATGAACAAAAATGTGCAAAGAAATAGAGACATGGTAGAATATTTGTCATTGCAATCATACTCTCATTTACAACTGTGAAAAGTGTATTCGTAGTTGCTTTGGCGATTTGAAGGTTACTTGTTTGAGTTTATTTAGCAAGACTGGTTGGTTGTGTTTTAATGATTGCAGTTTGTACTGAGTGCGAAAAAATGGAACGAACCAGGGTTTGGAAATTCGAGTTAAAGAATTAGCTCTAGGCTGCAGCAGCGCTAGAGAAAGAAGGGAACTTTGAGTGTCATGTTGAGAAAAATAGAAAACATGCAACAAGCGATGTTCATAGTGATGGTCAAAGCTAACAATATTATATTCTGCAAATAAATGTCTTGTTGTAGACTGACGGTCAATGTTAGCTATGTTACGAATGTACCTTTTTTGAAGAACTATTATTTTGTCAGTATTTGCTCTTGTCGTGCTTGCCCACACTAAACTACAGTAGCTCATGTGCAGGGCAAATAATGCATTATATAGTTGAAGTTTAACCTTTTGGGGCAAGAAAGCACGACATCGAGATACGGCTCCAGTCACTGAAGAAATCTTGTTTGCAACATAGTGTATATGAGTGTCCCAACTCAAATGGCAAGAAAAATACACACCAAGAATTTTATGAGCTTCCACAAGATCAATACTTTTGGCACGAATCATTAGGCACCTTTCAAGAATCAATTTCTTATTACGGGCTCGAAATAAAATAGCTTTCGTTTTCTGAGCGTTTATTTTCATGCGATTTGACTGGGACCAAACAGACAATTTTTCAAGTACATCATTACAATGTAGCACAAGATCATTTGATCGTTTCCAGAAATAAGGACACTACTATCATCAGCGTATATGATGAACTGAACACTGTTGTCAATATGAATTATGTCATTTATAAACAAGTTGAACAGAAGCGGACCTAATACACTTCCTTGTGGTACCCCACAAAATATTGGAAGTAAGGATGACTGTTCGTTCTTAATGCAGACAGACTGGCTTCTATTGCTGAGATACGACTTAAGTAAAGCATGAGGTTTTCCGCGGATGCCATATGAAGTGAGTTTTTCAAGAAGTATGTTATGATCAAGACAGTCGAAAGCTTTGCTGAAATCGACAAAGAGGCCCAGCGTGTATGCTCCATTGTCAATGCTCTGCAATATACTTTCTTTTATCATGAGCAGCGCCGTTTCAGTCGATTTGCCCTTTCTGAAGCCAAATTGACAATCAGTCAAAGCTTTAGTCTTGTCTAGAAATTTTATTAGGCGTAGGTAAATGATCTTTTCTAGTCCTTTGGAGAAGACAGGTAATATAGAAATCGGTCGATAATTAGTTACTTCATTTTTGCTTACACCTTTAAAGATTACAGCGACTCTTGCTCGCTTCATACCCTCAGGAAAAACAGCCGACTCTATTACTAGGTTAAATATATAAGAGTACTGGACTAAGATATTCAATTACATATTTTATTGGCTTGATTTGTACGTTGTCAAAATCTAGGGCCTTACTGTTTTTTAAGCACAGAAACGATCTCTGCACTTCATTTTCGTCTGTCGGGTGAAGGAAGATGCTTTCAGAGGTACTGGTACGTATCGTGTTTAATGTTGCTGAGCTGTAATTACCGTAATTTGAGACATTAGTAAAGTGACGATTGAAATGATCAGCAAGAGCTTTGCCACTTAGGTCAATGCCATTAACTGTTAGGGTTTCTGGCAATGAATCACATTTTTCTCTGCCAAGAACGTTATTTATTGTTTTCCAAATAATATCCGACCGTTTTTCGCCGATGTCGGAGAAAAGATACTCGTAATAAGCTTTCTTTGCTTGCCTAAGCATTGCATTTAGCTTATTTCGGAATGTTTTAAATTCTTTCAGGCTTTCCTCCGTTCGCGTGCGAAGAAATTGAAAGTATAGACGATTTTTCTGTTTGATTTGCTTCAGATGCTCTCTGGTCACCCACGGTTTTTTTGCCTTTTTTGAACGTTTCAGTGTTCTAAACGGGAAGTGTGCAGCGTAAACTCGTGTGAAAATTTCTTTGAACTTGTAGTATGCTTCGTCAACCTCAGTTTCATTAAACACAGGGCTCCAGTCACACATGCTGATAGTGTTTTTGAATGACTCCAGTGCATTGCTCGAGATATGCTGAAAACTGAATGACTGCCTGGATTTCTGGCTTGAATTAGTACTTTTGACATAGGTCATGAAAACAGGACAGTGATCACTGATGTCACTAGTAAGAGTGCCTGCACTGGTAACAAGGCTTGTGTTGGTGGTGATGATAAGGTCAAGCACAGAGCAGCTTGAAACTGTAACACGGGTTGGTGAGGTGATCACGTTTATGAAGCCAGACGCTTGAATTGTGTTACTAAGATCATTTGCATGATTATTTCCTGATAAAATATTGATGTTGAAGTCACCCCCCGCAGTTAAATGACAGTTGTTTGTGTTTGCATATTCTAATAAGCTATCAAAGTGATTCAAAAAGGCCTTGATATTCCCTTGTGGCGGGCGGTACAAGACGGAAACAATTTCATTGCAATGACGCAAGGTGACGGTCTCATAGTCATCAGTTGTCACGCTAAAATCAGAGATTATTTCACATCTCAGACTATCCTTAGCATAGACGGCGACCCCTCCTCCACGTTTACGAGTCCTATTTACAAGAAACCGGTTATAGCCAATAATATCTACTATCTTACTGTCATTGTGGTACCATGTTTCAGACATAAGTATGTAATCAAATTTAAATGCAAACTGATCTAGAAAGTAAGCTATCTCATCCTCTTTGTTAGATGCTGACCGGGCATTGATATGAAGAACTGACGTTTCCAGGGTGTCTAGCGATTTAAGATTATGTGGCAAAGCAAACTCAAAGTATTCCATGTTTGAAGAACGAGCTGCAATATCGTAGACGTTCAGCATATTCTGTCGAGATCATCTTCATGTCTGATCTGAATGCTTACTGCTTCATCAGTCTTCCGGGCAAAGATTTTTCCACTTTGCGTCCACACCGCCTTCCATTTGTGCTCCTTTTTTTTGCTGACGGCCTTTCCCAGAAGCAGTTTCAGCGAGGGGCAAAGGTGTTCGTTAATGTATATGGGTGTGGTCTCGTCAAATCCAAGGTCAGTGTTTTTAAGCCTCAGCTTTCTTGCCTTCATCAGTGCTCTATCGCGTGTCGCACGTGACTTGAATTGAACAATGATATTGCTTTTATCGGCATCTCGCGTAGGCACACGGTGGCAAGCGTCCAGGTAAGCTTCTCTAAATCATGCTCTAAATCAAACAAGGCACTCCTACCTTCCTCCATTCCCTTACAGAGCTGTTCAGGTGTCCGCCGAGATATGTGAGACAGATACTGCTCCATTTCCTTTCCTGAAAAACTAATTTACCAATTTATTTAATACACTCAAGGTCTAAAGATGCGAAAGCCATTTTGGGGCTCGAACTCTCGAAGGCTTTCGACAACCTGAAGTATGAGGCGGTCCTGGAAGGGCTGAACAAGGTTAATGTAGGTATCAGGACATATTAGTACATCCGGGACTTCATGACGGGCAGAACTGCCTGCATGAAGTTCCGAACGCTTGAATCCCCCGCAATTGAGATAGGGAGTACGTGTACGCCCCAGGGATTGGTGCTGTCTCCCCTACTCTTCAACTTGGCTACGAGAGAGCTCTCCGAGCAATTGGAAAAGCTCAAGGGATCAAAATTTAGTATATATGCGGCTGATGCCACCCATCATCACCATCATCATCATCAGCCTGACTACACCCACTGCAGGACAAAGGCCTCTCCCATGCCTCTCCAATTAACCGTCCTTTGTCAGTTGCCGCCACTGTATCCCCGCAAACTTCTTAATCTCATCCGCCCACCTAACTTTCTGCCGTCCCCTGCTACGATTGCGTTCTCTTGGAATCCACTCCGTTACCCTTAAGGACCAGCGGTTATCTTGCCTTCGCATTACATGCCCTGCCCAAGCCCATTTCTTCCTCTTGATTTCAACTAAGATGTCATAACTCGCGTTTGTTCCCTCACTCCGCCCTCTTCCGATTTCTTAACGTTACACCTATCATTTTCCTTTCCATAGCTCGCTGCATTGTTCTTAACTTAAGCTGAACCCTCTTTGTTAGCCTCCACGTTTCTGCTCTATAGGTGAGTACCGTTAGGATACAGCTGTTGTATACTTTTCTGTTCAGGGATATTGGTAACCTACCATTCATGATCTGAGAACCTGCCATATGCTCTCCATCCCATTCTTATTCTTCTAGTTACTTCCCTCTCATGATCCGGGTCTGCGGTCACTACCTGCCCGAAGTACACGTATTATCTTACTACTTCCAGCTCCTCGCTACCAATTGCGAACTGCTGTTCCCTTGCTAGGCTGTTGAACATTACTTTGACCCTGATGTCACCCCCTTTGGGTCAACCGGGGAAGTGATGAGGCCGTCGAAAACGTCCTCCAGGCCGGCACCGACATCACAGTCGAGTACGCGGCCGAGGGAGGCCTTGCGTGCTCCCCGCGGAAATCAGAATTATTTATACGTAATCCGAAGCACTTAAGGTGCAAGCCACCGTCGGAGATCAAAATTAAAGCAGGGGTTAAGGACATACCAATAGTTGAGCAAATAAGAATTTTAGGCCTAATTCTCCAGTCAAACAGACATAATGGCGAGACTGTCAGAAGGCTGGAGAATCACGCGATGCAGACCCTGAGCCTAATTCGGCGGGAGTCCAGCAGGGGCGGAGGGTTAAAGAAAAAAAATTTGATTAAGCTGGTAAAGGCGTGCATTTTGAGCTGGCTGAGCTGCGCAGTGGTGTTTCTAGATTTGATAGCGGTGCATGGAAAAAGAAAAGATTGAGTTTCTACTAAAAAAGTGCGTAAAAAAAGTGTTGGGTCTGCTTATGTGCACATCCATAGAGAGACTGATGGCTCTACGGGCACAGAACACATGGCCAGAATTGGCGAAGGCGGTGGGAAGTTTTCAAATGAGAGTCTTAGCATCAGGAGGACAAGAACAGCCATTCTGACTAAAGTTGGATAAAAACCGGATAGCGGTCCCACGCAAAAAAGTGGAGGTCGAGAGGGAAGTCAGACAAAATGTGATGAGCGCTCGTCCCTGTCTACTTCTATGTCCGTGTCTATTATTGCGCCCCTGTGTCCTCCTGAAACGTTATGAACAAACACGCACAAATACATGTACTTCTTATGAGTGCCCCCTTCCTCCCTGCCAAAAACATGCACCCGGAATATAACATGAGGTGGCATATATTGACGCGGCGCGAGGTGGTGGTAGTTTTACGGTGGCAACGGTCGTCAGCGGCCGGGGCAATTCCTTGACAGCTGCCACAAGGCAAGATCTACCATTAGCGGCCAGAATGCTAGGCCAGAGAAAGTTGGATAGGAAAATTCAAATAATTTATACTCCGGCGCACGAAGCCGTCCCCGGCAACAAGACGGCTCTCAAGCTGGCTCGAGATCTACCGCCATGCCGCTACAAGGTCCCTCGATGACCGAGGGAGCGGAGAGCACATGATAAAATATAGAGAGATCACGCAGCATTATAGGATGGAGCGTAAACTGCTACCCCCTCGGGACCCGAAATTAGACAACAGACAAGAAGTCACGTGGAGGCAACTGCAAACTTATACGTATCCGCTCGGGGTTATGGCTAACCACTTGTTGCCAGATGCCAAGAGTGATAAATGTAATCTTTGTGGCGCGAGAGGGACCCTCGACCCCATCATATGGCAATGCCCATACTCTCCCGGGGGACGCACAATATCGACAGTAGAGACACCTGGTAGACCCTGATGCGGAGCTCCAACCCTGAGCTCCAGCTCCTGCTCGTCCACCTGGTTGAAGCGGCTGCTGGGACCCGAGACCTACCAACCTGCATCTGAGGCGGGGTCATCTCCCCCTGACCTGCGTGCCGGGGCGTAGGTAGATCAGCTTATCCATTGTAGATTGAAGTTTATTCTCTCTCTCTCACGTAAATTTAGTTCCACATTTAGTCCTTGTACTAGTGATGCAAAACTACCAGAAAATTGACTATCGATAGTTTTTTTGAAACTATCGATAGTGTAAAAAACTCGATAGTGCTACTATCGATAGACTATCGATAGTATTATCGATAGTCTGCTAGCATAATATCAATATTGTTACTATCAATAGTCTAACCATCGAAAGTTTCACTATCGATAGACTTGGTATCGATACCAGTACTATCGATAGTAATAGTATCGATTCTACTATCGATACTAGTACTAGCGATAGTACCGGTATCGATACCAAGACTATCGATAGTGAAACTGTCGATGGTTAGACTATTGATAGTAGCAATATTGATATTATGCAGTTGTTGGCAAGCGACATAACCAAAACATTTGCGATACCTGATTGGTTTGACGGTCTCATGAGGCTTAATGTCCGAAAGAGACTAAAGCTATGAGGGATACCGTAGTAGAGGACTCCGGGTAAATTTCAACCAGCTGTGGTTCTTTAATGTGCAGCGGGACAGTTCGGGAAAATACCTGGAACAGCATCCGATGAAAGAACAACCAGCACAAGTTGTGCTGGCTTACCGGACACTATCGTGCTCTGCAGACGTCATCTTGCCGACGTAACCGCTTCAGCAATGGTTTTCGCACGCACGCTTCGCAACTAGGACATTCTCACGCTAACATTTTATCCACAAACTTTACGTAGGGAACGTCAGCAGAGCTCGGTGACGCGTAGGCTGCGAAAACGGGCAAGTCCTGTCAGTAACTCATACCATCACCTCCATACCACACACTCTGGAAACCAAGTTTAGGATGCAGTGGGTACGCGTGGTTGATTTTATAGTATCGATAGTACTATATATAACAAGTAGTACCGATACGCCTATCGATAGTACTATCAATAGAACTATCGATAGTACTATTGATAGTACCATCAAAAGAACTATCCATAGTCTTTTTTACCATCGATAGTTTATAGTGACTCAACTATCGATAGTCTCGATAGTACTATCGATAGTTTTGCATCACTATGTAGTCTCTTCTTGCTATGTCCGGCAGCTGCTTTCTCTTTCCTATCCTCTCTGGTAGCTGCTCTCGGTGGCATCGCCTAAACATTGCTCAAGCAGCCGCCGTGTCTCTTCCGGCCGCACTGTTCGTATCGGCCGGCACACCCAAAATGACGCGGTCGCAGGGAAGAGAAGTGGAGGCTCCCGCACCCCTCGCGACAATCCGCGCCGCTGCCGCCAGCCGTCGGTTGTGCGTGAAGGGGGGTACCAAGTGTTGCGGGACGAACCCCGAACGAAGTGGTCCTGCATCTCCTCTCCCACTAAAAAAGGGAGTCGCTATGTGAAACTCACGCTTTCAGGCTCCCGCGACGAAGGGAGGGAGAAAGAGGGGGTTGTAAATCATCGTCGAGGCAACTCAGAAACAATGAAAACAATACGTCGGAAACAAAGAGCGCTGGTGGTCCCGTTGTTATTTGAGACTGCAAGTGCGCTGTTTTGCAACCTGGGTAAGACGCTGACGAGTTAAAAAAAATATTCAGGGGTTATATGGTCTCGAATGAAACAAAAGTGAACAAAAGAAAAATTGTCTATTAATGATCCGCAAGGGGTCGTAATTAATGCGGAGTCCTCGAATACGTAACTGTCTTTTCCTTTCTTCTTTCACTTCCTCCTTTACCTCATCCCTTACAGCGCAGCACGGATCTCCATCGAGATACTTCAGGCAGTTACTGCTCCATTTCCTTTCCTCCTAACCAATGTTCAGTTTCGAAGATTGTCCATTGGCATACCATAAGTAAGGGCCATGAGTCAGGCCAGTCCTAAACCTGTAAACCTCCCAAAGCAGACGAAATCCCACACTAATGGGACTGGGCGGGCGCCAGTACTTTCACTCTGTTGTTTATTCGGAGGTAGTGCTATTGCAATGGCACCCTTTTTTTCCGCGCACTCAGAGCCAAAGCAGATCTCTGCCGGCGTACGTCCCCAGCGCAAGTGTGAACGCCTTCGTGGCAGAAACATTCGGACACTGAAGTAAGTTACGTAGCACAAGCTGAGGCCTCTGTAATTATGAGAGAAAATCCACGAGATAAACGCGTGAAGACGAGAGTGGAACGCGTGTTAAACACTTGCAGGTCACATACACGACACGTGGTGAGGCCAAGAATGGCGTTTCTATCCACGACGTCACTGCAGCCCCGGTCTCTTAGTCACTTCCTTTATATGGCGGGGGGGGGGGACGTACGTCTTTGCGGATCGTACTGGGCACGGGCCGCGTAACACCCGTTCATTATCAATTGGAGAGGCTTGACCAAATTTGTTCACAGTTATGCCAGTTCGTCGAAAAGCATCTAACGGTGTGTTGTACCAGCCGCAGACTACATTGCCGCATTTGCTTGCAATTGACTCAAAAGCAGCGACTAAGGGCAGTGACGTTCGCCCAGTTATCGCGCAGTTGCATATCCAGTTCGAAACGGCAGCTGCATATCGTTGTAGATTCGATGAAAACAATACCATTCGGTTAGATTTCGGTAGTCGTGAAATTATACTAAATCAAGTATTCGCGACAGTATTTCGCAATTCGACTATTTTCGTGCGTTAACAACTTCAGAGTAACTTAGAAATAGGTACATAAAAAAATTAGCTGTGGCTTAACTCATGTTAAACCTGGAGTGATGCGATATCTGCAGCTGGGTGAGTGTAACTCGTTCAGTCCAGTTGCAAAGCCAGTCTTTCGGCGCTCCGTTTCTCGGGGCGTTCCTTCTTTATCTTCGTCCCTGGGCATGGATTCGCTCTCTCCCTCTCTCCCCTTTACCACTCCTCCCCCACTCAATTTCGCCGCAGTGCCGGGCCGCCGGAATCTGCTCCGCAACACGTGACCAGCCACGGCGCCACCACGATGGAGGCTGGAAATGCTAGCTTAATGCAAGCGCGCGGCGAGCACTCCAGCTGCGTGCTCTGACGTCACGCCGCGCATGCGCACAGCAGACGAGGCGGGCGGCGTCTGCTCCACCGTCGGGGCAGTGGCGAGGCGTGCTGCGCGCACACCAGCAAGGGCTATGACGTCACTCCGCGCATGGGCACTGCTGGTGGAGTGGTGGTGCCATGGCTGAACGCCCAGCCACGCTGACCTCGCGTAGCGGCTGGCGTAGTGTTGCTATCGCTACAAAATTAATTTTTTGACTTTACCGAGGACATTGTGGCCTCAACGTCATCTTTTATCCCGGAAACTGGAGGTTAAAACTGCCATTACGCCGGGTACCCACCAATTTTACAACGGGTGCAAGCTTTCCCCTTGAATGATGCTCTGACTAACTGGTGTGATATGCTTGGGAAATGGTATGTGACCCCACCTCACACACATCAACAACAAGCTAGCTATGGTGCACTTTGTACAAGCTCCTCCTGCGTCATTCAGTTCAAACCGTTTTGAAATTAAAGGGGTCACTTAAGCTTCGCTTTAATTGCATGTCGCGAACTAATGCTAATGCGCATATATGCAGAATTGGCCGTACTCTTTTTAACACTCATAGACACCTGAGTACTCACATACCTCTCCTGGCGCTGCGGAGTACAGCGGTTAAGCGATGTGCAACTGCTCCACGATGGCAGGTCCTGCCACCGGAGGTACTTGTGGGATCCAGGTTCTTCTTTCTAGCAACACCTTACGACCAATCATTAATTTATCTGCCACCTGCCATGGTGGGCGGTTTGCTCACAATCCGGTGGGAATGTTGTTATGACGCCCCGTGGTAATAGTACCTAGCTGGCCCGCCTGCCTCCTAAGTTGCTTCTCTGTAAATTTTTTCGGGCATTTTTCGCCCTCTGTCAACGACGCCGATGGCGCAGGCTTTTTCGCGACACGAGCTCACTGAGGCTATCGCGTCGCACTTTGTGTTTTTCTATAGCACAGCGCCCATGGTGAGGCTGCACTGCTAAAGCGCCTACTGAAGATTCAATAGTTAAAAGGTGCGATCAGAAACCGCTATTTCGCTCCGGTCGCAAATTATCCACCGGGAGACGAATGTCCACAAGGTGGGCTAGGAGTGTGTTCTCATCTCCCCAGCAACTGGCAAGTACTTGTGCCAGAAAACATTTATTTTTACTCATTGTGTGGCAGTGATGTGACGCGAGCAGAAAAATAATGGGACGTCCGGCACTTAAATCACTACACCGACACATTGACCGCAGACAGCTTGACCTGAGGCACATAAATAAGTACTAAGTCTGTGTACTAATCACGTAGTACACCGTTGGATACTCTATAATAATTTTTAGACAGTCCATAGACAGCATGAAGAGAGTCTATGGAGTATGTAGTGGTATTTCGATAAGGAAAGCGAGCCGCAGATATGAGCAAATCACAGTTTCCGACTTAAGAACGCCACTTCACACAAGCGCAGGTGATTAGAAACATTGCAAACAGCGGCACCTAGAAGCCAAACTTGGGCTGATAGACTGGAATCTCATGCTTTTTTTGCTAACACACCAGAAATGATAGAGATATTGTCATGCGCTACGCATGGGCCCTGCGGCACAACAAACAAGTGCGCTCGCAGGAAGAAAAAGAGGAAGTTCGGTATCTTGCCGCTGACGCGCCCGACTGGGGTCGACCTGCCTATGTAAATAACCTTTGTAAGTAGAACCTGTAGCAGTGTGGTGCAGGTGCTGGGTCGATCACCACGGACTCGTCTCGAAACCGCTGCCGCCGAAGAATTGCCGGATTGGCACCGTTTCCCGTCCAAATCACCAAAGAAGCCGCCGCACGTCCGACCGGAGCAGCAGCGCCCGCTTGGCAGCACTACCGTGATCCGTGGACGTTTTCCTGGAAGGCTGGCGAAGATGTGGATGATTGGATCACCAATTACCCGCGGGTGAGCAAATACAACCGTTGGGATGCCACTCTGCAGCTGGCCAATGTCGTTTTCTTTCTTGATGGACAGCTGCTTCGAGGATACCGTTGCGAAACGAAAATGCGCTGAGCAGTCTTTTCTTCAGAGAGCGCAAGTGGCTGGATAGACCTGCACGACGTACATAGAAGAGGTATTGCAGCTGTGCAAAGTCGTTAATCCCATTATGTCCGACGAAGATCTCGTTAGCCATCTCCTCTAGGGCATCGCAGAGGACGTCTACAGTTTTGTTATTAGTACAGAAAATTCTGGCCACGTGTTCCGAAATGAATTCACAGAGCTTCCTCGTTCTACGAACATCATACTAAATATTGACTTTTTGCAGCAGTGAGGCGCTACCCTCGACTTCCGCAGTGGCGGCATATCATTAAGTCCTGGCCTTCGGTCAGCTCTCATAGAAGATTCACCGTATTTATTTATTTATTTATTTATTTCGGATACTTTCCAGGCCCGAAGGCATTACAGAAAGGAGTGGTAAGATACATAAATAGAACAGTGCATGTTAAACAATATTATTTACAAAACGGCAGAAAATACAGTTGTTTTGAAATTGCAGATGTCAGAAATGGCAGCGATGGAGGGAGGAAGGTCGTTCCAGTCTGCGCTCGTTTTGGGAATGAATGAATTATGACACATTTTTGTTCTGGAAAATGGAACAGCAACTTTAAACATGTGGTCAGAACGGGACGATATGTATGATGGTCGAGCAAAAAGATGATCCTTTAATACAGGGTTGTGATGATACATTCTATGGAAAAGACAGAGTCGAAAACATTTACGGCGTGAGGAAAGGTCTGGCAGGGTAAGGGTGTTTTTCATGGAAGTAATGCTGGCGTGACGGGAATAGTTAGATAAGATGAAACGTGCTGCGCGATTTTGAATGGATTCAAGTGTGTTGATTAATGTGATTTGACTGGGATCCCATACTGCGCAAGCATATTCTAGCTTCGGCCGCACTAATGTTTTGTAAAGTGTTAGTTTTATTGGTAGAGGCGCAGCAGAGAAATTTCGACGTAAATATCCAAGAACCCGGTTAGCGTTATTAGTGACATGCTCAACGTGCATATGCCATGATAGGTTACGTGAAATATGAACACCTAGGTATCTGTATGACTTGACGGATTCAAGGGAAGTGCCACGAAGAAAGTAAGTGCGCGTGTTGTCAGTGATGTTAGTGCGACGCGATACATGCATTGTTTTACATTTGCTAGCATTTAGTTGCATGAGCCATTTATCGCACCAGTTAGATATGCTTGTAAGGTCTTCTTGAAGCTTAATAGAGTCAGTGTGGTCAGTTATTGTGCGATAAATGACGCAATCATCTGCGAAAAGCCTGATAGATGAATGGGAAATGCATTTAGGTAGGTCGTTAATGTAGATAAGGAAGAGAAGAGGTCCCAGTACCGATCCCTGCGGTACGCCCGATGTTACAGAAATGTGAGAAGATGAACAGTCGTTAGCAGAAACGTACTGAGTTCGATTAGAAAGAAAGCTTTTAATCCAGTTTAGTACATGCGGATCAATGTTAAGCATGCTAAGTTTAAAAATTAGGAGATCGTGTGAAACAGTGTCGAAAGCTTTCGCAAAGTCCAAAAACACGCAGTCTACATCGAAGCTCATGTCAGCATGGGTAAATAGGTCATTAGTAAAACATATAAGTTGTGTTTCACATGAGAACGTCTTTCTAAAACCGTGTTGTTCAGCCGCAAAGAAGGAATTAGACTCAAGGAAAGTGATGAGATGCGAATAAATAACATGCTCCAAAAGTTTACATGGAATACTCGTGAGTGATATGGGACGGTAGTTGTTGGGGGAATGGGTGTTACCTGATTTAGGGACCGGAACAACCTTGCCAACCCTCCAATCGCTTGGGAGTACTGAGGAACCTAGAGACTGTGAAAAAAGCATCGAAAGCATAATGGACGAATACGGTTGAGTAATTTTGAGCATTTTACAATTGATTGAATCTTCGCCCGATGAAGAAGATATTTTCATGTTATCAATCAACTTTGCTATGCCCGCAAAGTCTATAGTAATGGAATTCATTGGCAAGTAAGAGCAATTAGGTAGAGACGGAAGAGTAATAGGAGCACTTTTGAGGAAAACGGAACAAAATACATCATTCAAAACGGAACAGCACTGGTTCGGAGGGATCGGGACATTATCAGAACGGGCTAGTTGGATTACTTTGCTTTCTTTGCCTCCAACAATACTCCAAAATTTGCGTGGATTAGATTGTAGAAGCGATGGGAGGGTGTTGTCAAAAAAATTCTTTTTTGTATTTTTGATTGCGATAGCGTATTCTGCGTGAATGTGATGATACGCAGCCCAGCGTTCAGGAAGATTAGTTGCTTTGGCGCGACGAAAAATACGCTTCTTTTTGTTACGCAGGCGGCGTAGGGTTGCAGTAAACCATGGTGAGGCAGAATGCGAAAGAACCTTTCTTTTAGGCACATGACGATCTATTAGTGTAAGCATTTTGTGTTTGTACAATAACCAGTTCTCTTCAACGGTACGTTTAGAAAAGTTTAGTGTGTACTCAGTAATGTATGACTCTAGTTCAGCTGTGATGGATGTGGTATCGGCGGCATTGTAGTCACATATAGTTTTAACGACTTTCGTAGCACGAACTTTTTTCTTAATTGCGAAGTGGAGAAGCGAGTGATCACTGACTCCTTTAATATACGTTGGAATTGAGACCAAATCAGGTGCTGTGGTAAAAAAGAGGTCTAAAGTGTTAGAGGAACTGCTGGTAGTGCGTGTGGGTTCATGAATCAGCTGTGTTAGATTGAAATCAGCGCAGATGTCTAAAAAATGGATGCATTCGGAGGATGGCTGCTTAAGAGAGGGAACACCAGTTTTCCACACTATATTTGGGAAATTGAAATCACCTAATAAGAACAAATGCGATTTTGGGTGTCGGACAATTAATTTGTTAAGGACATCATGAAGATCAGCGCAGAAAGTAGCTGGTGAAGATGGGGACCTATAACATGCACAAAAGATAAGATCGCCTGTTGGAAAAGCTACATGAGTGCAAACTATTTCTAACGGTGAATCAATGGAGATAGCGAAGGAATTGATAACAGCATTCACGGCAATGAGTACGCCTCCACCTGCACGGATATCGCGATCGAATCTGTAAAAGTTATATGTTTTTTCACAGTCTAATATTTCACTATTTTTTATTTTTGCTGAGAGCCACGTTTCAGTAAGAACAACTATATCAGCTGAGCATGCGTCGATATGAGATGACAGCGATGTGCGTTTGTTGGTTATACTTCGAACATTCGTGAAAATAAGAGATATGCAGTTTTTTTCGCTTTGAACAAGAGATAGTTATGCTGAATCTGAATTTAATGAGGGTGAAACCGGTGGTGTGTTGCCTGTTTTGGGTCGAATCGCGCTCCTTGCTGGTCCGATCTCGCATACTTCGTCTGTGGTTGCGCTATACACGTAGCACTTATTACCTATGGTTAGTTTGTTATGTCGCAAAGAATATAACTGACCGCTAGCCTTTCCAAAGTCATTTAATGCTTTCCTCGATCGACGGGTAGCTTTGCAAAAATCTTCGCCGATTGACACACCCTCTCCTTTAAACTTCGATTTTTGGGAAAGTATGCAGTCTCTCATTTTGAAAGACGCAAACTTGGCAATAACAGGCCGTGTCTTGCCGACATTAAATGTGCCTAATCTATGGGCTCTATGAATTGCGACTTCCGACGAATTCATGTTGAGGCACTTAGAAAGAAAGTGATGTATCTGGGCTTCTGATTGTACCCACGTTTCTGATAAGTTGTCCGAGATTCCATAAAAAATCAAGTTATTGCGTCTTGATTGATCCTCGAGATCGTCTAGTCTTGACGCGAGCACAGCATTTTCATTTGAAATTGCTTCTTGAACTACGCAAGCAATATCTGTTCCTGAAGGCGTATTTTCAAGACACTCAACCGCGGCTTCCACGGCAGCCACTCTATTGGAGAGGTGGGAAACAGTCTCAGTAAGGGCTTCATGGTTGACCTTAAGTTCCGCTATGGCATTCATCATTTCAGTATGACGCGCGTCAAATTTGGACGACAAAGCAGCTATGGCGGCCATAACTTCACTGTGCTGACGGTCAGCGTCTCCAGGACCTGGGTTTAACTCCACGCCACCGGAAAGTATTAGCAACACAGCAGCAGATACACAATCGTTCAGAGTGGCAACCAGCACTTGTGGGCAAGGGAATAGCAGCAAACAGACATTGTTTGTACGTTTGCAAAGCAGAGATTCAGACTGACTAACCTGCACAAGAAAGCAGAACGGAGTTCTTAGCAGCAACCGCATGGTAGCTGCTCTCCCGTGCCCACTGGAAGCGCCTTGGAAAGACCAGTTGCTTAAATCTGGCCGCTGCAGTGCTGCCGCTGGTGGCAGTGTCGATGTCCCACTAGGTACGGTGGTGAAGGTGACGTTTTCGGTGATCAGATATCGAAGGCTGTTGTTGGCTTCGGGGGGTGGTAGATGCAGCAGGGCATCCGATGCAGATGTGGACGCAACACACGTGTCAGACGGTGAAAGCCATGAGCCGAGAACAGCAAACTGCACAAGAAAGCAGAACGGAGTTCTTAGCAGCAACCGCATGGTAGCTGCTCTCCCGTGCCCACTGGAAGCGCCTTGGAAAGACCAGTTGCTTAAATCTGGCCGCTGCAGTGCTGCCGCTGGTGGCAGTGTCGATGTCCCACTAGGTACGGTGGTGAAGGTGACGTTTTCGGTGATCAGATATCGAAGGCTGTTGTTGGCTTCGGGGGGTGGTAGATGCAGCAGGGAATCCGATGCAGATGTGGACGCAACACACGTGTCAGACGGTGAAAGCCATGAGCCGAGAACAGCAAACTGCACAAGAAAGCAGAACGGAGTTCTTAGCAGCAACCGCATGGTAGCTGCTCTCCCGTGCCCACATGCAAAAAGTGTTTGCCAAAGTGTTTTCTGTCTCCGCAGATACCGTCGTTCCAGCGATGTCTGCCATATTCGTTCCCGTTGTCTCCTCTAGCGCTGTTTCTGACGCCTTCGGTACTGTGGTGGAACCTGGTTCCCTTAACTGTGCAAAAAAAAGTGTGCTGGTACCCCGTAGCCTCTTCCGTGTGACCAAGGGCCACGCCACTCTTTGGACTGTCAATCATTTCAACGAACCTGCCGTATTGTCATGTGGTTTAAAACTTCCCGGTTTTGAAGAACGCGTTTCTGTACCAGTTGCCGTGATCACTGAGAACGTGTCTCGTCCAACTAGACTCCGCGATCTGAGCGACCCTCAATTCTTACCCATGGTCAATAAATGCCTACCCACTAGCGACCGCCAGGTACTAGTGGCCGTTTTTATGAAGCATGCGGACGTGTTTGACTTCGGTCGCGACCAACCACCACCGATTCCATCTTCCCGTGCCCATCACCTAATCAATACTGGATCTGCACAAACGATTTGACAGAAGGCATACCGCGAGTCGCCTTCCGAGCGTCAGATAATCGATGAACAAAACCGTGACATGTTACGCCGCGGCATTATTCAGGAATCTTCAAGCCCGTGGGCTTCTCCAGTGATCCTCGTCAAAAAAAGGCCCAGGCTTAGCCTGGTTAAGCCAAGAATGCGTTGCATATTGCGCGGTCTTTTTTTTTTTTTTGAGGGCGAGGTATTGCTTGGCGGCACTCGATTTTCTCGGCAATAGTTGGTTGTACTTGGATTTATTCGGTAAAAATTACGAGGAACTTTAGCGGCTAAAGTGGTGAAAGGCGAAAGCCTGAGTGCTTGGTTGTGGTACGCGATTGTTCAGTGCATATTTTGTTGGTGCATTAATTAACTGCCAATTAATGACGCTTAGGCTTCGCCTTTAGGAGTGGAACGCAACAGCGTGTTGTAACGCTGCCACGGAGTCGAAGGAACGCCACCTCCCGTTGGGCGCGATGCGTTGCCCTTTGAACGCAACGCTTTTTGAGGAAAGGAAATGGGCTGTATTCTCTGTCATCTCGGTGGACACATGAGCCGCACCGTACAGGAAGGGAGGAAGTGTGAGTGAAAGAAGAAAGAGGGGCCCTAATGAAGGAAATGAAAATTGTATTTGAGGAAAGGAAATTACGCAGTAACTGTCTCACATATCTCAGTAGACACTAGTCGAAAATTCTATTTGAGGAAAGCAAGTTGCGCAGTAACTGCCTCACATATTTTCGTGGACACCCGTCAAAATTCTCGCGCGGTGACGTCACGAAAATTTGGACCAATATGAAACGCGGACAAATACGCCTTGCTCGTCGGTAAATTGGATTTTGAGGAAAGGAAATGTGTCCCTCATATTTCGGTGGACACCTAAACCTCGCCGTAACGGGAAGGAAGGCAGATGGGAGTGAACGAAGACACCGTATTCACTAGACGCACCTTTGTTCATTCCAAACCATCGAGCTGGCATGGCAGAGCATTCGAGTTTCCGGCCACCGAGCGTGACGGACGGAGGATCATGAGCTCCGGCGGAGCGGCGATAGCGGCACTTGCTGGCCGCGGAAACAGGTTAGCTACCGACGCAGATCAGGAATACGAAATTGTTTTGCCTACCCTGCCTACAGGACGTGTTGTTCTTAACACGGTGTTTCTTCACGGCGACGTGCGAGGGAGGCCCTACAGGGTGGAAGATTTTCGGGATGCCCTGGCCAACGCTGGTGCGCTCCCCGACGTCGTGGCGTTGGGGGCGTATCAGATTAACCACGCGTGGGCGGTGACAATGAGCACTTCAGAAGCTGCGAAGAAACTTGCTGCCTGCAAAGAGCTACAAGTGAAAGAGCGCCGGTGCATTATTTTCGACCCTGAAGATCAGCAGGTAAAGCTGCGCCTGCATTGGATACTGCACGGTGTGGCGGACGACGACATCCGGACTGCTTTCGCGGCGTTCGGCAACGTGACGGAGGTGACGCGGGAGCGTTGACGTGTCCAAGGCTTGAAGGAGAAAGGCTCGACCACCAGGACCGTGCTACTGAAGTTGAAGCCGGGAATTAAGGTGGATAATTTGCCACACCAGGTCCGAGTAGCCGGTGAACTGGCTCTCGTTGTTGTCCCTGGGCGACCGATGCAGTGCCTGCGTTGCCACGGCACGGGACACGTTCGCCGCGACTGCAAGGTGCCCAGGTGTTCCCTGTGCAGGCGCTACGGACACGTGGACGCGGACTGCGTCCGTACCTACGCGTCAGCTACCAGGCTCGGAAAGGCGAACGACACTGCGGAACTCATGGACATCGCCGAGGCGGAGGAAGCAGCCACTGGTACGGACGAGGCGGGCAAGTCGGCTTCCACGCTTGCGACGTCTGGGACTCCCAGTGACGACACCAAAGCGGCCGACGGGAGGCTCCCTCGGCGTCTCTAACGAGACGTCAGAGAACGGGGAGTGCCCATCAAAGCCCGTAGTCGTCGAGGGAAAGGACCTGAACGAGGACCACCACGAGAATATCGGCGCCCGCACAACAAGCGTCACGCCCCCCGTTACCACCCCGGCGAAGCGTCCCCATGACCAGGCCAGCCCCAAAGGGGACAAAGTGGTAGCACCCGGCGTCGAGGAGCCCCCTGCAAAGACGACTCAAGCCCGGCGTTCGTCGTTACGGCCGCGCCCAAACCATGCGGCTGACAAACGGTACTCCTCCGCAGGCAAGGTACTACTCGAGAAGACTGATCTTCTTGCGCCGGATGATACCGGCGGCAACAGTGGCGTCTAGCTGCGCGCTAGACGCGGAAGGTAAGCACCATGCTGTTGGTTCCTTCCTCTTGCGTAAAAATGGCTCCCGCCTCCGCCTTTAGAGTCGCTACATTGAACGTGAGGGGCCTGGCGGCAAGGAAAAAACAAGGCCAGGTGCACCGACTTATTACGGAGCGCGAGATAGATGTATTGGCCGTGTAGGAGACGAAAGTGGACGGCAACGAAGGAACCGACAGCATGGTGCGACGTTTCACGACTAGATTTTATGCTGTCGTCAGTCAAGCAGTGGGAACATCGGCTAGCTGCGTGCTTTTTGTAAAGAAGATGCCGGGGCTAGAGGTGCAGGCTTATTTCTCGTGTGTGTCTGGCCGGTGCATTGCGCTTGATTTTTGTCTGAACGGCACTGAGTGGCGCATTGTTACCTTGTACGCGCCGAATGTGGTTGAGGAAAGGGTTGCCTTTTTCCAAAGTCTCCAAGAGCGCCTCTGCACGGAGAGGCGGCTCATTGTATTAGGCGACTTCAATTGTGTTCTTAATGCGCGCGATAAGTCAAGCATCCGGGGTTTCGAGACAGGAGCACTGAAGTGTTGATGCGAATGATCGAGAACGGAAACCTTGAGGATGTGGCTGAACTTATTGAGGGTGCGCTCACAGTGCAGTTCACTCATTTCAAGGGCTCAAGCCATGCACGGCTGGACCGCATTTACGCATCAGTCGACCTTGCCCCTGATTGCAACCATTATGAAGTTGTGGGAGTCTCTTTCTCAGACCACTGTTTAGTTGAGTGCTGCCTGGGAAGTGTGAACCGAAGCAAGGCATTTTCGCGGGGAATGTGGAAGCAAAACAACACCCTTCTTCACGACGAAATATACTACATAGCAGTAAAGGATGAAATAGGGAAAATAAACCCGCGCAAGAACCTGTAGATTTGGCAACAGTGGGAGCGAAGTAAAGAATCTTTAAAAATCAAAGCAATAGAAAGGGAGACATGCATCCGTTATAAGGAAAAACAAGACGAAGCTGAGCTAAGGGCACTGCTTCAAACGCTGATGAAGCAGGAATGCAAAGAGCCTGGGAAATGGATAGAAGATGTCAGGAAAACTAAACAAGAGATAGAGCTTATGGAAGAACGGCGTTATCGCGGAGCACTAGTGAGGGCAAGGGCGGAAGACAGCTGCTGGCGAAGCGCCATCGAAACGTGCTCTTGGTCTAGAAAAAGCGTGCGCTGAAAGAAATCACACCGATAAAATAGAATGGGGGGGGGGGGGTATCTTATCGGCAGACACTGACCACATCAAAGAAGCCTTTAATGAATACTACCAGAGGCTTTTTTCATCGACTCCTGTAAACGCAGTAGCCTTTACGCATCAGTTTCTTGGTGCAATGCCACGGCTTGACGAAGAAAGCAAGAAGAGAATGGAACTAGCAATAACTCACAGCGAGGTAGAGCACGCGATAGATCAGTTAAACCTAGGAAAATCACCAGCACCAGAGGGATTCAGTGCGGCATTTTATAAAGAATTTAAGCACGAAATTGTCCCAGTGCTGTGTACTATGTTCAATGAAGCCTATGAAATATACGTATTGCCTCCGTCTTTTGGGACCTCCCCTACAGTGCTCATACCTAAAACAGATGATATAGAGAAATTACAATTGGTTACAGCGTATCGACCCATAGCACTCACTAATGTGGACTACAAAATTTTTATGAAGGTATTGGCGCGAAGACTGCAGACAGTGATATCAGATTTTGTTGGACCCCACAAGACATGTGGAATCAAAGGGCGCTCAATTTTTTCCAACATTCACAAAGCGCGCAGTGTGCTTGAAAGCTGTGACGACATCATTGGGCGAGTAGCGATGCTTCAGATTGATCTCGAAAAGGAATTTGATTGTGTTTCCCATGAAATTTTGTCTACCGTTTTAGACCATGTGAACGTCGGTTCAGTTATCCGTAAGGGTGTAGCCCTGGCCTATCGAAACTGCACGACAAGACTGATTGTTAACAAGAGTCTGGGGGCCCCCATTAGCGTGCAGCGTTCGGTGCGTCAGGGCTGCCCCCTCAGCCCTCTCTTGTTTTGTATTTACATCGAAACGCTGTGCATGAAAATCATAGAAAACAATAGTATTAATGGCTTTAGGTTACAAGCAGCTGAAGTTAAGCTGCTGGCCTATGCAGATGACGTTGCAGTATTTACGGTTGATCAGGGGAGCATAGTTGAAGCTGTCGGGTGTGTACGCGCGTTCAGCGAAGTCACAGGTAGCGGGGTTAACTGGTCCAAGTGCCTTGGGCTCTGGCATGGATGGTGGCCATCCCACCCGGACCATTTCGCCAACGTACCGTGGGCGACGACCCCGGGCAAGTATTTTGGGCGTTCCGCTCGATGCTTATCGCGATAGCGAGGAGTATTGGAAAGAGCAAACTAAAGACGCACGTGATCGAGCTGGGAAATGGAAAGGCACCAGCCTGTCAATTTTCGCCAGAGCTACAGTCTGCAATCTTTTTTTTATTACCAAACTCTGGTATGTGATGCAGGTTTTGCATTGCTCGCGTGTGAACGTTCAGAAGCTACTCAGGATTTTTGCAGTTTTCATATGGGCGTCGGACTGGGAACGTTGTAGCAGAACGAACCTGTTCCGGCGGGTAAAAGACGGGGGCCTAGGGCTAGGGCACCTGTTTTTAAGGCAGCTGGTGAACCGTTTTTTCTTTTTTCGCGAATTCACAGACCCGTTCTGGCGCGCCGTTTGCCAAGTGAAGCTGCGGCGATTGCTGCCGGAGTTTGTGGTATCCACAGAAGAACTCTCTGGTGGAACTTTTGGTTACTACAAAGGGATTGTAGCAAGCGTTCGGTTTCTTTCGGCACGTTTTTCCACCGATTATTTGTGGAAAAGTGAAAGGAAAAAGTTGTACAATGATCTTTGTGATATTGTTTTCCCAGAGCCCATGTACAGGGCCTTGTACAGTGGAGGCCCGCGAGGGGATGTTTTAAAAAGGGTGAAGAAAATGCAGGTGCCACCAGGAGTAAAGACTTTCTTTCTTAAGTTACACACCGGGACGTTACCAGTTAAAAAGTTTCTAGAGGGAAAGGATTTATTTTTACCGTGGGGATCGAACTGCTTAATTTGTAAACAGCCTGAAACAATAGACCATGTTTTTTTGCATTTCTGAGAAGGGGTTTATTTTTGGGACGTGTTACAAAGGACCATAAAGAAAGAGCTATCACTCGACGTGCACAGAATTCGCTATTTAAGCACTGATAATGAGGATGGGGCACCTTTTGATCTCATAATGCTCTTGGGCCTCCACTGTATATGGCGCTCCAGAATGGCAGGCTACCATTGTGACAAAGACGCACGACCGGCCCGAATTTATTTTCGGGAAAGCATGGACTGGTTTCTTGCAATCCAAAAAGCAGCTGCGGAGCCTCCCGAGTGGCTCTCAAGACTAGAGCCGTTGTGTATGTTGCCCGCCTATGTTGGCATCGACGCGGCTGAGCAGGCCTCGTTCGTAAACTGGCCCCTGTGGGACCAAAACCTCTTCATTTGCGGAACCCAAGACACCACCATCGCAAACAAATTGGCCAGGGAATTCATCCTTTCTTCCAGCAAAGGACAGGTTCCCGTGCAAGGACACGGAAAATTGAGTGGTGAAGTGTGCCGTGGCATTATTACCGTCAACGAGCGGGAGACCACGGCAACGATCAAAGGCAAGATTGTGTGGAGGGACGGGGACATTGCCTTCGTCCGAAAACTGGGCAAATCATCGATAGCGCTCATCACTTTCGTGGTTAGAAGAGTGCCGCGCTTCGTCCACTATAACTCGACTATCACACCGGTGCGAGAATAAGCGCACTATTCCCGCCTGCTACCGGTGTGGTACCATTGGCCATCGTGCGAACATCTGCCCCAGGCCAGTGGAAGAAAGATGCGGCCATTTTTAACAGAATGTGGGACAACGGCCGAGGGTATGAAACCTCATGAGTGCAAGCCATCCTGCCTCGTGTGCGGGGAAGCCCACGTTACGGGCTCCCAAGCATGCAAGGGCAAGTTCCGGCGCGTCTCCAGGCGGCGCAGCGACCCCCCGTGGTACGCCCGCCCAAGGACACTCCGGTGCAACGTCCAAAGTCATCGCCGGGCACCGTGCCAGGAGGTGCTTCCGGCAGCCCAGCTGCGGGATCGCGGCGAGAAGGCGGCGACCCGGCCCCCGCCAGCCAACTTGAAGACGCCGCCGCAGCAATACTGTAAAACGTCAGATCAAGGCGCTCCGGCCTTCCGGCCTGAGGACTTCCCGGATCTCGGAGGCGCTACCCAGCAGAAGGCCTCCAAGAAATCACAGAGCAAGGTTGGTGGTCGACCTAGGGTCGTTTCTCAGTCCCCTCCTCTCCCTCCTCATCCCTCTCCCGAACTCATCGAGATGCGCCGCGAAATGGCGGCGCTACGCGAGCAAGTTAAACAGCTCGCGGCTGAAAACGAAATTCTCCGCATGGGAAAATCCACATCGTCGCCACTGGCACGCGAAGGTGCGCCCGCGTCCGAGAACCCGGAGCCCATGAGCGAAGGGTCTGTTCCCTAATCCAATGCGAGTCCTCTGGACGCTCTAGAAAACAGCGTAGCTGAAATTTATATTCAGCTTAGCGGTCTCGGCCAGCTAATTTCCGAAATTATTAACAGAACTATTGCCGAAACCACCCAGAAGATGACCCTCGCGGTCACAAGTAACATCAAAACCTGGATCAGCGATTCCAACCACCTGGGGCGTCGCCCAAGCCACACTAAGGAGCGTCCATCCAAATTCAACCGCCACATTGATCTGAGCGAAATTAGCGAGGACCCCATCGAACCTTCTTTGGCTCAGGCCGCCGGAAAGGCTGCGATGGCGGCTGGCCCAGCTCACCCCGAAATTCATCATGGCACAGGGTACTAAGCGACCCCGCCGCCCCCCAAAACAGCAGGCTTTTTCAGTTATTCAATGGAATTGCAGAGGTCTCAAAGACCGAAAAAAACAAGCTAATCTTCGCCTTTATCTCGAGAAGTTTAGTCACCCAACTGCGGTAGTCGCCCTACAGGAATCTGGGGCGGCAGTGAAGCTGTCGGGATATAATACGTACCAGCGTGGCCCCTCCACCTGTCTTCAAATCAAATCAAATCAAATTTATTCATTTTCATTTAGTACATGAGTTTTCCCGTCCAACCTAAGCACAGCGTGCTTGTTGGTTGTTCAGGCAGTACAGTGAATCACCGAATGTGTACAAAAAATTATGCACAAAACAATAAATTTGAGAACACTAATGCATGCATATTATACAAAAATTATGTATGCATATTGAGCAAATAGGAATGCAACTCGAGAAAAACGAAAACAAACATGAACAGACGTCATCACAACTTGAAATGAGCCATCTAAACAACTGAACAAATCTAAAAATATCTAAACAACTCTAAAATCTGAAGCAAAAGGGAAAGTAGATTATAGCAAAAACAGAGAAAGTAGATTATAACATGTAAGAGGCCATCAGTGATTTATCTGCAAGGATATGCACCATTTTCTTATTGCTTTAGTCATTTTACGTTTTGTTTTGAAATTGTAAAATTCTTCACCAAGTGTATTGAATACCTGTGGCACGTAATATCTCCGTATCTTTTTCCCATAATGCGTGAAGCAGCGCGGCTTAATATAAGCTTCTGTCTTTCTTAAGGCAGCGTTTTTCTTGACGGGTATTTTGAAAGCATTTGTAAAGTAATGACGTGTGAGCACTGTGTAATAAAATAGTTCCCGCATTTCCAGTACACCTAGTATACTGTATTTTTCCTCCTTATCAACCTCCTGCAGCATAGTACCATAAGTTATACTGTTTACAATTCTTTTAATTATGCGATTTATGGATCCCATTTTGTGATCAGAGCAGGTGCCATATAATCTAATGCCGTAGGTTATAATAGATTCAGCTAGTGCCTTGAATATGACGCGCCTTAAGTGCATCGAAGTCTTACCTCTGAGGTTGTACATCATCGCGGACACGGCTCTAAGCCTGTTACATATATACTGCACATGATTAGTCCATGCCATATGCTCATCAAATATTATTCCGAGATATTTTACTGAAGGTTCAAATGGTATGACATTACATGTGCACGAATCACAATGCGAGCCATGTAAAAAAAGTGACTTATTTAGGAGTACTCGCTTGTGCGGGTTTCTAAAACAGAGAAGTTTCGTTTTTTGCTGGTTTAAATAAATTGAGTTTTGAGCAAGCCAGTCTATTACCTTGCATATATCCTGCTGAAAGCTTTTGCTTGCAAAATGAAGATCAGTGAATTCTAGTGCTAGTGCTGTGTCGTCTGCATACTGAAAGATTCTCGACGTTAATTTCAAAAAACCGAGTTCAGAGACGTACATATTGAATAGTAATGGGCCCAGTGTACTTCCTTGTGGAACACCAAATTTGATCGCCCTAAAGTCACTGTATTTATCATCAATTCTAACGCACTGTGCTCTGTCTGTGAAATAGCCCTGAAAGAATTGATGAAATCGTCCCCGGAAACCCATGTTTTCTAACTTTTGCAACATTAATGCGTGATCAATAGTGTCAAAGGCTTTCGATAGGTCTAAAAATAGTGCTAATGTAAGATGATTGTTTTCAATGGCGGTGTTAACGTAATCCGAGAATTCTTCTAAGAGCGTAGTTGTGTTCCGGTCCTTTGTAAAGCCGTATTGTGCCGGGTTATTTAAAGAAAACTTCTCGCAAAAAGACTGCATAACTAATCCCACGTGTTTTTCCAAAATATGCGCAATAGCAGATATAATAGAAATCAGTCTGTAGTTTGCGCAGTCATTTCTTTTTCCGCTTTTATACACAGGCCTCACTATTGATATTTTCAATTGTCTGGGCATTATTCCGGTTTCTAATATGCCGTTTAGTATTTTGAGGATCACACCTTTTAATATGTTAAAGTTGCAGTACAGATCGCGCACACGGATCTTATCAAAACCTGGCAGCTTGAACATCTTCATTCTACGTATGATGTTCCACAACTCAGTCTCTGTTAACTCGGGAAGGTACGCTGTTTGTGCGCATGTAAGTATTGGCTTGTATTCTAGACGTTTTGTTCCATGAGCGACGCGCAGCTTATCTGTTGCGTGAATGAATGTGTCGTTAAACAGTTCACACAATGACTGTGTTTCTTCCTTCGGAAAGTTTTTTTCGATCGTCTCCTCAATCGTAGACTGTTTGACCCGGCCCATTAAACTGTTTGCTAATTTCCACGTCTTTTTTCCGTCGTTCTTGTTCAGTGCAAACTGCTGGGATAGGTATCTTCTTTTAGCCAGTCGCGTTTTGGCTGTTACAAGATTTCGCAATGTGCGAAATTGCTGTCTAAGTGCAGTGTTTTCAGGGTCCTTTCTACAGTTTTGCCAGGCTTTATCCTTTAAGTAACACAACTCCATAATTTCCTGCGTTATCCAGTGGTTGTCTGGTTTTCTTTGTTTAATTTTGACAGATTTGTATGATGTCGAGTATATTAGGTGCAACTTTGCAAGAAATGTATTATACAAAGTCATGTGATCCAGAGATAACATCGCATCCCAGTTTGTTTGCTGAATTGCATTGTCTACACTCCTGTCGTCTAAAATTTTCCTAGCTATAGGTCTTATGTTCGCACTACCTTCGTAGTTGGAAGTTTCTGTCATGGTTACTAGTGCCACAAAGTAGTGATCTGCGAGTTTCAGCTTAATTACTCCTGAAGAGCAGTGTTTGTCTGCCATGCGAACAACTATATGGTCGATGCACGATGTCGTTATCTTGGAACCTAAAAATTCCTCTCTAGTACATTTATTAATAAGGTTAGCTAAGCCAAACTCTGCCAGTAGGTCAAGATAGTCCCTGACTACCCTCTTTGACTCTTGCATTATATCTATATTTAGATCTCCGGCTAAAATAAAATGCTTCTCGTTCATATATGTTTTTACTAGTGAGCTAAGTTCTTCCAGGAATAAAGTGGTGTTCTTGCTGGGTGGTCTGTATATTGCACACACAGTGTAAGCTACATTCAATTTGTTAAGAGAAACAACAACCATTTCTGCGTTGTCTATGGATACCTGAATGTCTGCTTGAATTTCTGCTTGTCCACAAAAGCTACACAGCGCAAGAGGTCAATGTCGAATTAAATCTGCCCTACTCGTATGTAATGGTCTCCGTCCTCCCCTTGAAAAGGACTGACCCCCTCGTAGAAATTCTCAATATTTACTGTCCCCCTAAACGCAAGAACATAATTTTTTTCCGACATCTTCAGTAAGGCACTGAAGGTGGCAGGGCGCGACCCCCTTCTGATTGTGGGTGATTTCAACGCCCCCATTCGGATGTGGGTTTATCGCAAGGAGGAAACGCGTGGCAGAAAGCTGACGGAGCTTATCTCCACGCTGGGCATCACCCTCCAGACCGACCCTGCAGTCCCAACCAGAGTTGGTAACTCCGTGGACACGTGCCCTGATCTTACCCTCACTCGGAACATTCAACACGCAGAATGGATCAACACCGAGGACACCCTCGGCAGCGACCACTGCCTCATCAACATCATTCTCTACACCCGTCCCCTCAAGCAACCCCTAAACCAGGCACGACTCCCAGACTGGACGGCTTTCCGGCAGTCCTTGCCCCCGTACAGTCTGGTACAAAACGGCTATTCCTCTTGGGCCCACACCCTTATACAAAATATTCACAAACACGACAAGCAAATTCAGCTTACAGATAGGATGACGGATGTGGATAACCATCTCCTTCATCTCTGGGAGGCGCGTCGCAGTCTCACAAAGAGACGGCGTCGCCAGAAACACAATCGGAAGCTCAAACTCCGAATTCTCGATATCACCCAGCAGGCGGCGGACTACGCTGCCCAGCTTGCCATCTCCAACTGGGTGGATCGCTGCAATCTGGCCGCTAGGCAAATGTCTAGTCGCAACACATGGAGACTTTTCCGTAGTCTGACCGATCCCACCGAAACACGCACTGAAGCCCAAAAACACCTTCAAAGAGCTATTCACAACTTTAAGGACAATACGGACCAGCTGGCACAGACATTGCGGGATCGATATCTGTGCCAGACAAAAGACTCCCGGGGGTCGGAGCATCTCTATGCAGGCAGAGAAAATCCTGATCTCGATCGGCGATTTCAACTCCATGACTTACGGGCGGCTCTTGCCAAAATGAAACGAGGCACGGCTCCGGGTCGGGACAAGGTAACGGTCAAACTTTTGGCCAACCTACCGGATCCGGCGTACGAAGCACTCTTAGAATACATAAATGCCATCTTGGAAGGGTACGATCCTTTACCCATAGAGTGGAAAACTGCGCTATTCGCCTTCATCCCGAAGGCCGGCAAACCAATCAATAGAGACAACCTCCGACCCATTTCCTTAACATCGTGTGTGGGCAAACTCATAGAAACTATGGTTCGAGGTCGACTCTCAGAATACTTAGAAAATCGCAACACCTTCGCGGATACCATGTTCGGTTTAAGGCCGCATAGGTGATCTCAAGACATACTCCTCCAACTAAAACATGAAGTGCTTACTCCTGTCGAGTGCCCTCATAACGACAAGATAGTTCTGGCCTTGGACCTTAAAGGAGCATTTGACAATGTTAAACACAGCGTCATTCTCGCCCACCTGAGCGAGACTGACTGCGGCACTAACGCTTTCAATTATATTAAACACTTTCTCACGGATCGGCAGGCCTTCGTCCGCATCCAGGACGAAGAGCACGGCCCGTACAGTGTGGGTAGCAGGGGTACACCACAAGGCGCTGTACTGTCCCCTCTGCTCTTTAAGTTAGCAATGCTTCACCTACCCTCTAAATTGGCCGATGTCGAAGGCATCCAGCATGCGCTGTATGCCGACGACATCACTATTTGGGCCACCCAAGGTAACGTGGGTCACATGGAGGAATGCCTGCAAGCAGCCGCTGACATAGTAGAGAACTATGCGGCGTACTGCGGCCTCCAGTGCTCCCCACAGAAATCAGAATTCGTGCATATTCGGCCATCGCCGAAGTGTGCAATCCCCATTTCCCTCTCCCTCGCCAGCGGCCCCATCCGTGAAGCACCGGACATCAGAGTTCTCGGACTCTTTATTAGTAGAACACGTCGCGCAGACACAACACTGGCAAAGCTGCGTAAGGTTGGAGACCAGGTGGGCCGCATGGTCCGTCGGGTCTCCAACAAACGCGGAGGTTTACGAAGCACACATGCATTGCGACTCGCACATGCTTTCGTTACGAGTCGAATACTCTATTCGACCCCCTACCTTCACTTATGCAAGCAGGACGAAGATGTCTTGGAGGTTACCCTCCTTAAGATCATCAAGAGGGCGCTCGACCTTCTGATCTCCACCTCCAACGTGAGGCTCCTCGCGCTGGGAGTGGTGAACACCTATCGGGAGCTGCAAGAAGCGCACCTCACCAACCAATACACGCGTCTTGCCCAGGCCGTGTCCGGTCGTCGCCTTTTGGACCGACTACACATTCAACACAACCACTACACAGAGGAATGGGTACGAGTGCCCGAAATGTGGAGATGCGCCATCCACGTTCACCCCTTCCTACGAAAATGTCCAAAGAAGACCATAATGGCCGGCGGCAGGCGCGGGCGGATGCCCTCCAACTCCATTATGGTAACAAATACGGTGTATTTTCTACGGACGTGGCCGGCCCGCACCGCTCTAGGGGGGGGGGGGGGGGGGGGGGTACACGGCCGCGGTCATACACCAACAAATACAGGTGGACGGGCTCACTTTCAAAGCTCTCAGCGCAACTCACGCTGAGGAGGTAGCCATCGCCCTGGCGGCCTCCCACCCTCAGGCGCAATATATCCTCTCAGACTCGCAAGGAGCTTGTCGAAATTACGAGCTGGGTTGGGTCTCCCTCACAGCTTATCGAATACTTCGGAACGCGGCACGGGACCGAGATCCTACGCTCCGCTACTTAGTCTGGACTCCGGGCCACCAACGCCTACAAGGTAACGAGGCTGCAGACGCAGCCGCCCGCGCACTCACTTCCCGGGCCCCTGGCGATGACCTTACCGATTCGGATCTGGACAACGAACCCCTTTTAAAATTTAAAGACATAGCCAATCACTATCAAGACTCTCACCGCAAGTACCCGACCCCCCTCAAGGGGCTGGAAAAGCAGGTGAGCGTCTTCTGATAAGACTTTTTACGAATACATTGCTGTGCGTGCCCAGCAGTCATGAAACACTTCGACCCCTCCTTTCCTGGCCTCTGCCCATACTGTACGGAGGTGGCTGACACCTACCATATGGTGTGGGCATGCCAGAAAAATCCTTCCCTCACCCCCCACCCCATCCCAACCCGAGAGGACTGGGAGGCGGCCCTCCTCGGCTGCCACGACCTTCCGGCCCAACAGGCCATGGTCCGGCGTACCCGAGCGGCGGTAGAGTCAAACGGGGTCCCGGAATAGGGACCCCACCTAGTATTGTGAGGGGGGTGGCGCACTAGGGGCCACCTCCAAAACTACCTCTCTATGTGTAGTAACTTGTAATAAATGCTTTTCACCACCACCACCACCACTGTCACAAAAATGGATGTTTACCCGCTCCCACGCGTTGATGATGCCTTTGACTGCCTCCACTCAGGGGGCGCTGTTAGCGCGCGGAGCGAGTGGACGTACAGCGCATCGTCTCCGCCATATTTTGGCTGGAGCCACGGTTCCTTTTCCGGAACCCCGTCAACACAGCCGTGTCTGTCTTTGCGAAGTCGACAGCTACATGTGGACACCACTCACACACAGGTGGGGCAACATTTACGCATTTTAGGGCCGATCGTCACTTGCGTTTCGTGGCGACGGCGCTAGCCCTACGCGTGCGCCGACGCTCGGCCGTGAGTGAGTCGTCCACCCGTGTCAAGATGGCTGACCAAAAAGCACAACGCGGCTACAACCCGCACGCCATGGCCTGGTCCGAGGTTCCTTCAGCTCCAACGCCTGAGAGTCCGGATTCTGCGCCCATCGAGACCCCGAGGCTCTTCAAAGTAGTGGAACGCCGCTCCCGCAAGCGGAACGCCGCCTCCAAGAAAGCGGACGCCACGTCGGCAGGCCGCTCAACACGGCACAACGCTGCTGCGCGCGCTGCAGCCCTTCACGGAGGGGCCCAGTCTAAGACCGGACCCTCTTGGAAACCAAAGCCACTACCGCGTCTTTATCCAGAAGACATCGTCATCATCCTGAAGCCCCGGGTTACCGTCGCTCTCAGGGATGTATACCAACATGGCGAGCTGGGAGCAGCGTTCACGGCCTACCTGGGTGCCAAGGCCGCAGCATCCCTCAGCCTGCTCCCCACATGGGAGCAAATCCTGATCGTCGCAGGCACAAGGGAGCCGCACGTCGCGGACAAGCTTCTGCGGGATTTTCAACTAACATCACCGAAGGGCCAGCTCTCCATGTACGGCCAGTTGAAACTAACTGGGGACGTGTGCCGCGGCGTCATCACCGTGGCCAAGCACGAGACCAGTGAGTCCATTCAAAACAAGATCCAGTGGCGTGCTGGAGAGCTTGCCGATATCCGCCAGCTTGGAAAATTCGACGTCGCGTCGCTCACCGTCGTGGGAAAACTGGTGCAGCGATACGTGAATCATAACTCCGAGGTGACCCTTGTGCCTTCCTACAAGAAAACCATTCCGGCCTGCGTGCGGTGCGGCACTGTGGGCCACCGAGCAGACACCTGCCCCTGCCCGGATGAAAAGTGCGGCCTGTGTGGCCAAACGGCGCCGACCGTCGACGTAGTCAAGGCGCCGCATGAATGTACTCTGTCATGTGCAGTCTGCGGGCAAGCCCATGCTACCATCTCCCGCGACTGCACGGGAAAATTCCGGCAGCTCAAGGTGCATGGCCCCAAGGCTAAACGCCCAGAGGTGCCAAAAAACCAGCGACCTGTCAAGCAGCCAAGTCATTCCAAATCAGGTGCCGGTGGCAGAACGCCGCGTGGTGCTCACGGCGCTGACCAGAAGACATCGTCACCTTCTTCACTGTCGGTGAAGCCAGCGCCCAGGAAGAAGACGGCGGCTCCACCGCCCAGCGGCAGAGACACTGGCCACTAACCGGCGATCAAGACAATTGGCGCTGCCGACGCCCGGGCATCAGCGCCTCAACACGACAAACAGGTGAGCAGCTGGGCTGAGATCGCCTCCTCTTCCTCCCATCCCTCACCCTCCCCCGTAACCGTTTTCCCGCTCGACGCGGAATAAAAAAAACAGATAGACGTGCTCCGGGCACAGAATGAGCTTTTGCTCAACAAAATTCGAAATTTAGAGTCAAAATTTGTGTCCGCCGCACCGAGCCCGCAGAACTCGGACGCAATGGAGAGCGACGCGGAGATCTCGCCTGCCCTCGCGACAGCCATCTCTGCGATGGAGGAGCGCTTAACCTCTAAATTGCGATATATGATCGAGACCGCCATGGACCAGATCTTGACAAAGGTCAAATCTGCCGTCCCCGCGGTCATCATAAAACACATCTCGGACAACCCCCGCCTCCTCCGTCGGACGGGGCCCATTTGGGACGTATCCCGCCCTTCAAAATTCAACCGTCTGATTATTGATTCGGACATTGAGGACAGCTGCCCCGCTCCTTCCGTCATCACCCCCTTGATGGCGCAATTAGCTAGCTCTGAGGCAGCCAATCCCTCCTCCTCCCTCCCAAGAAATTTAAATCATGGCGAGACACCTTAATCAAAGGAGTTCCGCCATCTCGAATTCGGCCATGTCAACTTCAATAACACATTGGAACTGTAGAGGCTTTAAGGACCGCACTAAGCGGGCCAATTTCCGCCTCTACCTTGAAACTTTTGAGTCCTTACCAGCCGTGGTTGCCCTCCAAGAGCCAGGCCTGGGCGTCACAATTTCAAATTACACGACACTCCAAAAGGATCCCGCGTCTTGTCTTCTCGTTCACAAAGACTACACAGCCAACCTAGTGGATCTCGACCTCCAACTAGAGTACTCTTATGTAATGGTGACCCTCCTACCAGTCCGCCGCAGGGACCCACCGTTGCATATACTCAACGGGTACTGCTCTCCCAAACTAAAGCGAGTGACTTTTGCGGACCTCTTTAGCCGCGCGCTAAGAGTACCGGACCGCGATTCCCTGCTGATTGTGGGCGACTGTAACGCTCCCAGTCAGCTGTGGGGGCATCGCAAGGAGGAGTCGCGCGGGCGTAAGCTGGCGGAGCTTGCGTCCACGTTGGGCCTCACCCTCCACACGGACCCTGTCCACCCAACCAGGCTAGGAAATTCCGTGGCACGGGATACGTGTCCGGACTTAAGCTTCACTCGCAACATACGCCACGCAGACTGGCTAAACACCGAGGAGACCCTCGGTAGCGACCACTGCATCCTTAACACTACAATAAGCACACGCCCCTTCAAGCGTCCCAGAACACAAGCCCGTATCCCAGATTGGACGAAATTCAGGCAAAATTTTCACTCACTTGATAACACACCCATTTCCGAGCAAGGCTACCCAGCATGGTCCCAACAGCTGCTGAAACACCATTTCTCGCACGAAACTCAGATCCAGCTCTCAGAGGCGGTCACGGACGTGGATACCCACCTTCTACACCTCTGGGAAGCCCGTCGCAGCCGCGTCCGCCGTTGGCGACGCCAAAAACATAACAGAAAGCTTAAAGCTCGAATTGCCGAGCTTACCTAGAAAGCGGCAGAGTACGCGGCCCAACTCGCCGAATCGAACTGGGTGGATAGATGTAACATGGCCGCGCGACAAATGTCCAGCCGCAACACGTGGCGTCTCTTTAGAGGCCTACTCGACCCAACGCAAACATGAACCGAAACAGAAAAACATTTTCAGTGAGCCATTCACGCTTTCCCTGGCAACACAACTCAACTGGCACAGAAACTTCGAGACCAGTATCTGTGTACAGCCCAAGACCCCCGTGGATCTGCGTACTCTTATGCAGGCAAGGACAACACGGAGCTGGATCAACCTTTCCAGCTCCATGATCTGCGGGCGGCTCTTGCCAAAATGAAACGGGGCACTGCGCCAGGAAGGGATAACGTCACCGTCAAGCTTTTGACGAACCTGCCTGACTTGGCGTACCAGTCACTCCTCGACTACATCAATGCAATTTGGCGCGGGTACACCCCCCTGCCAATTGACTGGAAAACGGCTCTAGTCACATTTATTCCTAAAGCAGGCAAATCAATTGACACAGATAACCTTCGCCCCATCTCTCACCTCTTGTGTGGGCAAACTAATGGAGACGATGGTGCGGGATAGGTTATCTCCATATCTTGAACACAAGCATGTTTTTTCGAGCACCATGTTCGGATTCCGCCCACACAGATCCGCACAGGATGTCCTCCTGCAATTTAATCGGGAAATCCTTGACCCCCTCGAATGCCCTCGTAATGACCGGGTAGTACTCGCCTTGGATCTTAAAGGGGCATTCGACAATGTAACACACGAGATCATACTCACTAACCTAAGCCAGACCGACTGTGGTCTCAACACATTCCGATACATAAGCCAATTTTTAATGGATCGTCTATCCTACATCCGAATACAAGATACAGAGCACGGTCCCTAACTACTCGATACGCGGGGACCCCCCCCCCCCCCCCCCAGGGGCGGTACTTTCCCCGCTGCTCTTCACTCTGGCTATGATACACCTGCCGGCACAGCTGGAGGGTGTTGCCGGTGTGCAGCACGCCCTGTACGCCGATGACATCACCCTGTGGGCCACGCAGGCTAGCACAGGGGACATTGAAACCAGCCTGCAAACAGCGGCGACAATAGTAGACCGCTACGCCCGTCGCTGCGGTCTTCAATGTTCCCCTCAAAAATCGGAATTTGTGCACCTCCGCCCCTCGCAGAAGTGCACAACCAAAATCTCTCTTTCCCTTGAGAGTGGTCCCATACGCAAAAGTGACGAGATACGGGTACTAGGACTCTACATCCACAAACACAGGCGGCCAGACACTACACTGACCAAACTCCGTAAGGTGGGGGACAAGGTGGGCCGCATGGTGCGCCGGGTTTCCAACAAACGCGGGGGTTTACGAAGTAAGGATGCCTTGCGGCTGGCAAACGCCTTTGTAACCAGTCGAATTCTCTATTCGACTTCTTATCTCCACCTACGGAAACAAGAGGAGGATGCGCTGGAGGTCATCCTTCGCAAAATTATTTAGCGTGCCCTTGACCTCCCCATCACTACTTCAAATAGCCGGCTTATGGCTCTAGGGGTGGTGAATACTTTTCGGGAGCTCCGGGAGGCGCACCTTACAAACCAATACACGCGCTTGTCGCTAACGGAGTCGGGTCGCCGCCTTCTCGCTCGACTCCATATCCAACACACCCATCCAATGGAAGACAGATTTCGCATCCCAGAACTGTGGAGACGTGCCCTCCACGTGCGGCCTCTTCCAGCAAACATGTCACACGAAGACCGTAATGGTCGGCGCCTGGCACGAGCGGAAGCGCTAGCTCGACATTATGGCAACAAAACAGGTGTATGCTACGTGGACGCCTCCAGTCCTCACCACGGAGGATGGTACACGGCCGCGGTAGTTCACAACAGCAACACAGTTAACGGCCTCCTCTTCCGAGCCAGCAGTGTAACACAAGCAGAAGTGGTCGCGATTGCTCTCGCGGCCTCACATTCCGGTTCAAAATACATAATCACCGACTCGCGGGGGGCCTGTCGGAACGTCGAACAAGGCTGCACTCCCTTCCTAGCCTATCGAATCTACCAAAATTGCATACGGGATACGGACCCCGCACACCGTTACATTATGTGGGCCCCTGCTCATCAGGGGTTGGCAGGAAACGAGGCAGCAGACGCAGCCGCCCGCGCGCTCTCTCACCGGGATGTTTTCTCCTCCCCATCCGATCAGGAACCCGATTTTAATCCGGTCTTTATATTCAAAGATATTACAACACGTTATCAAAATTGTAATCGCCTTTACCCTAGCCCATGTAAAGGCCTAAAGAAGGTGGATGAGCGGCTCCTTCTCACCAATACATTGCTGTGCCCGGCAGCGCTAAAACATTTTGACCCCTCCTTTAGCAGCAGCTGCCCACACTGTAGTGCAGTGTCTTCTGACACCTATCACATGCCCAAGCAGCACAAATTGATTGGTCCAACAGTAGCAAAAGAGTGGCGGAAATTGGCATGAACATTGGTCCTACACTGGCATTTGAGCAATCCGAGACTTTTTCCAACAATGGCCCTTCATTCATGCCAAGATTGTGCCTATACTCAGCCAGTCTAGCTACCAGCATTGACCCAACATTCAGCCAGTCTATCCACAAATGGCCAACGTTCGTGCCAAGACTATGCCCATGTTCAGCCAATCTATTAATTATGGCCCTACATTCGTGCCAATACTATGCCCATATTCAGCCAATTTATGAATAATGGCCGACATTCACGCCAATAGCACGCCCACATTCAATCGATCGGTCAATAATGGCCCGAAATTCGCGCCAATAGTATGCCCACATTCCGCCAGTATCAATAATAGCCCCAGGTTCGCTCCGACTTGTGCGCACTTTTCCACCCTTGATCTAACTTTTATAGGTGGCATATCAATTGCAAGGCCAGTGGGAAATTGCATGCGATCGGGGGTCCCACCTAGTTTTGTACCACACCTCTTGCTGGCCAGCAACAATGCAGACATATACCGCTTGTTTTCCACCAGCCGGAGCTTGTATGTGTAACATTTTACATATAAGCAGTCAGCAGACATACAAAAAAGAAAGAACGGATTCAAAGAACGAAATTTATTGCATCTACGGTGCCAGTACATCGTGAAATGCACTTTGCCGGAGCCCCTGAATCGATGAGTCGTATCGGCACTAATCGTTGCACTCCTCTTGTAAGCGAATTTTTGCAGTGCCTTGAAACAAATTCCTCGCCAAGCTCTTGCACGTTGACACGTTGAACGAAGCCTTAGCGAGTTCAAAGATCTCTTTGAAGTACACGCTGTCTTCATAGCAATCTGGCGCGAAATGTTCCGAACACAAGCGGGACTGCTTCCTCGGAGAACAGTTTACACGGCGGACAGCTCTCACCAACTTGTCGCGAAGGTTCTTATCGCTAGGAAACCTACGCTAGATCACGCCCGTTGTCACAGATCAAGAATTTGTGCACCCCACAGCAGAACAGAAGTTGCCGTGACCCATCACTCTGGCGTACACGTCACATCAGGCACGTTGAGATGGCGCGAAATTGCACAGGCGGTCGAAATAATTCCGGAGAGCTCCACTACGGACCTCTTTCTTCCTTTCTTCTTTCACTCCTCCGTTACGTCGCGGTTCGGGTGTCCATTACTGCGTCATTTACTTTCCTCAAAACCAATTTTCAGTTTTCCCCTGCACTGCCAGCGCCAGCGCGCGCCCAACCAGCTTGACACGCCGCCCCGCCCGTGACGTCACAGAACAGGGTGGCCTGTAGAAGTTGCTCAATCAGTGGGTGCCGCTCGCGTCGAGGAGCGCTTGTCTTCAAAATTCGTTTGCGGAAAAACTACGCCGGTTTCAGGTGCGAAATTTTACATGAGGCATCAGACTATGATAAAGAATACAGACTTAAAATTTCATTTCAATCGATGCACATCGAAAAATCGCCGGAGTTGCCCTTTAACCAAGTCGGCCAAATGGCAGCGAAACACATCCAGCACAAGGATGGACGGCAGAGATAACAATGCACCTGGTCACCTGCACCACACGGACTTTACCCAGTCCAAGACTAGATCCTCATTCATCCACCCTTTCTCGTGACATCTCACTATGACGTTTTTCTGCAGCTCCTCTCCTTTTCGCATTATTTTCCTTTTGAAAATCACCTAAGCGGGGAGCTTGTGGCCATCTGCCGTGCACGATAACATGACTGTAACTCGCGTCCTCTCGTTGCCAGTGGACCGAACGCTAAATTGTTTAAACCCCTTCTCGTGCACGGCGAGGAGCGATGGCATGTCGAGGTAAACCAGTGTCTCATCGGCATTGCCTATTTGGCCCAACAGAAAGTTCTTCGACTTGCACAAAGAAATAACGTGGTGCTGAAAACTCACAAGCAGCTCTTCAAACGCTTTAGGCAGTTTCTGTGAAATCGAGGTCCGCCGGCGTAGGGAAAAGCCAGCACGGCACATGCAGCGATGGATCCAGTGCTTGCTTGCTTTGAAGGCAGAGTGCAGAATTCCTTTTTCTTTTGCCAGCTCTCTAGCTTTCGCCTGCATAAGGCCCACGCTCACAGCTAGATGCGCGGCTCGCTGTTGTCGTACAAACTCTGTCAGGTCAAGTTCAATCCCTTGGAAAGCGCCATTCTTCGGGCCGCGAAAGCTTCATCACGTTCCGCTGCACGTGAAAAGGGCTTCTTGCTGTCGTCGCCATCCATAATTGCTTCCTTCGACAACACCAAACTGCCTCCCGGCCACACTGTTGCCGATGTTCTCCGCAGCTAAAATCACTTTTCGCTTGAAAGCAGCCGAGTACGGTTTTCGAGACCCTGACACCGTGCTCCCCAAAAAAATATCCACTTCACGAAGCGTGGCTCACATGCGAGCACGTGCGTTGTCAACAAGCACATGGCACACCATGAACCCCCAGCGCACCGAAGAGAAGAAGACGTGACGAGTATGTGCGTTGTCAACAAGCACATGGCCCACCACGAACCCCCAGCGCACCGAAGAGAACACGACGTGACGAGTATGTGCGTTGTCAACAAGCACATGGCACACCACGAACCCCCAGCGCACCGAAGAGAAGACGACGTGACGAGTATGTGCGTTGTCAACAAGCACATGGCACACCACGAACCCCCAGCGCACCGAAGAGAAGGCGACGTGACGAGTATGTGCGTTGTCAACAAGCACATGGCACACCACGAACCCCCAGCGCACCGAAGGGAAAACGACGTGACGAGTATGTGCGTTGTCAACAAGCACATGGCACACCACGAACCCCGAGCGCACCGAAGAGAAGACGACGTGACGAGTATGTGCGTTGTCAACAAGCACATGGCACACCACGAACCCCCAGCGCACCGAAGAGAAGACGACGTGACGAGTATGTGCGTTGTCAACAAGCACATGGCACACCACGAACCCCCAGCGCACCGAAGAGAAGACGACGTGACGAGTATGTGCGTTGTCAACAAGCACATGGCACACCACGAACCCCCAGCACACCGAAGAGAAGACGACGTGACGTCGTTTGTCGAGAGTAATGAAGCCAAGCCGTAGCCACGCGCCAATAGCAAAGCCAGGCTGTAGCCACGCCACAATAACAAAACCAAAACTTCGAGCAACTTCGAAAATTTTTGTTCGGATCCACAAATAGTACGAGGCGGAAATTCAGGATGCTAACTACGGGAAAAAAAAAACTCGTATTATACGCGGGTTTTTACGGTATAGCAAACAGTCAAAAAACATGCTTCTGGAGGAGTGAATATCAGATTTAATATCAAGCACTACTCGTATCGGAGAAAGCTGGCACAATTAGCAAGAAGCCCTAATTCTAACAACCCCGCCATCAAGTGCTTCCCAGGTGGGTATCACATGGGCGCTTCCTACCGAGTTGTCACACTGCTCAAGCAAGCAAGGGTAAAACCCAGTGCAAAAAAAGAGGTTATTTAAAATAAGTAAAGCACAGCTTGTGTTTTATAACGTGCAAACGAGCACTAGCTGCTTGTACAGAATGATGTATACAAAAGTATTCGAGTGCATTCCTGGGGAAATTAAAATAAATCCACTGCTTACCTGACCATGTTCATTGCATGTTTCAAAAGATGGGGACAGCTCAGGTGGCATTGCAACAGCTGAAAACACAATGATTATATGTGTGATCATTAGCTCAACATCTCACAAATTATTTGAAAAACAGGAAAAGTTGTATCTCCTTACAACCTTACATTTGCAGTTTTCTCAGCAACACTACCACCTTTCCGCATAAAAAAAAGTCCGTAGGGTTCCCGAGAAGTAATATATCTCTCTTGCTTAATTCGATATTTCCCTTTAGTGTCACTTAATGAGGTACATCAGATGCAATTAAGTATCATTTACAAACCTATAACATTTCCTTCTGCAATATATCTTAAACAACAGCATATAGGAACATACCCTTGGAAGTGCGAGTACCGGAGCTCTGTGCCCGCTGGCTCCCTGAAGTATGTCCAGCTGGAAGAAAAATAACCCACAAAAAAAAATTCAGAGGACACTTATGCTCCTTCTACCTCAAGGGTATGATGTGGTAAGAGTTAAATAAGTCCCTGCAGTGGCGTGGGGTCCTCTTTGCTTATCACCTTGCAGACACGGTGTCATTCTCTAGTTCACATTCATAGATAATAGGGAGTCTTCGTATCGATCCTGGCACAGTGCTGTAACAGATAAGTGATGCATCACTGCCGCCATGCCACAGTGGCTCAGTGGTTATGGCGCTCGGCTGCTGACCCGAAAGATACAGGTTCGATCCCAGCCGCGGCGGCCGAATTTCGATGAAGGCGAAATTGCAGAGGCCTGTGTAATGTGCAATATCAGTGCATGTTAAAGAACCCTGATCAAAATTTCTCAAGCCCTTCACTACAGTGTCCCCCATAGCCCGAGTCGCTTTCGGATGTTAAACCCCCCTAACCCAAACCCGCACCACTGCAGAAAGAGGAATGCAGCCCGCAGTGGGGCTTGGGAAACCAAGGTCGATCTTCCTGAGCAACTTTTCACTACCAATCAAATTACCAGTCACGGTGGCAGAAAAGAGTGAGCAGAAAAATGCACTACGCCCGAGCTGCTGTTGATAAGGCAGAGCACAAGGCTGATCAGAAAATCGCACCTATCCTTTAATGCCATTTTAAGGACAGCACAGCAAGCAATGGAAAGGAAAATGATAGGTGTAACGTTAAGTTACAGGAAGAGGGCAGAGTGGGTCAGGTAACGAACACGGGTTAATGACGTCCTTGTCTAAAGCAAGAGAAGAAATGGGCTTGAGAAGATAATGTAATGCAAAGGGAAGACAACCGCTGGTCCTTAAGGGTAACGGAATGGATTCCAAGTGAAGGCAAACGTATCAGGGGGCGGCAGAAAGTTAGGTGGGCGGATGAGATTAAGAAGACTGCGAAGATAGGGTGGCCGCAGCTGGCGAAGGACAGGGTTAATTGGAGAGATAAGGCCTTTGTCCTGCAGTGGGCGTAGTCAGGCCGATGATGATAAGAGAAACATGTGTATTACACTCAAAAGGTAAGCATAAAGAATGATGATAAAGCTTACAGCACTGAGCGGCAGCCTGGTGCTGTAGTGGCTGCACTGGTGCTGCGTGGTCCAGGACATCCACAGTGCTGGCCATTAGGTCTGGTGGTAGGACAGAAACATTTTCATTGTATATTAAGTCAATGACTACAGACACAAAAGTACAAAAGTTTGTACAAAATGAATAGCTATGACATGCTGCACAGGTAATACACATACAGCGTTCTTTATCCTCTGTGGTGATGTGCCACAATGGATGCATTACATGATTGTCAAGCCGAAAATCCGGGAAATATACCTACCACTTGGGGCTGCAGATGCATGCACTGGCATGTGTGGAGCTGGGCACCCAAAGCTTGGGAATGAAGCCGGGGCTGCCATTGGCTCTGGAGTGGCACAAACAGCTGCTGTCGGCTCTGAGAAGACAAATATTTCAATAGTATCGAGCCAAGCGCTGCAAGCGTTGCAACACAGAGACAACAGTTTGCAAAAAATGGGGCCCAAGACAAGCCGTGCAGGCAATTTAATGCAAGCCATTTACGAAACACAGCCAACAGTAAAATATAGCGAGTTCGATGGAGAAAGGCTAAAATTTATGAGTTGGTACATGATCACAGCACATGAGAGCAGACAAAATGGACTCAAACGCTGACTATCAACTGAATTTAATGAAGAAACAAAGCTATTTATACATATGCAGTGAAAACCAAAAATGCAAAACGCAGCCAGACCAATTGTGGCAAAAACGTGCGGGGTGACATACCCCACTAACCTGTCACAGAAGGTGACAGAAGGCTTGCTGATACATGCTTCACCATTGTTATGAATACAGACAGCCTCCAGCATGTCGTGCGTCAACCTATATCTACTCAGAAAAGGTTGAACGTTTTCTTTCAAGAAGTGTACATGCGCTTCATATACGATTATTGCCACAATAATTGGCTACAAAATTCCAGTTATGGAACTTTTTGCTGAACAAGTAGACTCGTAGGTGAATTTGAGCTAAGAAATGCCGGCAGTGTTAACCCCCTAAAATTCAAGAAAGAGATACGGGCATTTAAATACCATTATGCGATCACACAGTGTTAGCATTAAGTCTTCTCCTTGGTTGCATAGCTGTGGCTGGCACCTCAGTGCATTAATAAATGAAAGCCCAGCAAAAGTTCAGTGGCATTGGTTGGTTGGCCCTACCCCTTCCCGGGTTGTCACACGCCTCGTTGTTCTCGTCGAACTGGCTGAAAAGGCCGCTGGGACACAGGACCGCCCTGCCAGCATCTAAAGCGGTGCCTCCTGCCTCCCCGGCCTAGTGCCTAAGGGAACGTGGGGGAATGCCATTTCTGATGGATAGTAAAAGTTCTTTCCTCCTCTTCCTTCTCCCACGGCAATCACTTGCGCAATTGTTCGGCCACTTCAGGACCTCCTTCGTCCATGGTGACAACCCACTGGGCTCTTAACTTGACAGCCACCATTTGCCCTCTCTCTCCTCTCCCTTGCAAGTGGAGAGGGAGACTTTCCTCACTCCACTTTGTCACAAAACTAAATAAACATGAATAAAAACAGCAAACAGACAGCCCTAGATATACATCAACCACAGTAAAATCAACCTACCGTCCAAAGCTGCAGCTGCCTCATATTCCACCACTGGAGCTGATGCCGCATTGCTTGGCCAGGGTTCGAAGGTGGATGTCAGCTCTGGAAGCAGGCCAGAAACAATTTTAAGGGTATTTGTATTGATAGAGTAGTGACACAAACGCAGAGCAGTCACCCAAAATGAGGGGTAATGACAAACTGCAGGTAATTTAAAAGGACACTAAGGGGGAATACTAAGCTATGATAGGCTAGGGTGACAGGTAAGGGTCACATGACAGCAAATGTCATTTTTACTGGAAACAAGGCTTTCGTAACCCAGAAAAATGTATAAAAATGAAGTGCACATGACACTACCACACGCAAGTCCGTGCAACTGCACTATTAATATGTCTACTCTCCTTTCTACACTTATCTATGCCATTGTGCCGTCAATTAGAAATTATTGCCAAAATACGAAGAAAGCATCGAAAGCATGACCAAGAACATGAACAGTTTCGTAATTAAAAGAGCGCAGGGAAAGGCATATGGAAATTGTACACAGCAAGTTCAGAACCACGAACTCTCAATGGCATTCACACTCTATTGTGCTCCGAGGAGGCAGGCCTGCACTTGCACCTGACTGCCGTGAAGGTTGACTCGCAGGCTAGTTTAGTTCCAGTCTACTAACTACGTTTCTGGCCTTTGGAAGGGACACCTCTGACTGGTTGGACAGCTCCAATGCAAATGAGTCAAAGAAACGGCATCACTGTGCCGATTTTTGTGTGGTTTGAATGTGGAAGGGCTTTGAGACTTTCATTTGCAATTTTCTTAGCAATGCATACACCTGTATATGTAAAAAAACGTTGGCAGCGCTCCCAAGAAATAATCTATCTTGCTTTCTTAATCTGATATTCCCCTTTAGCATCATTTAATATAAAGCACTTTCAAATACAGGCAACTGCAAAAGAAAAGTGAGACTTAAGGACCCTTTAAGAGTTTCATCGCAAATATTAAGGCCATTGCCACTTGCAGTGGTCAGCTTCCGACATACATGCAGCATTCTTACAGCTCCTGCCATGATCTGCTTTAACGAATGTACTGGGTGTTCAGCCGGCATGAAAGGAGGGAGCATATATCCGAAGAATAGTAAATAAACTTACCATCTGAGACTGCAGCCACCTCGTTTCCCAGCAGCGGAATTGGTGCTGCACACCTCGAGCAGTGTAGAGATGCAGCTGTCCGTTCTGGTGGCAGGGCAGTAACATTTGAAAGGGCATTAAACCGATAAAGGGGCGACACACACAAGATTTTACATAAAAAAGCAACTGCTGCAACCAATGCAAATGTACACTCCAGCATTCTTGTACACAGATTTTTATACTCATTTCTACCTTTTTCTGAAATGGCTAGTAACAAAGTGCTGAAATTAGCAATGTTGAAAGGCATGTTCCTGTTACAGACTTCGAACTATAATTATAAATGTGGAACCAAGATGACACTTTCCAGATATTTTTTTCTTTTCACACCATAATTTTATTCAATGAAAAAAAAGACTAGAAAACATAGGTCTTCCTGGAGCCTTATAATTATAGTTTTGCTTCTGCAACATAAATAACCTTTGCCCAGTGCTAATTTCAGCACTGTGTTACAAGCCAGTCTAGGGCAAAAGATGGGTTAAAGAATGAAACCAGTAACAGACTCTAGAACCGACTGGTTAATTCGAGCATTTTTTTTGTAACTGCTACAATGCATTATTTCACTTCATTACATTAATACAGTTTAGAAAATACCATTTCTAATGAAAAATTTATTATTAATTCTGTTAACGTCTCAAATAATCTTAAAGACACACTGAGGACAGGTTGAGGTACGCAAACCATCTCACTGAAAACAAAGCTTTTATACGCTAAAAAAGATCAAAAAATAAAAATCCAGAGTTGCCACCACAGACCGATTTCTCAAGTAATCTGAGTGCGTCAAGGGAGATTTTTTTTTCACGGATCCCTGAGGCAGTTACACCGCCACTCACTTCAAAACGGCGGCAGGTAGTACTACTAGGTGTTCGTATCACTAGATTGAATCAAGAGGCGGAAAATTTTTAAAATCAATTTTTTAAGCCATAAATAAGTTTCTTGCTGCCAGAAAAACATTAACATACCCTCCAAGGGCCACATAATCAATTTTTACTCAGAAGAATAATTGGGTACAGTTATCCTCAGCGTCCCTATAATTTGGACGTATTAAAAGCCTTGAACAGCATAAACTTATCTTAGACCGACAGGGCAGACACTGTGCTAGAACTTTGGCTGGCTCATTCAGCAGCAGCCAACACCACTGGTTAGGAAAAATCAGTTGCGCAGAGTTTGAACTGGTGCCATTGCATATTAACTCCTGGACAGGCTACAAAGAGAAAGTATTCTGGGCATTTAGCTGGTAATCAGATTTTTGTGCGTTTGACATTTCTACCACATCTACCACACAATGGCAACAGCCCAGAGCACTAAACTAGGAAACACTAAGGTACTGCATTCTCAAAGGTGTATGGTTTCTCTTGGCATGAGAGACGATCGGTCATTTGGAGTGTGGGACAACTATCGTCTGCTGAATCAATATAACACGGTCGTCCTATTCAGCAGAGGAGAAATGTGTTCAAGGCATATGTGCATCACGGACAGAAACAGCCACTGCATGGCACAGGATCCATGCTGCGTACAGCAATTATTAGGAACGCGACCTCGGGGCTTGAGAATAAACTACTAGCTTCAATTCGACATCCTGAATACCATAATGGGGGACCACACTTAGCTTTCAAAGCGCAAGCTAAAACAGGGGATGATTAGTGGATTATAGAAGTGCACAGGCTCCCACTATGTGCCCAGTTCACTGATGTGATGGCTGTTGAGATTCAGCGTAAAGCATGTATACTGCCAAAGCTGCAAGCGACGCAACTGTTCGAAAAAGCTTGGCATTTCCAGCATGTCAGTGATTACGCACCAGATTTAGTATACTAAGCAATTTTTTGATGCTGTCTTGCACAAAATGCTGCTTATGATACCATGCTGCCATACAAAAACATGTGCATTCAGTTCCAACATGATAATTCACAACTGTAGTAAAAGAACACAATAATGACACAAATAATATTCAGTGCAAATTAGTACTGTTAAGCAAATCCTTTGGAAAAGTGATTTTGCACATACCAGCCTGAAAAATTTTGGCACAGAGTGCCTCTTGCAGGTTTTTGTTCAGTTTTCTCAAGGTAGTCATTTCGGCCTTCATCCAGAGGACTTTCTCTCGTAATTTACATATAAGGTTGTCTTTCATTGTGTCCTCGTTGTCGATGGCCGGAGCAAGCAGCTCCTCTTCTGCCTTGCGCTGAGAGACCACTTTGGCTGATTTGTCCGATTTTGCCTGGGACATAAGCACCCAGCTTTCAACTAGTACATACACGCATCCAACACATTACAAGATGCACTGCTTAGCTGGCTGCTACCCTCACATAACCAGACCTTTCACACTTCTAGACAAGAAATTGCAGTAGCCTGTGCAGTGCAATCAGAAGGCAAACATGGGTTCACGAAACTAGTTCCAGATGTCAGTACACTACTTGACAGTACAACTGCTTGGCATGATTTGTGTGCACCAGAGGCTAGTAAAAGAAAAATCCTGCAGTGTAAGTCATAACTGAGTCAGTATACTTCCTCAAGTTAGTGCACAACAGTTCAAACAATCATAAATATTTTACTTTTGTTTGTACCTAAGGGCACCATACTACCTCATTTGTTTAAATCTGTGGTATCGTTTTGTCCAGATAGCAGTGACTAACGATCGACCGAGTCGCGATAATATAACTGGCACCTGCCGTACAGTCGACTCGAGATAACGGCTTGACTGCGAAGGAAGTACAGCCTCCCTGATTTTTAATAATATAGCGCGAGCGTCGACCGAACTGCTGGTCAGCGCCTTATAACGGCGATAAGCGTGCAACAAGGCGAGAGTTCGCGCACGCGCACGAAGGCAGAGCGTCGTCTGCTAGGCTGTTCCAAGCACGAGGACACACGCCCTGCCGCAATATCAGTTCGCAAGATCCCGCCAAGCCGTAAAGCGCATGCGCATTATTAATATGTGAGACTGCATGAGACATGATTTCTTTCTCTCTTTTTTTTTTGTTTGCCTATTACGGGAGGCCAGCCTGGCGATGCAAAGTGATAAGAAAAAATAAAAGTAAAGAAATATAGCAGCACATTGAAACCATTGCCTGGATCGCGATAAGCGGGGTTCCAACCAGCTCTTTAATGAGCCTTGCAGTGTCTCGACGGTATAAAAAGGCACCGCAGCTCTCAAACGCCCACTTCGGCGGAGAATGCCTCCACGCGTGCCACTGGAACAACGCCACCGCGTCATCGCAATGTCGCTTTGCGGGAAGTCTCAGAATGAAATTGCTAAGAGCGTTGGAGTCACTCAGGCTACCGTAAGCAGAATAGTTCAGGCTTATCGCGACGAAGGGCGCATTTGTGACGCTCCTCGACATTTGAAGCGCAAGACAACGGAAGAAGAGGACCATGCCATTGTTGCTGCGGCTTGTGTAGCGCCCTTCATGACTGCTGGCCAATTGAAGCAGGTTGCTGGAGTGGACGTGAGTGACAACTTGGTGCGTACCCGACTTCGAGAAGCAGGTCTTCGCAATCGAGTTGCGGTGCAGAAGCCGAAGCTTTCGGCGACTAACAAGGAGAAAAGGCTACAGTTTGCACGCGACCATATTGAATGGACCGTGGAGGACTGGGAAAATGTTGTCTTCACAGACGAGTCCACGGTTTGCACAAAATGGAGCCAGCAACAGAAAGTTTACCGGCCAGACCTCATGAGGTTGGTGATTTATCATTGTTCATTTTTTCGATTTGGCTATGTTTGGCTTAAACCTGCGAAAGTATATGGCATTTGCTTCCCGGGGTGACATGTGATTATCAATGTCAGCTATCACTGTTCAAGAAATAGATGATGCAGCACAGGCGGGTAAAATGGTTCCTAAATAGAATTACTTATACTTGGTTAAATTTAAAAGATGTTTGCTGAGATTGTGGATGGATTATACTTCCATGTGAAGAGGGGTTGTATTGTCGCTGTAATATTTTCATTACGTGTCGTTTAATATTGTCTAGGAGTCATTGACACACTTTATGTTGTGTATAAAATTTTCTTCCACTGTTGCAGGTATGATCCACACTATGTTCAGAAGGTCAAGTCTAGTGGCAGGACGAGCGTAAACATTTGGGGCGTAATAACTAAGAACGGCCTTGGCCCGCTCCGTCGTATATCGGGCCGCTTCTGTGCTGAAGCATACCTGGAAATTATTGATCAGGAGCTTCTTCCCCATCTTCTGGACGGCCCTTTCACGGATGGTTGCTTCTACCTACAGCATGACCTGTCACCGGTGCATGCTGCACGCGCCGTGAAGGAACATTTGGAACAACTAGGCATCATGACGTTGTCTTGGCCTCCCCAGGGAGCGGACCTGAATATAATTGAAAATGTTTGGGGTATCCTCAAGTCCAACTTGTCAAAGATGAGTCTCCACGATGCATCGGCAGACGGCTTGTGGGAAGCCGTGAAGAGTGCATGGGATGCCCTTAAGGATGACGTGGACCTTGTACCCGCACTCTTCGACTCCCTGCCCAGGCGCATCGCGGGTGTTGCTCAGTCCGGAGGCGAGTTTCAGCGCTATTAACTTATATGTATGATGTGTGAGAGCCTTGAGACAAGGCCCTGTTTCAGTTCTAAAATGCACCAAGGAAATAAAGGTTATTTGATGAAAATACACAGAAGTGTTCTACATTCGCGGATACATGCAGCTGTGTCTTACTACCCCTTCCTCTCCTGAAAGAACGAGCTTATACACCCCACGCTTCTCAATGCATTCATCGCTCCTAACGTGGCGACTGCCATTTCCAGCTCAGGTGACGCATGCTGAAAGCGGCAACCTTCTTGCAGAAAAAAAAGGAGGCGCAACCATTCGTGGCTCCGTGGTTTTGCTTAAGTAGTTCAGGAGTGAGCGGGTAAACTTTACAGAATTGAGACAACAAAAAAAGACAGCATAAGTGGGCCTTGGTCCAGAGCCACAAAAACCGAAAAATGATAACTCGCAAGGAGGCATTCTCCGCCGAAGTGGGCGTTTGAGAGCTGCGGTGCCTTTTTATACCGTCGAGACACTGCAAGGCTCATTAAAGAGCTGGTTGGAACCCCGCTTATCGCGATCCAGGCAATGGTTTCAATGTGCTGCTATATTTCTTTACTTTTATTTTTTCTTATCACTTTGCATCGCCAGGCTGGCCTCCCGTAATAGGCAAACAAAAAAAAAAGAGAGAAAGAAATCATGTCTCATGCAGTCTCACATATTAATAATGCGCATGCGCTTTACGGCTTGGCGGGATCTTGCGAACTGATATTGCGGCAGGGCGTGTGTCCTCGTGCTTGGAACAGCCTAGCAGACGACGCTCTGCCTTCGTGCGCGTGCGCGAACTCTCGCCTTGTTGCACGCTTATCGCCGTTATAAGGCGCTGACCAGCAGTTCGGTCGACGCTCGCGCTATATTATTAAAAATCAGGGAGGCTGTACAGAGGTGAGCAGGTATACCTAGAGCGCTGAAGCATTCATACAAAAAGGATAACAACATAAGCGCAGTGCCCGCAACAAAACAGCTGCGGTAAGGTTTCGCGTTTTTTGTTCCTGTACATCGTTAAAGCGCTCTAGACAAACATGCTCACCCTTGCATGTATTAATGCAAATGTAAATGTTTCCCGACCACTTTGACATGCTGCTGTTCACAACGAGTTAAGAAACTCAAAAACCCTATTTTAAAAACATTGACGCTACTGAGGGTAACTAAATGCACACGTCAACCTCATGGCAATCTGTTCCCAAACCTTTTTTTTTTGGCGGCTGATCCTCGGCGTGCTTGCGGGTTGGCTTGCCTCTGCTAGCATGCCATGCTGCCATTTCTTTCTCTGTTTCTGTAATTTTTGCGCACAAAATCAATCATGCGATGCTCGATTCATGCAAAGAAAGTCAATTGCACAGTACATGGTAGGGTCCCCTTACCTGTCATGTGAATAATGCGGGCGTTATAATAGCCACCGCGCGTAGCCCCGTCACCATCCCAATACGCTTCGTAATAGCGGGCGCGGTCAAAATCCTCCACGTCTTCCGGAGTAAAATTTGAGATGGAGAGGTGCTGCACGACGTGCTTCTCCGTCTCGTTTTCATATTGGATTAAAGGATACATTTTTGATGGAAGAGATCCCACAACAACAAAAAATGCACATTCGAGGTACACGAAGGAGCACAATATGGATACTGGATACGATCGGCTATATATGGCATGAAAACGGCTCGATTAGGAATGAACGCACTTTGACATGAGAAAAATTTTTCTTTCCGGAATTTCTACCCATGTTTTCACCATGTACTGACTCCACGCCGGTGCTCAGGGAGTTATTATGAACAAAACTGTAGCACAGCGCTGTGGGCCGCAGCCTAAGGTGCGAAGCACTCGTAGAGCAGTTGCTTTTTGCACTACAGCTCATTCCGGCCTCCGAGATTCTCGAGTCCTCGGAGGCCATTTTATTTTCTATTATATTGATGCAAACTCATTAAACCGTACTATGCGGCCTAGAATATACTAGCCGTACATTTGAATGAGCGCGAACAGCGAATGGCAACCAGTCACTGTTGTTCAATTTTGCAGAGACGTACAGTTAACAAGAGAGGAATTTCGCCGGGCCAGTTGGTTCATTACATAAAAATTAGCGAACGCTGCTGCCTGTGCCTCTCTGCTTGTGCCGTCTGTCGCGCTGCTAATTTTTATATACAGTTAACGTGACATGTTGATTACTGAAGAGCATTGCTTGCAGACATTAAAGCATGCTCGCCCCAGTGGATAAAATGAAACTTATTGAAAGCTGGACCATTAGCGAACATCTGAGCCAGTGAGTACGATATAAGCATTCTCTTAGATGCTTCTTCATACAGTACGCGACCTATTTTTAGGCTGATAAGAACGCTTAACACCTTGTGGACATATCCAATACGAGTACAGTTTTCTGCAACTTTATCGTAGCAGCCTTAATTTAAAAATTCTCTCGCCTCCACCGGCTCGTTCGCGGTGAAACCGCGTACCAAGCTTGTGTATGGAGGCTAATTTTACCTCTTACCGTCATCGCTTGCGTCTGGATCGAGGAATGAAAACCTGCCGACCCCAAGTTTCCCTAAAATGCGATGGTGGTGCCATACAAAAGGACCAGCACACCTCCGAGCGCTCGCCTCAGTGCCTTTCGCATCTTGGCGCTTTTCCCTGTAGATATATCGCCACTACTGCCATTTGGGGTGTTGGCAGCTTTTATTTTCTTCACCTCGTCGCACACAATTCTGGTTTTGCATCATGCGCGACCGAACCACGTACGTATCATTGTGAACCTTCATAGAAAGCAAAGCTCCGTCCACGATTTCACATCGAACGAAACTCCGATTGAGTTGGAAGAATTTGTCAAAGCTGGTACTATGAAACTGCGGAATACAAGGAGATTGTTGCGACGTAAGCTGAAGACAAAGGAACCAACAGTTGCAAACAACGTATTTCCCTGTGCATAAGCCGCGCATTTATATAAGACGTGCCCCCATATATGCAGGCTTTATTTCCCTGTGTATAAGCCGCACATTTATATAAGACGTGCCCCCATATATGCAGGCTTTCAGCGACAAAATTTAGTATATAAGACGCACCTCAATTCACCAAGTTACGGCAGTCAGACCTGCCTATACATGCATGCATACGCGACCATTGAAAAATGCTCCTTGCCTATGAGAACATGGCACGAAATCACTATGCATCCTCAGTCTCATGCGAATTGTCACCAGGAATGTCACCAGGCCAAGATATGGTGGTTTAAACCCCAACCAGACCAATCCCCTTCTTTTTTTATGCGGAAACACGCGGGCCTCAGTGATTATGTGCGTGTACCTTGGTGCATTTCACCATAGCACGTAGCAGGCAATTGCTTTAAGCTGCGAAACCAATAGAGCAGGCGCTTGGAAAGCGGAGGGTAAAGTTTGTAAATTGGTTTTTGAGGAAAGGAAATGGCGCAGTATCTGTCTCGCACATCTCGGTGGACACCTTGGAAGAGTGGACACCTCAATCGTGCTTTAAGCTGTGTGGCGGTAGTGACATATGTGTGCTGCATGCGTTGGCATTGACAACGTTGTGTTGTGCCAGAAACGCGGCGCTGAAGCCATATAGGCCGTCGGCATTCGTTGTGTTCATATTGGCGTTGGCGTTAACAACGTTTTACACTTCCGAGCATTTTAAGGAAAGGAAATGTGCATAACTGGCTCCCAGGGACAGTGGACGCCTGAATCGTGATGAGAGAGAGAGAGATGTGGGCTGCATGCGTCGCTGACAACTGTGAGCGAACTCTCGCGATCAACCATTAACTGTCACCTGCCTGGATGGCAGGGTGGGTGGGGTCTTTTATGTAGATATAAAAGACACACAGGAATTTCTTACCACTTATGGGGGGAGGAGGTGGTGACTGTTCGCGGCTTCGGCCGCTTATCTGTTTTTTTCAGCCAGACGCGGTTGTTGCTGCGACGCGCGCCTATTCTTTCCTTTTTCTCTTTCCTCGGAGCTTTTAACTCTCCTCTATCTGCACGTGGCAGGGTGGTGGCTCGGCTCGAGCCATTTGGCAGCCCCGTGTACTTTCCTTTTCATTCTTCTCTCAGTCGCAACAACTACTTACCACTTATGCGGGAAAACATCCCGTTCCTTTAGCTCGTAACGCCTCCCACGACTGTGACAGCCTCGAGAAATATTTGCGTAGACCTCGTCTTTGAGGCAGCAAGTCGAGCATACTTCCTTCATGACAACCATGGTTCATGGTTCATCGGGGTTTAACGTCCCAAAGCGACTAAGGCTATGAGGGACGCCGTAGTGACGGGCTCCGGTTTAGAACTGTTAGTGGAGTGTTTCTTGAACGAGAGCGACAACTCGGACTTGGAAGCGGAAGATTACTCAGATCCAGACGACAATTCAGTGAAAAGCTTCATGGAGAAATGTTCCAGGGAAACTCAGGGGGTGTCAATTCAGGGGGTGTCATGGACACAAGTGGAAGGACTACTCGTGCTAGTGAACACTCTTTGTGGCACTGAAGTAGTGCCAAGCAGTAAGTATATGTTCAGGAAGCTGTGGAAAGACAGGAAGAACTCCGTCGATATGCATTTCTTCTGCTCCACATGCTTGGCTTCCCTTGGCAGAAAGGCTCTAAATGCAGCATCGCAAGCTTTTGCGTGTGTGACATGCCAGGTGACTTACACCACTCAACAGATGATGAGAAGCGGCAGCTTCTTTCTGATCTTTGACTTGAAGAGGCAGCTTCGTGATAAAATGGGGCGGCATGCACAGCAGTTGCATGAATGTTTAACAAAGCCTTTGTCACAAGCGTATGGTGTATATCGTGATGTCACGCATGTACGCATGTATCGAAGCATCAGGCGTCATTTAAACATGGACTGGTCGGACATTACGGTGACACTCAACAGTGATGGGTCCCCTGTGTTTAACTCCAGCAAGTGCAGTGTGTGGCCGATCCAGTTTTATACAAATGAACTTCCATTCAACATCCGCTTTCAAGATGTTCTCGTCGGTGCCTTGTGGTTTGGAAACCAGCATCCGCCATCAGTGCTATTCATGAAGGCATTTGTCGAAGCCTTCAACAAAATTGGCTGCATAACTTGGGAGCACGCTGAACAGACTATAACATCAAGAGTCTACGTAGTCTGCTGCTGTGCTGACTCTCCAGCAAGAGCTTCGTTATTAAATATGAAGCAGTTTGATGGTTATCATGGATGCTCCTGGTGTCTGGAAAAAGGGACTGTTGTGGAAGGTAAGTTACTGGTATTTTTACTGGTATTAGAGCGATCGCCCTATTCGATGCAAAAGTTGTTCACTTTGTCCAGTGCATATAATCCGGACCTTCAGCCATCCTCAAGGTCAAACTTAGTGACAAAACTATTATATTGTTGGATACATTATTTCGAGTACAATTCAGCTGTAGTAATTATGTGTCATAAATAATTACAGTTAATTAGTTAGTTGTGGCTAAAAGTTTTACTTTACACTACAATGGCGAGTCATATATCGTTGGATAGCTCATATACGGGATGTCCCAGCTAACTTGGACCAAGGTTTATAAAAAAAACTAAGCGTTCTTCAGAACTGAAATCACGTGGATGTTGCTACGGTTTATCTAAAGTTATGGCACCATTTTTTCGCACGTCCTATTTGATTAATTAGTCGAGATAAATAAATTAACGTTTTAAATGTAGCTTGACATGTTCAGGCGACAATAGGAAAGTTGTGGAGCTCCACAAATATAGCCAAACCCAGGCACTTCCAACGAGGTAGACTTAGTGTGGCCGTTTTTATTCGGGAAAAACGAAAGCCCGCGGAGTTTAAAAAATACCACGTGACAGCGCGCTCCGTGGCTCCGTACGCCCGCGATTGCAGCGGATTGCATCCGTGCTTTGTAAAAAGCATCACTTGCTTCGCGCCTTCCGTGCTGCCCAAGACGGCTTCGCGTTGAGCTTGGTTCCAAAATAAGCGCCAGTGAGCACGGGCGGCAGTTGAAAGAAAGCGCGGCTCCCGTTTCTCCGGGGATAAAATTGCGCTCTCACGTTAGCAAAATACATGCGAAGGAACGATGACAATCTCATGAGTTCGAATTTGGGAGCAAGATCAAAACAAGCAAAGACGCATATAACAAGTTTGATAACGTCGTGTGAATCACGATGAAAGACGGAAGCCGCGCTTTCAACTGCCGCTCGAAACCACCGGCGCTTATCTTGGAACCAAGCAGAACGCAAAGCCCTGTCTTGGGCAGCACGAAAGGCGCGAAGCGGGTAATGCTTTTTACAACGCACGGATGAAAGCGCTGTAATCGCGGCGCATTCGGGCGCACGGAGCGCGCTGTCACGCGGTATTTTTTTAACTCCGCCGGCTTTCGTTTTCTACGAATAAAATCGGCCTCGCTAAGCCGATCTCGTTGGAAGTGCCTGGGTTGTACAGTATTTGTGAAGCTCCACCGCTTTCCTATTGACGCCTGAACATTTCAAGCTATATTTAAGAAGTTAATTTATCTCGACTAATTATTCAAATAGGAGGAGCGAAAAAATGGTACTGTAACTTTAGATAAACCCCAACAACATCCACGAGATTTCAGTTCTGAAGGAAGCTTAGTTCTTTTATGAATCTTGGTCCAAGTTAGCTGGGACACCCTGTATACAATTGCACTGCACTAATTAGACGTCTAATTAACATTATTAGGCTTGACTAAAAATTTAACTTTTAGTTTCAATATCAAGTCATATATCGTTGGATAGCTTATGTGAGTACAATTGCATTGTGCTATGTACTTGTCTTAATACCATTAAGAAGGGTGAGGCGGCGTTCCTGGGCCAGACAGTGGAGGAGGCGGCCGGGTTTGAGGGTAGCCCCAGAGTGTGTGAGGGGCATTAAAGTCACCACCAAAGAGGAGATGGGAGTTAGAAGGAAGGGAGTGAAGGAACTTGCCCAGGGCGGAAAATAAAGAGGAGGTAACAGGGGGGTTGTAGGGTTGTAGGGGGGTTGGGGGGCCGCCTCACCCTTCTCAATACTCCTGGCTCCCCTACTCGAGCGGGCACTGCCTCACAGCGCCCCACGACACCCGATCTCACTTTCTCTCGGGGTTCACTTTCATTTCACTGGCAAGTGACAGCCGAAACTCTTCTCAGTGACCACTATCTTGTCCCCATTTCCACCTCTCTTTCCCACATCTCTCGATGTCATCCAGTCACTCATACTGACTGGAACGCCTTCCGCGCTAATCTTGCCTCTGACTCCTTTCAATCCTACGACGACTGGACGTCGCGCATCACTGCAGCGCTCACGTCCAGTAGCCCTCGTGTTCGCTCTTGTCACCCAGTCCCAGACCCAGATCCTCACCTACTCCGTTTATGGCGTCGCCGTAAACGTCTTCAACGCTCCTTCCGCTGCCAACCCCACAATGCCCAACTTTCTTCCCGGATCATTGCTCTGCGGGCCGAGATCGTCGCCCACTGCACCTCACTCGAGCACTCTCGTTGGAGTGCTCTTTGTGACCGTCTTGACTCTGCATTGCACTCGCGATCCACATGGTCTCTCTTCAAATCCCTCCTTGGCACTAAACCTGCCCTTGCTCCCACTCTAGCTAAAGCCCTCACTCAAGGAACTCCCTCCGATGTTTTCGATCAGCTCGCCTCTCTCTATCTCCCGCCCCCTCTGGCACCCTCCTACCCGGTGTACTGCGGTGGACCTAACCCCGATCTGGACCAATCCTTCACTCTCCGGGAGCTCGAATCGGCTCTGGCTGCTAATGCTACACGCTCGGCTCCCGGTGAGGATGCCATTACATACACCACACTTCGCAACCTTCCTGACTGCGCCAAAGAATTCCTCCTTAAAACCTACAATGATGCATGGGACAGCGGCTGCCTGCCCAGCTCCTGGACCTCCTCCCTCATTTCTATGATTCCAAAGCCGGGCAAGCCTCCCTCTCTCTCTAACTTCCGCCCAATCTCCCTGACATCATGTGTTGGTAAGACCCTTGAGCGAATGGCCCTGACTCGCCTCTCTAATTTTCTCGAGACGAGGGAGTTCTTTCCTCATTCTCTCATCGGCTTCCGACGCCACGTCTGTGCACAGGACATCTTTCTGGTTCTCCAGAACACGTTTCTGTCACCTACCCCGACTCAAATTCACGCACTTGTGACCGTCGATGTTCGCAAGGCCTTCGACGGTGTTTGCCACGACCACATCCTTTCCCAACTCGCCTCCCTAGACTGTGGCTCCCGCATGTAACATTATATCCGCTCATTCCTCTCTAAACGTGTCGCTCGCTTTCGAGTCGACACCTATCTGTCCGACCCCCACAACCTCACACGAGACACTCCTCAAGGTGCTGTTCTCTCTCCTACCCTTTTCAATCTTGCTATGGCCCCTCTCGCCTCCCAGCTAGCTGAAATTCCCGACCTGCATCATATATTTTACGCCGATGACATCACTCTCTGGTGTTCGTCTGGCTCTCCCGGTCACATACAGGACACCCTGCAACGTGGCCTAGACCTCATCGACTCCTTTCTCACCACTGCTGGCCTCTCTCCTGCTCCTGAAAAATCCGAGCTCCTTCTCCTCAACCATTCCTCATACCAGCGCTCACACAACCAATTCGTCTCTCTCTACCTTTCTGGCTCTCCCATTCCTGTCGTCACGCAGTGCAAAGTTCTTGGCTTTCCTTTGCATGCAGCCAAGAACGTGCAAGCCCTCCACCGTGCTGTCACCACCTGCCACTCCGTAACTCACCTCCTGCGGCGCGTGGTCACTCGACGCTCAGGTCTCCACGAGGCTCATGCGTGCCGAGTTGCCCACGCGCTGGCCCTGAACAAGGTCTTGTACTTTGCACCCTACGTTTCCTTCAATCAGACTCAACTTAACGCTCTTGAGACTGCCCTTGTGGGCCTCTACAAGGCAGCTCTCAACCTCCCTATCACTACCTCTACTGCAAAGATCTTTGCAACAGGCCTCTTCCATCCTCTCCGTTCTCTGCTCTCTCTCCATCATGACTCGCAGATTGCCCGGCTTTCCCTTACCCGTCAGGGTCAGTGGTTACTGACTCAAGCGGGTATCTCGTCCCTTCCCTGCGCCCCGTTTACCTTTCCTATTCCCACCCCGGCTCCCAATCTTCGCATCCTCCCCCTTCCGTCCAACATGTCCCCCGTTCTCCACGCCGGCCGTCGTCATGCGGCCGCAGAGCACCATTCCCCTCTCTTTGATAGCCAGGGTGTAGCTTACACGGATGACTCCTTCGTGGCTCCTCGAGGTTCCTGCGGCTACGCCCTGTACCACCCCCACCTCCCCGCTCCTGAAACTCACACCAGCGGGCCGTTTCTACGCCCTCCGGATGCATTGTCCCTCGAGGTCCTCGCCATTGCGCATGCACTCCAGTCATTTGCCCTCCTTCCCTCTCTTCAAGAGTACACAGTCTATTCAGACTCACAAGCCGCTATACACCACATACAGAAACGCACCCTAACTTCTTCTCTTCAACAGGAGGTCGAACGAGCGGTCTCCGCATTGCAGCCTTCCATCGTTTTCCTCCGCTGGGTCCCTGGGCATTCAGGGATTGACGGCAATGAGCTGGCTCATCAGCTCGCCCGTGACACACTTTTCCGGGCACCGTTAATCCCCTGGCCCAAGCCCTCGGAGGACGGTGGGAGACTCACCCTTCGCCGCACCATAAAAGAGGTCTACCTCGAGCTCCGCCTCGACAAACGCCTTTACCCTCCCCCTCATCCATCACTCACAGTGCCGGAGGCTCGCCTTCTTCGGCACGTTCAAATGAATGCAATCATCACCCCGTCTCGCCTCTTTCTCTATCGCTATCGATCGGACCCTTCCTGTCCCAACTGCCCCTGTATCTATGCGGACCTTGCCCATTGCCTCTTCTACTGCCCGGCTGCTCAGCAGTCGGGTTCCTACCCCCCACCTTCTTTATCCATCACCACCTGGCTCGACTGACTTGACGCTGAAGGGGAGGAAGAACAGCGACTTCTGGTCGCCCAGGCGGTCGACATGCTCGGCCTGTAAGTTTTGGCCGAATAAACGTCTTCTACTACTACTACTATACCATTAATTAGTTAATTGTGACTAAAATTGAAATATACACTACATTGTGAAGTCATCAATGGATAGCATATGCGGATAACAATAGAACTGCAATGATAAGACATCTTAATTACTGTTAATTAGTTGTGTTCAAAATTGAACTTTACGCTACATTGTCAAGTCATATATGGTTACATAGTTTATGCTGAGTATAGCTGCATTGCACATATACATGTCTTAATTAATTACCAGTGTTAATTGTGACTAAGAATAAACTTTATGCTACAACGTCAAGTTAGGTATCGTTGGATAGCTTATATCAAGTACAATTACTTTGTACTAATTACACTAAGTAATTATAATTAATTAGTTAATTGGTACAAACATTCCACTTTAGGCTAGTGTTCAGTCATATGCCGTTTAAAACGTCTCGACAAGTAGAATCTGGAAATATATGTCGTACAGCTATATCTCGATCTTGGATGTAATCAGGGTTACACCAGTTATTTTTTTCCTAAGTGGAAGTGCGAAGTTTATCTTTTAACTTACACCTTAGCATATTCAAATTGTGCATGGCATTTTGGTGAAGACCGCAATGTAGATTTTAGTGCATTTATGTGCCACATTCTTAGGGGACATTTTTGTTTAGGTTTAGGATACAGGCTCAATCTGGAAAATGTTGGAGAGCGTTATTATTATGTGCCAGTGTGATAAAAATAATAGTAGGCATGTATTTCTGCAAAATAAATTTGAAATTTAATGATTTTTTTCAGGCACCCTTCGGTACATTCCAAGCCGAACAGCAGCACCGTTGCGCACCCACAGAGGCATGCTTGAAGATATGAAGGAAGCGCACCGTCGAAATGGACCAGTGCAAGGTATTAAAGGGCCTTCACCACTCAGTCGACTACAGGGCTTCAACCTTGTGTGGTGTATGGCACCTGATCTGATGCATTGCGTTCTAGAGGGAGTTGCTAAGCAACTCCTAGATCTGTGGTTGTCGGCAACTGGCCAGCCCTACTACATAGGGCGACACATTCGTGGACTGGACACCGTCATTAAGAAAATGAAGCCTCCCATTTCGTTTCGTTCTGCCGGCTCCCGCGACCCCTCAGTGACCGAGCCAATTGGAAGGTCACCGAGTGGCTATACTGGCTGCTGTACTATTCATTGCCATGTTTAATGGAGGCACTGCCATTTGCACACATGAACCACTTTTGCATGCTTTGCCAGGGAATTTTTTTGCTATTGCAAGCCTCTGTCACCGAAGCTGACCTACAGGAAGCAGAGAGCCTGTTGTGTTTTGTCAGCAGAATGTATACGTTATACGGGCCTACTGCTGCAACCTATAATGTGCGCCAATTGCTTCATCTTTCGAAGAGTGTCGAAATGCTAGGTCCTTTGTGGGGAACCACCACTTCACCTTTTGAAAATGGGAATGGTCAGCTCCTCAAGCTTGTTAAGGCAGCAAAAGGTGTTCCACTGCAGATTTCAGAGCGTTGTGCCATGAAATCATGGCTGAGAACTGCCCTCAAATTTGTAGATATGTCTTCCAATTCTTCTAGCATGAACAAAATCATGAATACGCAATCTTCTCGAGCATCAAAAATTCGGATCCTTGGGGCACCTTTGCTTTCGGAACAAATAGACCCTTCAGTTGAACAACTTTTCATTGGAAGATATGAAACAGTCCCTACCATGACCCTATATTCGCCCTCAGCTAAACGGTTTCATCATTCATACCACCTCCTACTCCCGGGCTGTGAAGACATTTTCTTCATGTGTGAAGATGAATGATGGTGCCTACTACCTAGTAGTAAACATATGCTCGATTCTGTTGGACACCCGAAAGATTGCCTTAGTTTGTGAGGAGCTTGTGACATCACATTGTAGTTTCAGAGGGGTTAAGTACGTGCACAAGTGTAATCGCCCTCCTCCAGGGAGCAATTTGTGCCTTTATTCGCCCGATGATGTTTCATCTCAGTGTGTTTTTCTATGTGGTGCGGACGTCACCTATGTGTCTGATGTACCAAATAACTATAGGATTGACTAACGTAAGTTAGTCAAACTTGTCGCTATTTGTGCCAAACAATTTTTTCAGCACAAAATGTACAGATGCATGCTTGTTTGTAAAGTTTGAAAGAATATTGTCACGTTGTAGTGACGGCAGTCCAGCGGTCAGGAAGACACCAGAAATACTTGTAAACGAAGCTCTTTATTTGGGCTGACTTGCGCCCGCAAAAGAACTGACTCACTCGGTGGCAGCGCAAGCAACAAGCGTGCTCGTCAATCGTCGAACTACGAATGCCCGCTGCTCGCGGCATCGTTCAATTTAAAGCCGGCAAGGAAACTTCGAGATAACAGGTCGAGATCATCTAGAGTAATCTAGAAACACGTAGATGCAGCTGTTCATGGCTGTGAACAATCGAGATAAGTCCGGTCGCTTCTCGCGTCACGAACAAAAATGGTAACAGCCCTTTCCTGCAGCCTTGAGCGTGAACGAACAAACACTACAATGATACGTGGCATTACCCCCCTTCCAAAGAAGCATCGTCTCGATGCTTTAAAATGAAAATAAACACGGAGAATGAAAACTTCGAGTCGTTTAGCGTTCGTAATATGGCTTCAGGCGTACGACATGTACGACTTCCGGGCGTGGGCGGCGTCGCTGAGATGCTGTCGTGGCGTCGGGGATGACTTCATAGTCGAGGTCACCGATCCGACGGAGAACCCTGTACGGGCCAAAGTAGCGTTGCAGCAACTTTTCGCTCAATCCACGGCGGCGAACTGGCGTCCATCTCCAAACCCGATCACCTGGCTTGTAATGCGTGTCTCGTCGGCGCAGATTGTAGCGTCGGGCGTCGGTGTGCTGCTGGTCTTGAATACGAAGCCGCGCAAGTCTTTGGGCTTCCTCGGCGCGATGAAGGTAGGCGGCGACGTCGAGATTGTCTTCGTCGGAAACGTGCGGGAGCATTGCGTCGAGTGTTGTCGTGGGCTTCCTGCCGTATACCAGCTGGAATGGGGTAAACCTGGTTGTCTCCTGGACGGCAGTATTATAAGCGAAGATCACGTAGGGCAGAATGGAGTCCCACGTCTTGTGTTCGGCGTCGATGTGCATGGAGAGCATGTCTGCAATGGTCTTGTTCAGACGCTCTGTGAGTCCGTTGGTTTGTGGATGATAGGCAGTGGTCCTCCGATGGCTTGTCTGGCTGTAATTTAAAATGACTTGCGTGAGCTCCGCTGTAAACGCCGTTCCTCTGTCTGTGATGAGCAATTCCGGGGCGCCGTGTCGCAGGAGAATTTGTTCGACAAAAAATTTTGCGACTTCCGTTGCGGTGCCACTAGGCAACGCTTTTGCTTCGGCGTAGCGGGTCATGTAGTCGGTGGCCACGATGATCCACTTGTTTCCTGATGAAGAGGTCGGAAAGGGGCCGAGGAGGTCCATCCCTATTTGCTGAAAGGGCTTAGTTGGCGATGTTATAGGGTTCAGGAGTCCGGCTGGTCTAGTCGGAGGCGTTTTGCGTCGCTAACACTCACGGCACGTTTTCACGTAATGGGAAACGTCGGTAGCTAGCCGTGCCAATAGTACTTCTCCTGGATGCGGTGCAACGTGCGAGCAATCCCGAGATGTCCTGCAGTCGGCTCATCATGACATGCCTGCATAATTTCTTGCCGGAGATTTTTGGGCAGGACAAGAAGATGCACTGTCCTGTTCGGCGCGAAGTTCTTCTTCAGGAGGACTTTATTGTGAAGGACGAAGGACGACAGTTGCCGCTTGAACCCTCGGGGAGGCGATGCGGTATTGCCTCTCAGATAATCAACTAGGCTTTGCAAGTCAGGATCCGAGTGCTGCTGCTGCGCGAAACTGCTGGCGCTTACCGGTCCTAAGAAAGCGTCGTCGTCTTCCTCTTCGGGTGCTGCGTCGACAGGAGCTCGTGACAAGCAGTCTGCATCGGAATGCTTGCGGCCAGATTTGTAGACTACAGTTATGTCGAATTCTTGAAGACGCAGGCTCCAACGAGCAAGGCGGCCGGAGGGATCTTTCAAATTGGCCAGCCAGCACAGAGCATGGTGATCACTCACAACCTTGAATAGTCGTCCGTATAGGTAGGGGCGAAATTTGGACGTGGCCCAAATAATGGCGAGGCATTCTTTCTCTGTCGTCGAATAGTTGGCTTCGGCTCTCGACAGTGAACGGCTAGCGTACGCGATAACTTTCTCCTGTCTGCCATTTTTCTGAACGAGGACCGCTCCTAAGCCCACGCTGCTTGCATCGGTATGAACTTCGGTTTCGGCATTTTCATCAAAGTGCCCGAGCACAGGAGGGGACTGTAAGCGGCGCTTCAGCTCGTTGAAAGCTTCCTCTTGTGGCCTTTCCCATTTAAAAGGCACGTCAGCCTTGGTAAGTTGAGTCAAAGGTTCAGCGATGCGCGAAAAGTTCTTGACGAATCGTCGGTAATAAGCGCACAATCCAAGGAATCTGCATATAGCCTTCTTGTCATTAGGCTGTTGAAACTCTGCGATCGCAGCCGTCTTCTGGGGGTCTGGGCGAACTCCATCCTTGCTTACGACGTGACCAAGGAACAGCAGCTCCTCGTAGGCGAAGTGGCACTTCTCTGGTTTCAGTGTCAGGCCTGAAGACTTGATCGTTTCCAGCACTATCCGAAGCCTTCTGAGGTGGTCTTCAAAGCTTGAGGAGAAGACAACAACGTCATCTAAGTAGACTAGGCAAATCTGCCACTTCAAGCCTGCGAGCACCGTATCCATTACTCGCTGGAACGTCGCTGGGGCAGACCAGAGGCCGAATGGAATCACCTTGAACTCGAAGAGTCCGTCTGGCGTGATGAACGCAGTCTTCTCGCGATCTCTTTCGTCGACTTCTATTTGCCAGTAGCCGCTCTTGAGGTCCATCGATGAGAAGTACAGGCGCCCAAATCTTTAACTGGCGTGCGCGAGCGGCGACTTTTCTGTGCGCCAGAGCCATATGACGGAGCGAAGTTGGAAACAGTATGAGGCTAAGGGCACGCTCGCAAAGCACGCTCAGCTGGGCCCGTCGTTGGCTAGGCTGTTCCTTTTTAAAGACGTCGCCCCTTATTGTCGCGTTTCGACGAGCAGGCAGCGTGAGTAGGCGAATGGTTTTGTTTGCATTTTACGTTCCGAAGAACAGCGTTGCAGCAACCAGGAGAGGAAAGAAAATTTAAAGATAGGCCGAACACGCACAATCAGCGATAAGCCGGAGAACATGGATCGGTCATTTGTTACTTGCCGACGCGAACGCTTTTCTTCATCTGCATGAAATAGTAAATGCCGCGAGCACGGCTGTAGAGCTGCTTCACTTCAGTTTCACAGCATCCTTTTAGTTTCGTCGCCACGCTGAAGCATAAAGCCTGCAGAGTTGATAAGCGCCCTTCATACAGATGAAGAAAAGCGTTCGCGTCAGCAAGTAACAAATGACAGATCTATGTTCTCCGGCTTATCGCATGATTGGGCGTGTTCGGCCTATCTTTAAATTTTCTTTCCTCTCTTGGTTGCTGCAATGCTGTACTCGGAACATAAAATGCGACCAAAACCATTCGGCTACTCACGCTGCCTACTCGTCGAAACGCGATAATAAGGGGCGACGTCCTTAGGAAGGAACAGCCCAGCAGACGATGGGCCCAGCTGAGCGTGCTTTGCGAGCGTGCGCTTAGCCTCATTCTGTTTCCAACTTCGCTCCGTCGTATGGCGCTGGCGCACAGAAAAGTCGCCGCTCGCGCACGCCAGTTAAAGATTTGGGCGCCTGTACTTAGCGTTGCACAGCCGGTCCAGTGTATCGTCGATGCGGGGGAGGGGGTAGACATCCTTCTTCGTAATGTTGTTCAGGCGGCGGTAATCGATGCAAAAGCGAAGGGTGCCGTCTTTCTTTTTCACTAGGACGACTGGTGCTGCCCAGGGGCTCCTCGATGGCTGTATGACGTCGTCACGAAGCATTCCCTCAACTTGCTTGCGGATAGCTTGGCGTTCTAGCGGCGATACGCGGTAGGGGCTCTGTCGCAGTGGTTGCGCGTGTTCGTCTGTGACAATGCGGTGCTTGGCAAGCCGGGTTCGTCGCACATTCGATGCTGATGAGAAGCAATCGGTGTACCTTTGAAGAAGACTGCGTATTTGGTCTTGTCTGCTCCGGGGTAATGCCGGGTTGAGGTCGAACGTGGGTTGATGGCCTTGGTCAGATAGTTCTGCGGGTTGGTTGGGTAGGGCAAATACGTCTCTGATGTCTGCCAGCTCGTCGAGGAAAGCGATCGTCGTACCTTTGTTTAGATGCCGGTATTCTTCGGTGAAGTTGGTTAGCAACACCTGGGCTTGGCCATTTCGGATTTCGGCGACTCCCCTCGCGACGCCCAATCCTCGATCCAGGAGTAACTGGGTGTTCCCCTCGATAACGGCTTCGGCATTTTCGATATCTCCAGTACCTATGCCGACGAGAAAACTTGATCAGGGTGGCACGCTCAATGCTTCATCGAGGACGTTTAAGGCAACGTGATGAGTCGCGCTCGTCGCAACAGGTATGGCTTTTTCCGTGGAAAGCTTGATCGACTTAGATCGAAGGTCGATGATCGCCCGATGTTCGTTCAGGAAGTCCATTCCCAAAATGACGTCTCTCGAGCATTGCTGTAGGATCAGGAAGATTGTCGCATAGGTTCTGCCATTTACAGTAACTCTCGCGGTGCAGCGTCCTGACGGCCTAATCAGGTTGCCACCTGCGGTGCGGATCAGCGGGCCATCCCAGGTTGTTGTTACCTTCCTGAGTCGGACAGCGAGTGGGCCACTCATGACAGAGTAGTCAGCTCCCGTGTCCACCAAGGCAGTAACCGCGTGACCGTCGACCGTAACTTCAAGGTCACTTGTACGCGTTCTCGTATTGTACGTTGTCTTCGGTGTCCGATCACGGCTTCGTCGAGTAGTGAGGCTGCGGTGGGCGTACTGCGACGTTACTTCAATGGGCAGCGGTAAAAGCTTCAATTCTGGCCGCGTCGTCGTCGTCGGTGTCGTCGTCGTGGCATGGTCTTGAGTACTCGTCGATGGAGGATCTTTGTCATTGCGCTTAGAAGCAACCTCACCTCCAGAGGCTGCTTTATTTAGTTTAACCTTCGGGGGCTGGGGGAGCGTCCACGGACGGCGTAACCTCGGCTAGGAGATACAAAGCGCTGGGACGATGGCGACGGGGATCGTGATAGGCGGCTCGGCGATGAGTATTCTTCCCGACGCAAAAACTCCTCGATTTCGGCTGGTCGCTGGCCGGGTCGGGGTCGTGGAGCGTCGTAAGAGAACCCTCGGATGCCCAGTCTTCTGTATGGGCAGTGCCGGAGGACGTGACCGGCTTCGCCGCAGTGGAAGCCAAGTGGGCGGCGCTGGTCGGGAGATCTCCACTCGTCGCATTTCCTCGGCTGTGTGCGACGCTCGTAGGACGGGCGGGTTGGGGCGAGCGGGCGGCGGTCCTGTACAGCTGGCTGAGGGCGATAGGGGCTTGGGTCCCGTCGTCGAGGTGCAGGACGGCGCACAGCTGCGGCGTAAGTCATGGCTGGGGGCTGCATAGGCTTCGTGGTGGTCGGCGTCACACCCAAGGCCTGTTGAACTTCGTCCCGGATTACGTCAGTAAGTGATGTAACCTGCGGCTGCGTTCCATTTGGCAGCAATCGTCGGAGCTCTTCTCGTACATCTTGGCGTATAACCTCCCGCAGGTTATCGTTGTTAGCGGCGTCCAGGCAGTTTGCTGAAAAAACGCGCTGCTGGCGCTCATATTGGCGGGCTCGGGCGTCCAGAGTTTTTTCCATCGTGGAGGCCTCTTCTATGAATTCCGCGACAGTTTTCGGTGGGTTCCGTACGAGGCCGGCAAAGAGTTGTTCTTTAACTCCTCGCATAAGCAGCTTGACTTTTTCTTCTTCCTTCATGTTCGAGTCGGCACGCCGGAAGAGACGCTTCATCTCCTCAGTGTACACTGCAACGGTCTCGTTTGGGTGTTGTATACGAGACTGTAGCAGCTGCTGGGCTCTCTCCTTTCTCACGACGTTTGTAAAAGTCTTGAGAAGCTGCTCTTTGAAGGTTTCCCAATTCTCGAGGCTGGCTTCCTCATTCTCAAACCAGACCCTTGCTGGTCCCTCCAGGGCAAAAAAGACGTACCTAAATTTCATGGCATCGTCCCAGTTGTTAAAAACAGCCACACGGTCGAACTGCTCCAGCCATTCTTCGGGGTCGGCGCCAGGCGAAGCGTCGAAGGTTGGTGGCACCCGGGGCTGTTGCAGAATGATTGGAGTCGTCATCTGGGGCAAGCTCATGGTGGACGTTGCTGCTGGCTTTCGCTTCCGGGTAGCGTCCGGCAGATTCCCGAACTCTGGTGCGTCCCCTTGCAGGCGTCGGCTAGCGCGGTGGACTGGACTCAGGTCCTGCGGTTGATGCCTCAGAGGGCTGGCGTCACGGCTTGTAGGGGGTGTCCGGAACATGAAAGGCTACCCAGCACCTCCACCAGATGTCACGTTGTAGTGACGGCAGTCCAGCGGTCAGCAAGACACCAGAAATACTTGTAAACGAACCTCTTTATTTGGGCTGACTTGCGCCCGCAAAAGAACTGACTCACTCGGTGGCGGCGCAAGCAACAAGCGTGCTCGTCATTCGTCGAACTACGAATGCCCGCTGCTCGCGGCATCTTCAATTTAAAGCCGGCAAGGAAACTTCGAGATAACAGGTCGAGATCATCTAGAGTAATCTAGAAACACGTAGATGCAGCTGTTCATGGCTGTGAACAATCGAGATAAGTCCGGTCGCTTCTCGCGTCACGAACAAAAATGATAACAGCCCTTTCCTGCAGCCTTGAGCGTGAACGAACAAACACTACAATGATACGTGGCAATATCGTACTGTTTGCTGTGTGTTATAGCGGGACAATCTTTAGGGCCAAGCAACCGGAGCCACCATGTGTCATGTGTTGGTGGCTTTCCCGCCAGTCTGTACCCTGCCACCAGCAAAAAGGACGTAACATAATTGGCGACGAGGTAAAAATGGCAACTGCGCTGGGCACGATTGGAGAATTCGTTCCAACAGAGGCGACGTCTTGGCCCTTGTATTTGGAGCGCCTCGAATTTTTCTTTCAAGCAAACGACATCGACGGTAACGAGAAGAAGCGAGCAACGCTCTGCAGCGTTTGCGGCCCAGCAACGTATGCCATCGTTCGCTCCCTTTGTTCTCCGGATGCGCCGTCGGCCGTGGCCTACGATGAGATCGTCAGGCGTCTCTCAAACCACTTCTCGCCGCGACCGTCGGTGACAGTACAGCGTTTCAAGTTTGGCACACGTCAACAGCAGCCCGGTGAGTCAATTGCCGACTACATCGCAGAATTGCGATTTCGGTGCCTCGCTCGATGACATGTAGCGCGACCGGCTAGTGTGCGGAGTGCGAAGCGAGACTCTTCAGCGTCGGTTGCTGGCGGAGCCGGAGCTTATGTTTGCGACAGCTCGTGAGAAAGCCATTGCAATGGAATCTGCGCAGCGACAGACTGAGCAAATTCGCGGTAGTGCCGCATCGTGTGAAGTTGGCAACGTGAGCGGGAAGCGTTTCGACCCGTGTGTTGCGAAGGTCTCTGCGCCAGTGACAGCCAAGGAGGGTACCCAGAAGCAGGCTGGTTCGCCTGGAAGCACAAGCGTATGTTTCCGCTGCAAGGGTGCGCATTCGCCAAGCAGTTGCCCATTCATGAATATGCAGTGCCACTTCTGCAAGCAACGAGGGCACATAGTGAGAGCATGGAGGAGGAAGGCTGCAGCTCGCGCTTCGGCTGAACCCAACTCTCAGAACAAAAAACGGGCCAGTGGAGGCCGTCACAACAATGCTGCGTCGGACCTTTACGATGTGTTCGTGCTGTCTGGTGGAGAGCCAGCCGTGAGAGTAGAAGTGCGCGTCAACGGAAGTCCCCAAGAAATGGAGGTGGACTCTGGTGCAGTGTGTTCAGTCATGAACGACCGGACTATGCAGAATCTGCGAATATCGAAAAGGGCGTTGCGCCCAAGTAATGTTCATCTCCGGGCTTACAATAACAAGGAACTACGAGTGTTGGGTGAACTGACCGTGAAGGTGGAATTCAAGGGGCAGGAACATCGCCTGCGATTGGTGGTGGTTAAGGGTGCTAGTATCGGACTTCTCGGTCGGGACTGGTTCAAGTCCTTGGGAATAAGTCTGAGTGGTGTTCACAGTGCGTACGAGCCGAGTCGAAGTGGCAGTAGGGGAACAACAGCCTTGCTCAAGGAGTATTCTTCAGTCTTTGAGCCTGGACTTGGGACAAGTAAAGGGCCTCCTGTACGCATAGAGGTGAGCCCGGCAGCTCCGCCGCGATTTATGAAGCCACGACAAGTACCGTTTGCATTGAGACCGAAGGTCGACGAAGCACTGGACAAGTTGGTGAGCCAAGGCATTTCCCAGCCTGTGCGGCACTCGAAGTGGGCAACACCTGTCGTTCCAGTTGTCAAAAAAGATGGATCGATAATGATCTGCGGGGACTACGAGAGCACAGTCAATCGTGTAGTGCAGTGGGAAACGTATCCCCTGCCGACACCAGAGCAGCTGTTTGCCAGGCTGGCAGGTTGCTCGAAGTTTTCAAGGCTAGACCTCGGACAGGCGTATCAACAGAAGACTGTTGATGAAGAAACAGCTGATTTGTTGACGGTTACAACACATCGGGGACTGTTCCGCGTAACACATCTTCAACTTGGCGTGGCAGTGGCAGTGGCTATTTTTCAGAGGTACATGGAAGAACTGTTGCATGGAATTGATGGTGTTCTTGTGTTCTTGGATGACATCTTGATCGGTGGAAAGGATGAGGCGCAGCACAATGCTCGTTTACAAGAAGTGCTCAAAAGAATTCATGAAGACGGTCTGCGACTAAAGTTTGACAAATGTCAATTTTGTGTTGAGGAAGTGTGTTACATGGGATTCCGTGTGAACTCTGCAGGTGTGCAGCCGACAGAAGACAAGGTGCGTGCTATTCACAAGGCCCCAGAGCCAACATGCAAAAAGGAACTTCAAGCCTTTTTAGGAGGTCTGAACTTTTACAACAAGTTTCTTAAAGGAGCAGCTCATGCCTTGGAGCACTGTTCCGGCTGTTGGACAAGGGTCGCGAGTGGCGTTGGATGGAAGCTGAGGCAGAAGCATTTTGCCGGGCGAAAGATCTGCTGCAGTCATCACATGTTCTGGTGCACTATGATGTCAACAAGCCCCTAGTGCTGGCCTGTGACGCATCCCCGTACGGACTGGGTGTTGTGTTGAGTCATGTGTGCGAAGATGGCAGCGAGAGACCGATTGCATATGCGTCGAGAACTATGAGTGCGGCAGAACGGAATTATTCCCAGACAGACCGAGAAGCGCTCGCCATCGGCTTTGGCATAAAGAAGTATCATCAGTTTCTATATGGGGGACATTTCAGAATTGTGACGGACCACAAACCTCTCTTAGGACAGTTGCACCATGCCAAGCCCATTCCCCAGGTGCTATCACCACGGATGCTGCGTTGGACTCTCATGTTATCGGCTTATGACTATGAAATTGAGTATCGACCAGCGGAGAAGCTTTCCAATGCTGATGCATTCAGTCGTTTACCACTGAGAGCCAGTAGGGCAGAGGAAGAGGAGCAGCGTCTTTGGGAAGTAGGAATGCTGGAAATGGCGCCGGAAGTAGCATGGAACTCTAAGAAGGTGGGAAGATTCACGTCAAGGGATAAGCTGTTGGCTAGAGTCTGCAATTGGGTGCAGCATGGGTGGCCAGAGGGCAAGCTGCCAGAAGAGTTTGCAGCGTTTGTGAGCCGCAAGCATGAACTGTCGGTGTACCAAGGTTATTTGCTGTGGGGCAGTCGTGTGGTCATTCCTGAGCCAGCTCTACCGTATGTCACGGACATTCTTCACACAGCTCATCCAGGAATTGTCAAGATGAAGGGGCTTGCCAGAGGAGCCGTGTGGTGGCCAGGAATCGACAGAGATGTTGAGCAGAAGGTGAGAGACTGTGCACGTTGTCAGGAACCCAGGTCTGCGCCAGCTGCTGCAAAGATTCACCCTTGGGAATTCACCAAGCGTCCCTGGACAAGACTACAAATCGATTTTGCTGGGCCCTTCCAAGGCAAAGTCTTCCTCATTGTGGTGGACTCTCACTCAAAGTGGTTGGAAGTGTGCCGGATGAATTCCATGTCGGCAGCTGCAGTTTGTGCGAAGCTTCGTTTCCTTTTTGCTACCCATGGCATTCCAGAAACTGTTGTTTCTGATAATGGAACTGCCTTTTGTTCGGAGGAGTTCAGAGACTTCATGTGCCGAAATCAAATCCGACATGTGACCGTTGCCCCATATCACCCTTCTTCGAATGGTCAAGCAGAACGCATGGTGCGCGAAACCAAGGAAGTACCCAAGCGAATGGTTGGAGGCGATATCGACACACGTCTGGCTAGGTTTTTAATGACCCAGCATATCCTGCCTCATGCTACAACAGGCAAGATCCCGGCCGAATTGCTAATGGGCAGGAAACTTTCAACTGTGTTAGAGCGTCTGCTTCCTGACCTGCAGTCCGGTGTGCAGCAGAAACAAAAGCAGGTGATGCAGCGCCGGTGATGCATGATTATAATTACAAAGAGTACCTGCACTGAAATTGTATTAAGCCAGAAAAAGCATAAAATGGGACTACCAGTACTACAGCTGCATTTGTTTTCGCTAGCAAACTTTGGTGGTGGCGAATATTTTCTTTCTATCTTTGAGGTTAGAGCACATTGCTACATATGCTACTGTAAAAATCAGTTTATCATTCTAGCCACAGAATAATTATGCATTTAATGGGTGCTCATTCAGTCTGTCCAAAAGAGTGTACAGTTGTGCCTCGTTATTATTGACAATTTGGTTCACAAGCAAAAGTGTTCATAAGGTGAGTCGTCCATAATAATGAGTCATGAAGACAAGCAAGAAATACTTAAAAAATACTTATGATTATGGACTGCTTCTGCGCATAGTGGCAGCCAGTGAAGTGAAAATTTGGCAATTTAGAAGGTGAAGGTGCATTATTCTTGCTACTGTGCGATGTCAGTGTACGTTAAAGAACCCCTGGTGGTTGAAATTTCTGGAGCTCTTCAGTACGGCGTCTCTCGTAGCCTGAGTCACTTTGGAACGTCAAACCCCATAAACCAAACCAAACCATTATCTTGAAAATCATTTGTTGTAGCCTGAAGCACATTTGAAGCTCCTAATGCCTCTTGTGATGTGATGAAATATCTGCTACTACAACTGTTCGCATCCCAGAACTGTACTCACTCAGCTGACACCTGTTGAATATGGTTTTCAGCTGAGCATACGGATACTTTTGGGCAGCCAGTCATGCAATGTGGCAACGGTAAGGAGTGTCGACCAGGTGCCTTGCCACTATAAACCATGACACCACAAAAAAGTGATTACAACAGCATTATCGCATTCAGCTGCCTTTTTCTGCGTTTTGCACTGAAATTATGAGGGGTACAACATCTGGCTAGGAAATCGGGTTTTGGTTCTCATTACTAGCGGTCCATATTATTGGAACAAAAATACGTAGATCCCAAAGGGGTTTCATGCATTTTCACCCTGTCCATTGTCCAGATAGCCAGCTTCGATATTAATGAGGCATAAATAAAAACTTTTTATAAGTCAAGTCATCCATATTAACAGGGTAACTGTACGGTCATATCTGTAGTTTGTTAATCCTTTGACATTTACACTAGGGCTGTTATTGTCATTTCATGAATTTGACCTTTAGCACAGTAGTGTGAAATGAGGCTGCATAATGCAGGTTACGTTGCACTTTTTTGAGCAAATGAGTTCATTTGTTTGGCAACTTTCTAGCTGTACGGGAGAATTCCTAGCATTTGTGAAAACTCGATATTGCACTGGCTGTTGTTGCTGCTGCAGGAAGAACTTGATGCCTGTCATTTGTACCACCTTGAAGTAAGACTGCAAACTTTGCTTTGAAATGCACAGGAAGGAACTCTTAAACTTAGCTCATGTCCTGTGTCAGTGTGCATTCCTGTACAAAATATCGGAAATGCATGGCGACAAAAGGCTGGTGTGTTATAGCATAGTCAATGAGCACCTTTCTCCACCTGTAAATATGCAAATCTTTCAGTGAAAACTGAAACATGACTCGTGTAGTTGGCATATTCTTCGTGCGCTGCTGTATTTATATTTTGCTCATTTTATCTGACATTATGCTTTCCTGTTCTATTCGTAGGGTATTATAGTGTATGAATTCATTTCTTTGGTTCGAAACCTTATATTATGTATTTTTCATTGTGTGCTGTGCCCATGCTATTGTTCAATGCAAATTCTTACTGCTAAGTGCTCTACCTTGTACTTTTGGTGTGATTTTGTTTCTTTCCTTGTTCATTAATTTGTCATTATTTTGCATACATTGTCTCCAGGATGTGTAACCAGCAGTTGATGAAATAACTTTATTTGCACCCGTCAAGGAATCGGAGGGCGAAAAAGACGAGTCTTGACCGCGTTCATCTTCCTCCCCTTTCAGGAGGCTGGGATCCCTTGGGATTCAGCGGTGTCCAGGGCCAGACGGATGACTTCTTTTTGTTCTTCTTCTTTCTGGGTGGCCATTAAAGCCTCCAAGGACTCTATATTCCTGTCTGGTTCGTTGTGGCTAGGGCATGTCCACACCATGTGGATCATGTCCGCTCTTTCATTACACTGTTTACACCTCGGGTCTTGGATCGCCGGATGCCATCTGCTTAGTGCGAGTTGTTTCTGAAAAACTCCCACCTGTAACTTTCTCCATATGATCACTTCCTTTTTGCTGAGGCCCTTGCATCCTCCAGGTAGCGTCTGTCTTCCTAATCTGTAATGGCTAAGAATATCTTAGTACGTGTTCAGCTCCTCGTCCCTCTGAAGGGGCTCTCTGCTCGACGAGACCGCATTGGGGTCCCGGTGTGTGAGTCCTCGGGCCAATGCGTGCGCTGTCTCGTTTCCCCGGAGGCCCTCGTGGGCCGGAGTACAAACAAGGTTAATTAGTTCTGCCGGTGTCGGGCCGGCAGTCAGAATTTTGACTGCTTCGACAGATATCCTGCCTGCGTTGTAGTTGCGGATAGCCGATTTGGAATTTGTTATAATCACCCTGACATTCTGTTGAGTTAAAGCCAGCGCAATGGCTACCTCCTCAGCCGCTGTTGCATCTCTCGTTTGGGTGCTGCAGCACGAGACTCGGTCTCCGCCCTCCCTGGTCGCTAGGGCTATGAAACCCGTTCTGCCTTCATATTCCGCCGAGTCCATGTAAACCACGTCCTGTCTATTGGCTATTTTTTTCTGCAGAGCTTTCGCCTTGTCCTTTCGCCTACCCTCATGGTGTACTGGATGCATATTCCTTGGGAGTGGTGGGATTCTGATTTTGTTCCTTATGTCTGTTGGGATATTCTCCGTGTGGTTGAGCCGCGCTCGAGGTTCGAAGCCTAGCTTTCTAGTATTTTTAGCCCCGAATGGCTGCGTAGGAGTCGCTGTTGTTGCGCTACTCTGGTAGCCTCAATGAGCTCGTCTAGTGTGTTTGAAATCCCCATGTTCAGAATTTTCTGGGTGGATGTGTACGGGGGGAGGCCCAGGGCGGTTTTGACGCCTTTCCTAATTAGACGGTTTTGACGGTTTTCTTAATCTTGTTTTTTTCTGCTTTGGCTAGCCGTAGGTATGGTGCCACGTATGTGATTCTGCTGATTACAAATGATTGAACTAGTCTTAAGAGGTTCGTCTCCTTCATTCCCGCGTCTTTATGTGCTATTCTTTGGAGTAGCCTACGCGTCTGGCCTACACTCGATTCGAGTTTTCGTATCGTTTCGGTGTTCTTACCGTTTGTCTGTATCCTAAGACCCAGTACTCTAATCATCTCCACCGAGGGTATTTTGTCCCCGTTTACCGTGAGCGTTATCCCATGTTCATGGGGCTTTCTTTGTCTCTTTTGTGGGCCGAGGAAGAGCGCTTCCAATTTCTCGGCAGAACATTTGAGTCGTACTTGTTTTAGGTACGACTCAATTTCCTCGATCGCTCTTTGGAGGGTACCTTCGATGTGCGCGTCACTGCCTCTGGTAACCCAGAGGTGAGGTCGTCCGCGCATATTGTGTGGTTGAGTCCTTCTATACACGCCAATTTCTCTGGTAAGCCAATCATTGCAACGTTGAAGAGTGTTGGTGACAGGACTGAGCCTTGGGGGGTACCTTTGTTGCCCAGCCTTATGCCTTTCTCTTCCTTCCCGCCTAGGCTGATAGTAACTGTTCTGTTTGAAAGGAAGTCCTTCACGTAGTTGTATACCTTTCCCCCTACATTTAGAGTTTCTAAGCGTTCTAGTATGGCTGCGTGGTCAACGTTGTCAAAAGCTTTGGCCATGTCTAGGCCGACTATTACTCTGGTATCAGCTGTTTCGTTGTCTAGCACTTGTTCTTTAAGTTGAAGCATAACATCGCATGCAGAAAGATGTGTCCTGAATCCGATCATCGTGTCGGGGTAAAGTTTTTGTTCTTCTAGGAATCGGTTTAGCCTCGTTTGAATAACGTGCCCCATTAGCTTACCTACACATGAGGTAAGCGAAATGGGCCTCAGGTTTTCGAGGCTTAGTTTCTTACCTGGTTTTGGAATAAGGACTAGGTTGGCCTCTTTCCACGCAGGTGGGATTCGACCCTTGTCCCAACCTTCCTGCATGTACGCTGTTAGGTTTCTAATTGATGCATCATCCAAATTCCTCAGCATGCGATTGCTGATTCTGTCTGGACCTGCGGCCGTTTTAGTTCTGAGTATGTTCAACTCCACCCTAACCTCTCCGATGGTGTTGGGCCCATCTAGAAGGGGATTCTCTGCGCCCTTGTACTCGGGGAGGGGTGTGGGTGGTGTGCACCCCAAGTACCTGTCCCTCACTTGAGAGATTAGTTGATCGCTAGTGCTTTCGTATTTATATACGAGTTTCTGTAGTTGTTGTCGTGCCTCATACTTTGTCTTGTCCGGGCCTAAGAGATGTCTGAGCATTTTCCACGTGTTGGCTTTGCTGATTCTGCGGTCCATCTGCTCGCAGATACTACCCTAGTTTTGTCTGGTTAAGCTCAGCGCGTGCTCCTCGATATCTCTGTTCTGTTTTGCTGGGAGCTTACGTATGTTTCTGTTCCCCTTGTTTTGAGCAAGTTTTTCTTCTAGCTCCCTTTTCTTGCGCCACAGGCCTATCATACGCCTGTCCACGTCTTCTTGCGTTTCGTCTGCTTCCACCTCTTCGGTGGCTTCTTTAACTGCCGCGAGAATGTCTGTGCCCCAAGATTCTATGTCCCTAATTGCTTCTCGGGTATGAAGGTTCGCCCTGAATAGATCAAAATTTACCGCTGCGACCTTTTTGGGTTTCGGTGTGGGCGGTCCATCTTCTACCACGATCTCAATAATTTTGTAGTCGCTTCCTAGGTCCTCCCCCTGTTACACCACCTTGCCGTGATTTGGCCTCCGGTGAGTGTTAAGTCAGCTGTAGTGTCCCTACTCACACTATTGCCCTGTCTTGTTGGTTTGATGGGGTCAGTGATCAAGATGAGCTCATTGTGGAGAATGCTGTCCCAGAGTTCTCTGCCCTTGATTTGCGTATATTTGTATCCCCATGCGGGATGATGAGCGTTAAAGTCCCCGACAATGACGATAGGGTTTTTGCCCGCTATCTGTTTCGTTTTTGCTAATAGCCTGTCGAAGCCGCAATCCTTTCTCTGTTTCGGAGAGCTGTTTGCAGCTCTGCTATTTGGCATAGTTGTAGTGGCTCAAAGCAGTCATGGAGGTGGAAGTTGGACTCGGGTGCTGTCATGTGGCGATCAAATGAGGGCATGATAGGAGATATAGAATATCCATAAATCGTTTTTCATATGTACTGGACAGTTATGTCCTTGACAGCAGATATTTATAGCCTGTTTTGTCTTGAGTCATTTTTTGCTGCTGGTAATCCGTTTCAGCCTCTATTTGGTCCGGATTGTTCACCAGTCTATTCATCTGTGGCCATTTTTTCTTTTTACGTTTACCACCCAACCTCTGCCTTTGTGATACAGCACCTAGGTCACTAAGAGATTAAATGATAGTGACAAGAGCAGCATACCTGTCATCCTGTTTTCGCTTCTTATTAGCCATTCGCTACACGCTGTTTGACATCATGCAAACTGTAGTTGATGGCACAATGTGCAATTTTCATGATGTAACCTTGTATGACCTTCATCTTTAGAACTGCTCTGTGTAAATGTGTTTTGTTTGTGTGATTCATTCACTGTCAATTCATTGAGTTATATACAGCACAATCATATTTGTTCTGAAATGTGGACAGGCCTACTTATGGCCTACGTGTTCACTGTTAGTTACAATTAAGGGTGGCTGCCAAATGTATATTTGCTAAGTGTATCTTTGGACTCATTGTTGAGTCTGAGGAGAATAAAAAAAAACTCTTGGGTACCAGCAATGGCATCTCTGTATTGTGTGTGTGCAGTCATGCAGTGATCTCTATTGCACAAGTGATGACTAGTGTGGATTAATTGTGCTTCTTTGAGTGCGCTGACTCCTTACTGCATGGAGCTGTACACCATTTTGCCGAAGTTAGTTTATGAAGGAACCTTTAATGACACCTAGTTTTCTGCAAGTCATTGCTAACAATAGCAATGGAATAGTAGCTTATTCAGCAAGCTCAATTGCTTTATAGACATGAGATTGAGTGCATGCGACGTGGCCAGGCAATATGAAACACTTTTAACTGGGTGGGCCACAAGTCATTAAACCTGCTCACCATTCCAGTTGCCGTGGTAAAGAGGAAAATTTTGTTGTACATCTTTAGCAATGGCATAACAGTCTGGCATGTCATGCGGTTGCTCTTTCGTGACAGAAGAGTATAGCCTGTTGTAACAATATCTGAACAGCAGAATAGTCTGTTGTAACAACAGGGCAGCCTTGTGTTGTACAAAAGGGTAGTCTTTTACAACACATCTGCCTGTTGTACAAAAGGGTAGTGTGTCGTAACAACACGACAGTCTCCTGTTATACAACACGATAGTGTGTTGTATAAAAATATTGTGTTGTACAACACAGCTGTACAACCCACATATCTGTTGTGCAACACAAGTTTCTCTTCTACAACACAGTTTTGTGTCGTTACAACACGATAGTTTTGTTGTGTTTTTCGATAGGGAGAGGTCTCCAGTGTGGAGCTCTGCAGTGCGGTTGTAGAGGAAGTTGGGAATATAGATGTAGGTGCGGGTCTCTACATTCATCTGGGTGAGGTTGGTCAGTATAGATGCATGCGATACGTTGTCAGACGCCTTACTGACGTCGAGGCCGAGAACGGTGCCTGTGGCCCGTCTGGGACCTGTGTGAAGTGTGTCGTGTTGTATATGCCACATGATACGTAAATATAATGTAGATATGTAAATAACGTTGATATATGTAGATACCATTTATGCGGGTGAAAATTCCATTCCTCTCACTCGTAACGGCTCCCAGAGCTGTGAAAACCTCGTGAAATATTTGCTTAGACCTCTTCTTTGAGAACCAGGCATTGGTTCAGCAAGTCGAGCTTATATCCATCTATTTCTCCGTCCACAAGTCTTCCGTCATGACAATCAAGGGCTGTTAGTGGAGTGTTTCTTCAAGAAGGAATATGTGTGAAATATTGTAACGTGGCGGCCAGCCGAAGAATGAGGCTTGATGAACGATGGATAAGAGATGATTTTAATGGCCGCTGGCCTAGCGCGAACCCTCCGTCCCGCGCCACTGCGAGCTTCGTCTTCTTCGTAACAGTACCTGGGGCCACCGAGCGATCGTCCCGATCGTAAAAAGAAGACGTCAGTGAAGGGATGGGCGACATGGTGATGGGCTTTCAGGTTAGAAAGAATTGGCAAAGTGGCGAAGTGCTGGCCGCCACAGTGGATGATATGATCGAAGGATGAGTCCTGGTCCATGAAGCATCCGGGCCGGAGGGTGCCAGGAGCTGACAGCCGAGGTCATTGGACGCACCAGACGGCAGGGGCAGGGGGGCGGTGTCTTCACGTGTGGGTCTTGGGTCGGTCTTGGGTCATGAAGGTCGCTGTCGTCAGTGCATGATGTCCTGCGGTCCGAGCGGGAGACGGGGCTGGGGCGAGCGGCGAGATCGGTTCAGGTCGGGCGGGCTCGGCCCGGCCGAGTGGCGCGGACTAGGTACTTACGGCCGACCGGCCGACGTCCACGGCAGGCGCAGGACACCGAAGCTCCGGGACCAGGATGGCAATGAAGGGACCCCACCACCTCACACCAAATGTAACGTGGCGGCCAGACGAGGAATGAGGCGTGATGAACGATAGATAAGAGATGATTTTAATGGCCGCTGGCCTAGCGCGAGCGCTCCGTCCCGCCCCACTGCCAGCTTCGTCTTCTTCGTAACAATATAACAAGTTGTCTGTAATTCTACATCCTTGTCTTGCTCAAATTCGTTGCCTCAATCTATCGAAAAGCTGGAACAGCTGATGAGCTGCGTTCAAATTTCGGATTAGGAAGTAACGTAACCATCGGCATTTTTACATCTTTTTTTGAAGGAAAATAACAAGGTTAAGTATCCAAATTTATAAGAGTATGAAAGACCTGACTGAATAGCACAATTACTGTTAGTCTAAAGACACATCAAGAGCGAAATCAAGCAAATATTTGTGTACATTTACAAACTGAAGGGCTTGAAAAATTATGAATCAAAACACGGTGACCAATACTCTATCTTTGAGCTGCGTGTATCCAAGGCCAACAAGCTTCAGCATATATTAACTTCTCTCCGCCCGGCAATCGTATATTTGTATACAAGATGAACAAAGCCACTACCAATTAGGTACGAGAGGTACCCCGCCGGGCGCGGTCCTCCAACTCCTACTATTCAATTTGGCAATGATGAAAATTCCGGCTCAGCTCGAAAGTGTCGATGGCGTACAGCACACGCTATATGCCGACGACATCACCATCTGGGCTAAGCACGGATCGGTAGGAGACATTGAAGCCAACCTGCAGCAAGCGGCGCAGATTGTGGACGCTTAGGCCCGCCGCTGCGGACTTGAATGCTCCCCAGCCAAATCAGAAATTGTTCACATTCGATCCTCGCCGGAGCACACTACCAAAATCGAACTGTCCCTAGCGAGCGGACCCATCGCAGAACACGCTGGGTTCAGAGTACTAGGCCCCTTATCAATAAACACCGCCGTGTCGACTCAACACTGGCCAAATTGCGCAAGGTGATGGACCAGGTGGGCCGCATGATCCGCCGGATTTTCAATATCCGTGGGTGTTACGGTGCAAAGATGCCTTGCGGCTCGCGCGCGCATTCATAACCAGTCGAGTCTTGTACTCAACTCCTTACCTCCACCTTCGAAAATGTGACGAGAAAGCCCTTTAGGTGGTCCTCCGCAAGATTTAAAAGTGTGCCCTCGACCTCCCGGTCACCACTTCCAACCAGCGCCTCCTGGGCCAGGGCTGGTCAACACCTTCGTGGAGCTCCAAGAAGCACACTTGACAAACCACTACACAAGACTCTCAAAGACGTCGTAGGGTCGCCACCTGCTTGCCCGACTTCATAACCACCATCCAACACCATCCCCGGAATCTGGAGATACGCCCTTCCGGCCAACATGACAGCAGGCGACCATAGTGGCCAGCGCCTCGCGTGGGCGGGAGCCTTGGCACGCTACTATGGAAACAAACGCTTAGTATTTTATGCGGACGCCATTGGCGCACACCATGGCGGTTGGTAGACGGCCGTAGTCGTCCACCCAAACACCACTTTACGTTCAAAGCAAAAGATATTACTCATGCGGTAGAAGCGGCAATCGCGCTCGCCGCCGCCGATCAGGACTTGTGGGTCATCCTCACCGACTCGCGAGGGTCCTGCAGGAACATCGAAAGGGGCTTTATTCCCTATTTGGCATACCGAATACTCCAGCATAGCAATTATCTTGGGGCTCTTGCGTCCCGCAAAATAGTATGCACTCCCGCGCACACGAGTCTCGAGGGCAACGAAGTGACCAGACGCCGCCGCCAGCGCGCTCACTCTCCAGGCATCGCCCTCGCCTCCCCCCGATGCGGACTCCGACCCCTATCCGGCTTTTGCCTGCAAGGAAATCATCCGCTATTACCCATTCAGCCGTGCAATCTTTCCTAAGCTCTACAGGGGCCTCACGAAGGCTGAGGAACGCTTACTGCTTCACGTTTATACTAAAACATTGCTGTGCCCGGCAGTTATCAAACATTTTGACCCTGCGTGCACAGGGGTGTGCCCGCACTGTAAGGAAAAGTATTCGGACATTTAACACATGATGTGGGCATGCCAATCAACCCCGCACCTTCCCCCTATTCCAAACCATACCCGGGAGGATTGGGAGGCGGCCCTGCTCGGCTGCTCTAATCTGGCAAGCCTAAAGGCCCTGGTCGGGCGCGTCCGAGCAGCAGCTACAGCCATTGGGCTCCTGTAATGAGCAGCCCACCTAGCCTTTGTAAGGAACGACCCCTTAAGGACCGCTCCACTCGCACCCTAGACATATTTTAAATATAAAGTTTTTCTGTTGGTCAGTCAAGGGTAGCGGTGGCGACAGGATGTCAGGGAGCGGATGACTTAGGGGAAGTTTTTATGGATAAGGAGGCCACAGCTGGCACAGGACAGAATTAATTGGAGAGATATGGGAGAGACCTTTGCCCTGCAATTGGCAGAGTTAGGCTGATGATGATGATCTCCGCTACAAAGCACCCTTGCTCGCTGATTAACAGGTCCACTCAATATTCCCCTGTAACACGAGCAGTTCGAATGCTCAGTTAGTTATTGAGCCTCAAGCTGAATGGGCGTCGACGCTGTGCGCCACGGAGGCTTTCAGTGACCATTGAACTGAGTGGGGATCGAGTCAGTGGAGGTCGCGAATATCCGTTCAAAACTCAGGGGCCCCTGAGAGCAGTGTCGCAGGCTTTTAACGTAAGAACAAATGATAGAAAGAATTCAAAACAAAAATAACTTTTGTTTACTTTATTACAAAATATTTATACGCAGGCATTCTGGGCATGCTCATTTTTTAACCGGGAGTTGTTTATCAACGCAATTTTCTCAGATATTTTATTATTTCGCAAAAATATCAATACAGGCGCAGGTCTCTCCTCGGCAGGCTTGCATTTTATTGCTTGTATACTTTTTGCCGTCGATTAAAACGTTCCCATTGGGTTTTTTGCCAGCCTAAACTATTCGATGCAACCGGACGAATTTTAAACGAAGCATTGTTAATTATTAATCCTGTCATTAAGCATTAATAAATATCAATAATTTCAATTTTTACTTAACACTACGTTAGAATAGTCCACAGTTGCCCGACAATATAATTGAGGGCCACAAAACCTGGTCTTAGATGCTCAAATTTTACTCGGTAGCAAAAATAGTGACGCACACTAGCACCCAGATTGTCACCGACGCGGACCTCGACACCGATACCACCCCCAAACAGAAGTCCCCTAAACACACAACACCCGTCAAGAGGTCCACTCGGCACAAGCGCAGATGACTCACATCTGGCAGCACCAATCGCCCCGAACCCAAAAGACGAATTTTCCTGGTCGCCAGAAAACTAGCCACTAAACAAACTAACTACCGATTCCACCTACACACTTACAAATCCTACTCGCAGCACAGGACAATACCCAAAGGACTTCGAGTTAATGTTAGGTGCTCCCTAGGTGCGCTCAGGCCTGAACTCCTCGCTCGATGGGAAAAGGTTTTGTTGTGTCCCCTTATTGCTTTTGTGTGTGTGCGCCCCCTCCTAACGACCACTCGCATTCCCCTCCTAACGACAGTTCGCATCCTCCTCCTAACGACCACTCAATCCTCCTCCTAACGACCACTCGCATCCCCTCCTAACGACCGCTTGCCCTTCGTCGCACGCTGTCGCCAGAGGCCCCCCCACGGTGCGGCCCCGCACCCTCCTCCTGTTCTGGGAAGCCACTCCCTCCCGTGGACGCTTCTCCACTCCCTCCTTTCTTCGGGCGGCCAGTTCGGCTCCTGCCTCGGTCGACGCTGGTCGCACCCTCATCGGCTTTAAATAAACGAAGTCTAAAAGTACCGTGTGCGTCTTTCGCTGCTTTCAACACAGCGACCGGACACGACAGTGGCGACGAGAAAGTGGATTCGACCCGCGCTACGCAACGCTATTGACAAGCCATGGCTACGCGAGGGTTTCCCAATCAGATACCAGAGTTCAACGGCTCATCGTGGTCATCGTGGGTTGGACGCCTTCAGTTCTACTTTGAAGCTAACAACATCACAGACCCAGCCTTGAAGAGGGCCAACCTGCTGACGCTGTGCGGGGAGCAGACCTACGATACTGTCTGCGCCCTTATTCAGCCAAGCACACCAGCGGCAGTGTCTTACGACGACATCGTAAAAGCGCTGCAAAAGCACTACGACCCAAGGCCATCCGAGGTCTACAGCCGGGCTCGCTTCCAACGACGAGATCAACTGGGAGGAGAAACTGTGAGCGCCTACGTAGCCGCGCTCAAGAAGCTCGCTGCCGACTGCAATTTTGGAACGCTGTCGACAACAGCTACCGGGCAGGAGGGAGACGCAGCTTCTTCTGCTAACACCACCATGCTTCCCTTGGACGTGATGTTACGCGACAGATTTGTGTGCGGACTGAGTGACGAGTCACTGCAGCAGCGCCTGTTCGCTGAGAAGGACCTCACATTCAGCAAAGCTTACGACATCGCCGTTCGAGCGGAGAGCGCCGGTCACCAGCAGAGAGGGATTCGCCGGAACACCGAGCCGGTACACCAGACAAGCAACCAGGTGCGCAAGCCTTCTGTTGTTGTAAAATCGGTCAAAAAGGCACAACGCTGCTGGCGGTGTGACGACCAACACAACCCCCAGGGATGTCGATTCCAGTCAGCCACGTGTAATTTTTGCCACAAGCGAGGGCATATCGAAAGAGCATGCATTACGAAACGGAGACTTGCCAAGATAAAGTCACCTTCCCAGCCTAATCACAGCGTCAACGCCTCAGAGAATACGCCGCTATCTGATCTCCATGGAACAACATCAGCAACACCATCTGTGTTGTACGACCTGAACACCATGAATCTCGGCACGCGACCGAAGATTTTTACAGAAGTAAGCGTACATCACCAGCTGATTAAGTTCGAGGTGGACTCCGGCGCAGCCTGTACTCTGATCAGTGAGGACACGTTCCGAACTTCATGGCCATCTGACGCACCCGCCCTGCAACAAGACGACACGCACCTGCGAACGTGGTCAGGACAGAATCTGCCACTATTGGGCTCTGCCAACGTGCAGGTTAACTACAACGGCCAGACCCATACGCTACCTCTGCTTGTTGTGAAGGGCACAGGATCAAGCCTTCTAGGGAGAAACTGGTTTTCTCCACTAGGCGTGATGATATGCGGCATACACCAGACGCCGAGCCAGAACATGGTTGGCAAACATCAAAACGCCGATGCGCTAAGCCGTCTGCCACTAGACGCAACTGTTGACGAACCATTTCCACCAGGAGACGTTCTGATGTTCGAAGCACTGCCAGAACCTCCGCTTACAGCAGGCACAGTTGCAGCATCTACGCAGAAGTGCGCAGCTCTCCGGCTAGTTTACACAGCTGTTCAACAAGGCAACGTGCATAAACTCAAAGGGGACAACTTCGACGCTTACCGCAGGCGAGCTACAGAGTTGAGCACCCATCGCGGCTGCATCATATTTGGGTCCCGAGTTGTGATGCCGAGAGAACTACGCGCACAAGCTATGTCTCTCATCCACGCCGGACATCGGGGCATCGTTGCAATGAAAAAGTGTGCCAGAAGCTACATGTGGTGGCCTGGCATTGACAACGACATCGAAACAGTGGTGCGAGAATGCAAGCCTTGCCAGAGCAGCCGGAGCGCCCCGCCGAAAGCTCCTGTCCCAGAATGGGAAAAGCCAGACACACCATGGCACACACTGCACATTGATTTTGCAGGACCAATTGAGGGCTGCACTTTCCTTGTGGTCGTAGATGCCTACACAAAGTGGCTTGAGATAAGGCAAATGGGACAGACGACTTCGGCAGCAGTCATTGACAACCTCCGATCACTATTTGCAACGTTCGGCCTGCCGCGCAAGGTAGTGTCGGACAACGGAACACCGTTTGTGTCTGCGGAGATCCTCAAATTTTATAGCGACAACGGGATCTCATCAGTTACATCGGCCCCCTACCACCCAGCGACAAACGGACAAGCCGAGCGCTACGTAGCCGAGCTAAAACGCGCCCTTGAAAGAGATCAGACAGGCTCGCTGCAGCGCCGCCTTGCGCGCTTTCTCTTCAAGCAGCACACGACGGTTCAGAGCACAACAGGCGAGACCCCCTCGAAAATGATGTTCGAGCGTGAAATGCGAACCCAGCTCACAGCCATCCTCCCCGAGCCAAAGGCAGAGACGTTCCGGGAAGAAAAAGCAATTCCGCGCTGCGGCACGCTTCATCAGGGGCAGCGCGTCCTCGCCCGACAGTTTCTGAAAAAGCCACGCTGGGAGGAAGCTACAATTGTCAGACGCATAGGCCTGCGCTCTTGGCTCGTCAACATACATGGCACAGTAGCACGCCGACATCTCAACCAGCTGCGTAGATTTACGACGCCGTCTGAGAGCTGTCCGCCAGCGGAGAGAACACGTGCACCATTTTCCCACATAGCCTGGCACCTCTTCCCGGAAGAAGAGACTTCGCCCAGGACAGACCTAGGAGACACAGCGAACAACAGCCAGCCTACAAGTGTTTCTTCCCCGAGCGCACAAAGCCAGCGCGCCTCCACGCGTGAGCGCCGACCCCCTGCACGATACCAGGCAACTTTCTAAGGGGGAAGGAAGTGTTGTGTCCCCTTATTGCTTTTGTGTGTGTGCGCCCCCTCCTAACGACCACTCGCATTCCCCTCCTAACGACAGTTCGCATCCTCCTCCTAACGACCACTCAATCCTCCTCCTAACGACCACTCGCATCCCCTCCTAACGACCGCTTGCCCTTCGTCGCACGCTGTCGCCAGAGGCCCCCCCACGGTGCGCCCCCGCACCCTCCTCCTGTTCTGGGAAGCCACTCCCTCCCGTGGACGCTTCTCCACTCCCTCCTTTCTTCGGGCGGCCAGTTCGGCTCCTGCCTCGGTCGACGCTGGTCGCACCCTCATCGGCTTTAAATAAACGAAGTCTAAAAGTACCGTGTGCGTCTTTCGCTGCTTTCAACACAGCGACCGGACACGACAGGTTTCAAATGACGCATCCCTTTCATTCATAGGTATTTTAAAAGAACATTGTCAAGAGCAGTTAAATTCCCTCGATGATCAACTTAGTAAGATAGAACTAAATTCGGGAGAAAGCCAGGCACTAGCAGATTTTCTAGCCAGAAAGGAACGCAAGCTGCACGATAAACAACAGCATAAACAAATTAGAGATAAATTTCCGCTAGATACGAATACATCTGGACAGTTTAACAACCGCCCTCCAATTTCGATACGCCGCCGCGGTGGCTCAGCGGTTATGGTGCTCGGCTGCTGACCCAAAAGACGCGGGTTCGATCCCGGCCGCGGCGGCTAGAATTTCTTTGGAGGAGAAATTCTAGAGGCCCGTGTACTGTGCGATGTCAGTGCACGTTAAAGAACCCCAGGTGGTCGAAATTTCCGGAGCCCTCCACTACGGCGTCTCTCATAGCCTTAGTCGCTTTGGGACGTTAAACCCCATAAACCAAAAAACCAACCAATTTCGATACAGACAAAAGATACGCATTTTCCACCGCAGGACACTGACAGCAACATTGTCGATATTTCCAAATCCCTAAGTGATAGCGACAAACGGATTCTGAAGCATGGCCTTACATTTTGTCCAACTAACAATAATTTTAACGAGTATGAACTTCACAGAGACCTCACAGAATTTGCGCGAAGATTGCGAATTAAGGAATTCTTTGCCGAAAAAGCAAACACCCCAATTACTAACCTAGCTCTTTCCTGTAACACGTGGTCAACACGTGCTCACCCTACTGCAGTAACCAGCCTTAATCCCATCCCTCTCAAAGCCGAAAGCACGTGGACGCCGGAAGCGCAGCAGAGTCCAGAATTAGACTTGTACATTAAATCTGTCTCGAAAGAAATTATAGACCAAACAAAGCAAGCTCGAAAACGCAGAAACGTTACCCCAACGGAACAGGCTACTCTGAACCACTTAGCTTCTAGAACCGATATAGTCATTAAACCTGCAGACAAAGGAGGTAGCATAGTTATCCTGCCAGCCGAAAAATACAAAAAAGAAGCTTTTAGGCAACTTAACCCTTGTCATTATAAGAAATTAGATTCAGATCCCACTTCAGAGTTCTGCAAATTGATTCTGAACAAACTGGCAAACTTACTATCAAGAGAACTAATCACGCAGTCCGATTACCACTTCTTAAATCCGCTAAACAAACAGGCAGGACGCTTTTACCTACTTCCCAAAAGCCATAAGGTTTCCGCAGAAGACTTGTTTACCGCAGATATCCCCGGCAGACCTATCGTTTCAAACAATAACACGCCCACAGAGAACTTATCAATTTTCCTGAACAACTATCTTGCAGATATTCCCACCCACCTCCCTTCCTTTGTCGAGGATACACCGCACTTTCTCCGAGTAATAGAGTCTCTGAATGACGCTTCCATTATCCCAGCAGATAGCATACTTGTCACACTTGACGTCGCCGCTTTGTACACAAATATTCCCATTAATGAAGGTATCGACGCACTCTTAAAAATTCTAACTCAAAGTCCTCACCCGCACGAAACTGAAGTGTATCTCACGCTACTCGAATTGGTACTAACACTCAACTACTTTGAATTCAATTCTTCTTACTACCTTCAAGTATTTGGAACAAGCATGGGCACTCCCTTCGCACCCACCTACGCGAACATTTTTATGGGGCTACTAGAATCTAAACTTCTAAATTCATTTCTAAAAAAACCACTCATATACCTGCGGTACATAGACGATATTTTCATGATATGGGAGCATGGGGCTGAGACCCTGAAGGCATTCGTCACACATTTCAATTCATTCCACTCCAGCATCAAATTCACCTTCAACTCCTCGAAAACGCAAGTCAATTTCCTTGACACCACTGTCCATTTAGAAAATAGCAAGCTCAAAACCACACTTTACAGGAAGCCTACTGACCGACAACAATACTTAGATTTCACTAGCCATCATCCAAGACACTGCAAACAAGGTATATTCGTAGGACAGGCAACGAGACTAAGAAGAATATGTAGCGACGACGATGACTACCTGAAACACCTCCACTCGCTAAAAAACACACTAATCACCAGAAACCATCCACAGACAACCCTTAATAATGCGTTCCAACGAGCAACCACTTTGAAACGAGATGTAGTTCTTAAAAAACGAACAAAAGCTAACAGTCAACGACCTCCTGCACTTATAACGAAATACTCAAACGCGCTTCCAAACATAAACAATATCCTGCGGAAATACCACCCCATTATAACTGGTAACGACCGTCTCAAGAAAATATTTCCCGACGCACCAAGGGTAACATACAGACGCAACACAAACCTGAGGGACATCCTGGTGCATGCTAGGCTCGGTAAGAAACCAGCGCCGACAGTAACTTCATGCTCTCGACCTAGATGCAAGACATGCAAACATTTACAAAGGGACACTACGGTTAAAAGTACGGCAAGCGATTTCAGTTTCGATATAAAGACCAGTTTTGACTGCACATCGTCCAATATTATCTACATGCTCCAGTGCTCCTACTGCCAGAAACAATATATCGGAGAAACCGGACAAACAATGAGTGCCAGATTAAACGGGCACCGGGCTGACACAACACGGAATGAACAGAAGGCAGTGTCGACCCATTTTAATCAACGCCATCACAAATTCGACGAACTCAAATTGTTAATTCTTCAGTCAGGCTTCAAATCGACTAGGGACAGAAAATACAGAGAAGCATTCCTAATCCACAAATTTAAAACACTGCAACCAACAGGGATCAACATGTCCAGAGGAAACCTGGAATCTCTCAGGTACATTCCAGGGTCAGCATAATTTTAAATTAACAAATGTCTTGCACGTGGTCAGACTATTTCCTAGAACCTCACATAAGTATACTGTCGCTCCTTCCACCCTTGCCACGTCATATATTCCACCCCATTTCCGGCCTTGTCACCCTCTCCCTTTGTTCACCTTTCTTTTTCTTTCTTTTTTTTTCTCCTAATCACCTGCTACCAGTTCTCGGAAACCATGACACTCCTGTTACCCCCTCCGCCCCCACTTTTTGCTTTCTCTGAACACGAGCCATTCCCCCCCCCCCCCCCCCCTGCCTTGTCCTTCCTTGGAAATGCCCCCCTTCCTTTCTCCTTCCAGTGCCAGCCTATTTTTTTTTCCTTGTTCTCATTTCCCTGTACCACGCTGACTAATCCTTTTATCTGAGTTTTGCAGGTTCACCCAGCGCCTCATCCCCTTCCCCCGTCGCAGCCCCTTCAAAGCCTTTTGTTCATTATACACCCCCCGGATATAAGTTGTTCCACTATTGCAGCCTAACGAATCATGATTCACCTCCCTCCCCTTCCTGACACGCATCCCCTCCCACACCACTTTCCTTCCCCACACCCGTGGCCTTCCTCCTCGGAGCGAAGGCCCTATTTAATCCCTGCCGATGATGAACGCTTTGCCCAGACGAAGACAAGTCCCCTTGTCGAAACGTTGGCTCTAGCAAACCTGAGGTTTTCCCCTCCCTTGTTCATTTTGTGATCGCCAAGGACCATCTACCGCACCCTCTCTCTACCAAAGCTCTCCACATAGTACAGTGGTCAGGTGCGAACAAACCGGCTGTACTTTTGTCCTGAATGCAGCAGTGTTGCGCTCGTTTTGAAAGAGCCATGACAGCCTATTTTCTCGGACACCCTGCTCATTGCATTTAATTCCCAACTCATGAAATTACAGTTCCCCCAAGCTTCAGTTGATTGTGTGCGGTGGATATTTTTAAAACGAATTTCTTTTTTCCTTTCTTTTGCAAACGGCATGCTAATCCGGCCACCCCTGATCGCTGTCGTCACAAGTGCATACCCGCCCCGCGTCGTCTGCTGCGCGCTTTAGGCTGCTGAGGTGCTTTGCATGAACACCGTGGGCGGCGATCGCTCGAAAAGTTTTTTTGTTCAGCGAAATAAAACGTATTTTCCTTGTTTTCTTTTCGAAAGCCTTCAGCTTATGATCCATCCGATCGCTAAGCTCGCATGCATGCATCCACTGATGTGCGCCGCGAAAGGCATGGCGTTCTTTCGCTGTCGAGCAAGACATGTATGTAAAATTACAGACAGCTTGTTATTTTTGAGACGTCTTCCTTCTTCAAGAAACACTCCTCTAACAGTTCTTGACTGTCATGAAGGAAGCTTTGTGGTCGAAGAAATAGATGAATATATGCTCGACTTGCTGCACCAGTGCCTTGTTCTCAAAGACGTGGCAAAGGCAAGTATTTCAAAAGCAACTATTTCGCGAGGTTGTGACAGCTGTGGGAGGCGTTCTGAGCGAGAGGAACCGGATTTTCTAACAAATATGCGGTAAGAAAATCCTCTTAGTCTTTATGTATACATTAAAGTCCCCACCCACAATGACACCCTGGCAGGTGGCAGTTAATGGTCGATAGGAGAGTTCGCTCACCGTTGTCAGCACTAACGTATGCAGCCCACATCTCTCTCTCATCACCCCACGTACAAGCGTGATTCATGCGTGCACTAACCCAGGGAGCCAGTTATGCGCATTCCCTTTCCTTAAAATGACCTGAGTGGAAAACGCTGTCAACGCCAACGGCAATGAACGCCCACGGCCTATGGCTTCTGCGCCGCCTGTCTGGCACAACGTTGTCAGTGCGTGCAGCCCACATACCCGGAGTCATTTGACTCACACCGCAAATTCTGCGGGCTGAAGGCGGACCTGAGCCATATGGTATGGGCCTGCCAGCAAAATCAGGCGGTCACTGTCAATAACCAGCCAATGCAGGAGCGGTGGGAGGCAGCTCTGACCAGCTCGGACGAAACGAGTCAAAAAGAACTCATCGAAAGAGCGCGGACAGCAGCCTACGCCAATGGGGTTCCGGACTAAGAGCTCCACCCGCCGCTACAACCTCCCAAACAATTTCATTAAAATATTTTCGCCACCACCACCACATCTCTCTCGCAGAGCCGGTCCCCTTAAGGACGTATCTGGTCGGCCCTCTAGATTATCCCGGCGAGTCAATGACCTCGACGATGACGAAGACAGCTGCCCCCTTCCAGGATCTGAGCTTCAGCCCCTGGTATCTGGCTCGGGGGCAGCCTCACTACCACCTATCACGTCAAAATCTGAGCATGGCGGGACACCCTCGGTGTAGGCGCTCACCCCTTTCCAAATCGGCTTCCCCCATTACGATTACTCAATGGAACTGTCGGGGGCTCCGGTCCCGTTCCAAGCGCGCCGACCTCCGGCTTTTCCTATCAACCTTTGAGCATTTGCCAGCGGTGGTTGCCCTCCAAGAGCCAGGGAAAGGCGCCACACTAACAAATTATACGACGTTCCAGCAGGACCCCTCGTCTTGTCTCTGCGTTCATAGAAATTATACAGCCAACCAGGTCGACTTAGACATACAACTTGAATACTCCTATGTAATGGTGACCCTCCTCCCACTCCGCACGCAGGATCCACCGTTACACATACTCAATATATACTGCAATCCAAAATTGCCGAATGTATCATTCGCGGACATCTTTAGCCGCGCGCTGAGAGTTGCGGGTCGGGACCCCCTCCTGATTGTGGGCGATTTCAACGCTCCCTCTCGGATGTGGGGTTACTGCCGTGAAGAGAAGCGGGGACGCAAGTTGGCGGAGCTTGCGTCAACGCTGGGCCTCACTCTTCACACTGACCCCATCCATCCAACTCGTATAGGCAACTCCGTGACAAGGGATACGTGTCCGGACTTGACCTTCACCCACAACATTCAGTATGCAGACTGGGTCAACACCGAGGAAACCCTCGGCAGCGACCACTGCCTCCTGAACATTACGATTAGGACCTACCTTTTGCGCGACCAACAACACAAGCCAGACTCCCAGATTGGACCAAGTTCAGGCAAACTTATAACACTGCCACACCAATACATGAACAAGGCTACCAGTCTTGGTCAGAACAATTGGTCTCTATCGTTCACTCCTCCGAAACTCAACTTCAGCTCTCAGAGGCGGTTTCTGATGTGGACAGCCACCTGCTCCACCTCTGGGAGGCCCGGCATTGCCTCGTCCGTCGGCGGCGTCGGCAGAAGCACAACCGGAAACTTAACGCTCGCATCGCCGAGCTCACTCAACGAGCGGCTGAGTATGCAGCCCAACTCGCCGACTCCAACTGGGTGGCACGATGCAACACGGCCGCGCGGCAAATGTCCAGCCGGAACACGTGGCGACTTTTTCGCGCCCTAATTGACCCCACGCAAACACGCACGGAAATTCAAAAACACCTCCAAAGGGCCATACACAGCTTTCAGGGCTACACAACTCAGTTGGCGCACAAGCTCCGGGACCAGTACTTGTGCACCACCCAGGACCCCCGCGGGCCGGCGTACTCTTATGCAGGTTCTGAGAACGTTGAGCTGGATCAACCGTTCCAGCTCCATGACTTGAGGGCGGCCCTGGCAAAAATGAAACATGGCACCGCTCCGGGTCGGGACAAAATTACAGTCAAATTGTTAGCCAACCTCCCCGTCCCGACATACTTGTCTTTACTGAATTACATTAACTCAATCTGGCTTGGGGAAGTACCACTCCCCATCGACTGGAAGACCGCCCTGCTCACCTTCATTGCTGAACCTGGAAAGGCCATCAACAAGGACAACCTCCGCCCCATCTCTCTGACTTCTTGTGTGGGCAGACTCATGGAGAGGATGGTACGCGACAGGCTGTCCGAGTTCATGGAATCCAAACATCTTTTCGCAGACACCATGTTCGGGTTTCGCCCACAGAGATATGCACAGGATGTACTGCTACAACTCAATCGGGCTGTCCTTGACCCCGTCGAATGCGCTCACAATGACAAGGTCGTACTCGCCTTGGATTTGAAGGGAGCATTAGACAACGTTACCCACGAGATCATTCTCACCCACCTCTCTCAAACTAACTGCGGCAGAAACGCCTTTCAATACATTCGACAATTTTTGACAGACAGACAATCTTACATTCGAATCCAGGGTAAGGAACATGGCCCTTTTCATTTAGGAACCAGGGGTACACCACAGGGCGCGGTGCTCTCTCCCCTTTTATTCAATCTGGCTATGATGCGCCAACCCGCCCAGCTGGGCGCTGCCACCGGTGTACAGCATGCGCTGTACGCCGATGACATCACCCTGTGGGCCACACAGGGTTGCCTTGGAGACATTGAGGCCAACCTGCAGGAGGCGGCGACCATAGTGGACCGTTAGGCTCGCCGCTGCGGCCTCCAATGCTCCACCCAAAAGTCTGAATTTGTCCACATACGCCCCTCACCAAAGTACACAGCCAAAATTTCATTGTCTCTTGAGACAGGTCCAATCCCTGAAAAAATCGAAGTCCGGGTACTGGGGCTCTTAATACATCAAGACAGACGGTCAGAAACAACATTGGCCAAACTCCGTCAGGTGGGGGACCAGGTGGGCCGCTTAGTCCGCCGGGTTTCTAACAAGCGCGGGGGTTTACAATATAAGGACACCTTGCGGCTGGCGCATGCATTTGTAACCAGTCGAATTCTATATTCGACTCCACACCTCCACCTGCGGAAGCAAGACGAGGATTCACTCGAAGTCATCCTCCGCAAAATTATTAAGCGGGCTCTGGACCTCCCCGTGACCACCTCCAACAAGCGCCTTCTGGGGCTGGGCATGGTGAACACATTTCGGGAGCTCCGGGAAGCTCACTTGACCAACCAATACACACGTCTCTCGAAGACATCGTCGGGTCGCCGCCTTCTTGCCCGACTACACATCCAACACACCACTCTCATGGAAGAGGGCGTACGTATTCCATCCCAGTGGAGATGCGCCCTCTACGTGCGCCCTCTTCCCGCGAACATGAACCGTGAGGACCATAATGGCCGGCGCCTGGCGCGGGCGGCAGCCCTGGCGCGCCACTATGGATCGAAACCCGGCGTATTCTACGTGGATGCCTCCGGCCCCCACCATGGGGGATGGTTCACGGCCGCAGTCGTCCACGAATCCAAAACAGTGAACGCCCTTACTTTCCGAGCCCGTGACATAACACACGCGGAGGAGGTCGCCATTGCTTTGGCTGCATCTCATTCCAATTCAAAAACAATTATTTCCGACTCGCGAGGGGCATGTCGGAACGTCGAGCAGGGCTGGGTACCGTATCTAGCCTACCGCATTCTCCAAAACAGCGTCTATACCGGGACCCCGCTCACCGGCGTATCGTTTGGGCTCCTGCTCACATGGGCCTTGAAGGAAATGAGGCAGCTGACGCCGCCGCCCGCGCGCTCTCTCACCGGACATTCCCCTCCGACCCCGATGATCAGGAACTCGAATTCACTCCAGCTTACTCCTTCAAAGACATTTCTTTACTTTATCAATCTGGCCATAGTCTTTATCCCCGCCCGTGTAAAGGTCTCTCAAAGGCGGAGGAGCGGCTTCTGCTTCGCCTATACACAAATACTTTGCTGTGCCCGGCCGCTCTAAAACACTTTGACCCTTCTTTCTCTGGCAGCTGTCCGCACTGTGCTGAGAAGTCTTCGGACATCTACCACATGGTCTGGGCCTGCCCCTCCAACCCTGCTATCCCCCCTCACCCCAACCCAACCCGGGAGGACTTGGAGGCGACCCTGCTCGGCTGCTCTGACCTGCAGGCCCAATGGGCCCTGGTCGCGCGAGCCCGGGCAGCGGCCGACGCACTGGGGTCCCGAACTAGGGACCTCCGCCTAGTACTTGTGAGGGCTGGCCCCCTTTGGGTCAGCTCATACCTCACCTCCCGAAGTTTATCTGTAAATAAATGTTTTCCACCACCACTCTCTCACAAACCGACGTTCCTATAAGCGCGATTCAGGCGTTCACTGAGTCAGGGAGCCAGTTATACGCACTTGATTTCCTCAAAATGGCACAACGTTGTGAATGCCAACGCATTCAGCACACATCTGTCACTACCGCCACGTAGCTTGGATGGATGAAAACAACTTCATTACACAAAAAAAAATATTATTCCAGGGTGGCCCACTACTGGTCCAGGAGTCCACGGGCTTGTGCTTCACGTAAATCCCGATCCACCAACCATTTCTGGCCGGCGGACTGTGCGGTCCGTAAAGCAGCCTTCAAGGAAGAATGAGTGGGATTGGGGATGGGGGATACTGCCTTCGGGGAGGACATTCCCAAATGTAGGGGACAAGTGTGGACCTGGACACGCCACAGGTGTTAAAATCAGGAGGAAAGGTGGGGTGAAAGCATGAGAGACGGTGGGGGAAGTGAAGCAGCCTGTCTGTAATTGTCGCCATGCGGCGCTGGATGAAGGCGACAAGGCACTGTGGGGAGGTGCCAGTGTCACGCGGCTGAGTTTGTAGAATGTGGTGATTTGGTGATATATAGAGAGGACCGATGGGTACACTTGCTCAGGCTCGGGTGCCTGATCATCCGGGGTCCGGGAGGAGAGTTCTCGGGCCAGCGCATGAACGCGCTCATTACCGGGGATCGAGGCATGCCCAGGGACACACGACAGAGCAACCGTTCGGTCGAGAGAGTTGACTGTGGCAAGAATACGATGTGTTGCCGGCGTCGCCACGACCTTTACATAGTGGCGGTACGCGGCCTGGGAATCTGTGCAAATTTCGGTTACGTTTTTGCCAATGATGGAGTGGGCCAGAGCAAGTGCGAGGTGGCTCCTTCCACTTCTGCAGGCGAATTAGTCGGATAGTGGCGGCGGCCCCCAAAGTGCCGTCTTCAGAAGCTGCGACTGCCATGAAATATCCTGCTTTCGAATTTTCTGCTGCGTCGACATAAAGAATATCGGAGCAGTTGCTGTATGTTTTGGTGTAATAGCTCACTCTTGCCTGCCGCCTACCCTTATAATAATAATAATAATAATAATAATAATAATAATAATAATGGTTTTATTTGCGCCTAATGAATACATGGCGCGGGAGACCCGCAGTAAAAGCTGTCACAAGCGACAGCTTGACAAAGCCGGAGGCCCCCTATACACTTGACAGCATCATAGGCGCAATGAAACGGCATGTCTCATCCAAAAACAAAATAGAACAAAACATGAAAATATCTGCAATTACAATCACTCATAAGAACTACATAAAATTATACAGAAAATGTGTTAGAATGAAGTTAGAAAGCACTTACAAAAGCAATGGAACATTCATGTGCGATGGCAATGAGTTTAGCGAAAGTAACAGATAAATTAAGGACATTTTTGCTTCAATTAAAATTCAAAACAAAGTGAATACCGACAAGCGGTACAGTCAGGGTAAACAACAACGTGACAGAGTAAACAGGAATGGCAAGCGAAGTGACCTAGTACATGTTGAAATACCGGCGGAGTGTTTTGAACGTCACCTTTTCAAGTTGGATATGCTTATGATTTAAATCATTTAGTAACCGGGGTAGTTTATTCTGTATAGTTTGTAGGCCGTATGTTGTGCGAAACGTCCTTACTTTCCAGAGCTCCGTGTGACGTGTCTGGCGTGTAGTAGTGTTTGGTTGTAACCTGGCTAGACGATATAGAAATGAACTGTTGCTGGCGTTTTCATTCTTAATTGCCTTGCAAAGGATATAATCAAACAGTTTGATAACAGGAATTATGTTGTATTTAGGAAATAGATGATACGTATGTGAATAAAACGGCAGATTTTCTATTACTCTTACAAACTTTTTCTGCAACTTGTGAAGCTTCTGCAAATTTCCGTAAGTTGTCGTAGACCAAACTAAGTGACAATAATTGAGTCGCGAGGAGAATAAGGTATTATAAAGTAACAGTAAGATTGTTGGTGGTAGTAAATTGCGATTGCGGTATACTAGCCCAATTACTTGTGCTAGCTTAATTAGCATGCTGTCCACGTGGACATCCCATGACATATTCTGCTGAAAGATGACACCTAATGTCTTAATACTGGAAGTTATTTCGAGAGGAGTGGCATTTAAGTAGATAGACTTCTGTATTGTTATGTTTTTGTTTTTACTTCCAAAGAATACGGCTTTTGTTTTGTTTGCATTAATCGTCAGGCTGTTTTTACGTGTCCATTCCTCTAGTTTTATTAATGTTAAATTAGCAGCATCAACAAGGTCATCACTAGTTTTACCGGTTAATAATATGCTGGTATCATCCGCGTACATGATAAATTTCACGGTTGCATCAATATTCACAATATCATTCACGTACATATTAAATAAAAAGGTCCTAATATACTGCCCTGTGGGACCCCTGCTGAAATAGATAATGGGTTAGAACTGTGGTTGTTTATGACGACTATTTGTCTACGAAATTCCAAGTAGGAGCATATAAGAGATGCGGCTTTACCACGAAAGCCATAGTGTTGGAGTTTCTTAATTAAAAGTTGATGACTGATGGAGTCAAATGCTTTTGACAGGTCAATAAAAATTCCTAATACAAGTAGTCCTTCTTCAAACTGATTTAGTATGTGTTCTTTTTCTTGTAGCATTGCGAGTTGTGTGCCTAAACCCTTACGGAAGCTATACTGGCAATGAGTCAGCAGGCAATGTTTCTGCTCGAATTCGGATAGTCGCTTTAAAATAACTTTTTCGAAGACTTTTGAAAAGAGGGGAAGGATTGATAACGGTCGATAGTTTCCTAAGTCGTTTTTATCGCCTTTTTTAAAGAGCGCAGCGACTCGCGCTATCTGCATCGTTCGAGGAAACGTGCCTTCGCTTATAGAGATATTAAAGATATATGTAAGACAAGGAGAGAGAAGGTCAGCAACATATTTGATGGGTTTTATTTATATACCATCAATATCTTTAGCGGTACTATTTTTTAGACTGTGAATTGTGCTAATTATCTCTCCCTCATTTACTGGATACAAAAATATAGAGCTAGAGTTGTATGGAATACCATCAAGATCATTGTCTGGTGCGTTGTTACTTCCAATTTTAACAAAGTGTTCGTTAAAAGCGTCAGCAAGTGCTTTTTCCTGTAACTCAAGACCATTTATTTTTAAGCTCTGTATCCTTTCCTCAGGAATAATGCAATTCAACAAAGAGTTCAGTTTTTTCCACATTGCGGCCGTACCTGGAGCTAGTGAATTAAAGGAAAGTGTTTAGTAATCTCGCCTGGCCTTTTTTATATCTTTGTCTAAACGATTCCTAATTTTTTTAAAAGCCTGAAATATTTCGTGGTCTCTGGTCTTTATAAATTCACTGTATAATGCATTCTTTCTCCGTATTCTGGCAGATAGCTCAGCACTAATCCATGGTTTACGTATTTTCTTAGCGCTCATATTGCGCGGTAGGGGCTTCTGATATATGTGATCCTGCGTGCGCAGAAAAATCATGTAAGGTGTAGGACTTGTTAGGATGGGAATGGGTGGATGAGACGTAGCTGTCGCAGTAGGCGTTGTGCTGTTTCCGAGCGACTCAGGCCGACTATTTGGTTGGAGCGTTGAGCCTCTATTAATTCGATCACTGTACTGTGGGTACCAGTGGCCAGGAGACGTTTCGTGCTAACCGTCCGTGAAAGACGTAGGGCGGAGGTGACAACCGTGCGAATTCGGATGCCTGCCTGTTGTGTTTGCCGCTGAGTGAGTATGTTAAGGCATAACTGAGGTGTCCACTGTTCCAAGAGGGGGGGGGGGGGGGGGGGGCGAATCCGACTGTGCGGCCTGCCCGTGGCCCCCCCTGCCACCGGATTCGGGCCGGTGTAGTTTCGGCTACTAGGCTTTGTTCCGGTGCAACGCACAGCGGTGGGTGGATCCGCCGGAATCCACTCTTAGAGTTGCGAATCCCCAGGAAAGGTGCAGCAGACTTTCCGCGACATTGTGAGCGTGTCGCGCCCACGATGCCCTATGCCTGAGTGGGAGGGCAGGTCCGAGAAGGAAGACGGACTGGGCACGTGGAATCCGGCATAAAAGCAGAACTGGTGACTAGAACGACTGTTTGCTTTTGGCGTGGTCGACCCGGTAGACGCGGTCGGGACTTTGTCGTTTTGCCGGTGGTGCTGGCGCCTCGGTAGACGCGGTTCCGACTTAGCTGTTTTGCCGAGCGACGAGATCGCCCGGGCAGACGCGGTCGTTCCAAAATTCGCAAAATTGAAAGTCACACGGTTCCCTCTCGGTACGAGGGCGTACCACCCAGCCGCGGACGCGTTGGTTTCCGATCACGAAGAGCTCGGTGCCTCGCGGGGGCATGCGGCTGGGCGATCCAAGCTTAGGTTTGGGGGAAGTCGCCCTTGGCCTGAAAGCACAAAAAGAGATGGAGTAAGTAGCAGCAAACTCCGAGGCCAGTAAGGTCCGAAACGCGGGAAAGCCCGGCGGCTATCTGAGTAACGGTTAGTAGACTGGCGAAATCGCAGGCGAGCATCAAGCCTGGCCCGGGCCCGTGCAGATATACCTTGTGGTAGCACGTGATGTCACGGCGGACATCAACCGAGACTTCAACCATGACAGAGTGGGTGTATGGATTGAGGTTTCGCATACTATGCCAGGGTGATCGCTCTCGATCGCTGCGAAAACCGTGAAAGGATGGCTGCAGCGTGTGCGAGTACTGCAAGAGTAAGAGCCGAAGTACCGAACGAGTGCTGCGAAATATCCGTCTCTTAGTACTGTGGGAGGGTCGGGGGCGGAACCTGGCTTGGGTAAGGGGATCCTGGTCGAGCCCCTGTAGGCTTTTCCCTGTCTCGGACGGTCGGAGATCGCCGGCTAAACGTTCTCTGTGGTGTGGGAGTACGCTCGACGCCGAGGGCCCACTATTGGTGCACTGAGTGCTCGCCCTTCAAGGAGGCCTGAAAAGGAACTCAGGATGAAATCAAACCAAATGTGGTCAAAACCCTGCTGTCCCCAATCCCACCTAATTCCCATAACCCAATCCAACTTCCTATTTCCCATCCATTTATCCCATTCCTTCCGCTACTTCCCAGGGGAGATCAGGGGAGTCTCCCCGGGCCCGCTCCCCCGGTTGTGGGTTGCTACTGTAGCACTTCTCCTTTTATTTTATTTTTCCACCCAAGGGTGGCGAAAATATATTTTGCCTACGGGCCTCATCTTTTATTTTCCAATTGGGTTAAACCTGTTGTGCGTAAGCGGTGCAGGCAGGGGCATATTATTTTTATTTCCTTTTGGTTGCCCCAACCTACCAAATGTTCCAAGAGGGCAGTTACGATATGCGCCTGTCATACTTTCCAAACTCCCACTCCATTGCTTTCGCAGCTCAAAGCGCTTCTAAAAATTCCACTGCTGGTTACGCCGAAACGCAGAAACTGGCGCCAAAGAGCTTCGCTCTAAAAATACTCGGATAGTTTGGCGGCCAGAAGACCGCGCTACATGGTCGGTATCCTTAGACCGTGACATCGCACGACGAGGCCCCATCTCGCTGCCTCTTTATTAGAGCCCTTTTGGACTCCAGTGTGGAGCACGTGAGGAGGGCAGTCTCCCGTGCCTCTCGGGTGGGGTTGGAGGAGGGGGAGGCGAGGATTCTGAGTACATGCCCAAACCACGTGAAATATTTTGGAGATCGCTCCGCAGTGCGGGCACCGCCCATCTATGCTCGGATCAATGTGTTCGGCTATGGCAGCAAAGAGAAGAGTTCCGGTCTTCAGGCGCCGCAGAGTTCGCTCCTCCCCCTTGCTCAGCCCCTCGGCAGGGGCCGGGTAGAGGCGGTGCCTGCCTCAGTAATGGATGAAGATTTCACGGAACCGCAAAAGCAGCTTATGAGCTTCTGAGCAAGGAGAGCTAGGATGAGGAGCCCGGTGTCTAAGCGCTCGGGCGGCCGCATCGGCAGCTTCATTCCCTCATATACCTTGGTGGCCAGGAGCACAGATTTCTTTGGCGCGAGTTAAATCAGCGCGAGTCCGTCTTAGGATTTGGCAGGCAAGAGGGGATATTTCCCCCTCAAGATAGTGTTCACTGGCCAGGCGAGAGTCTGTGATAACCGTTCTCGAAATTTTCGATCGGTGGCAACGAGAGCTATTGCAAATACGGCAGCCGTGCCAGGGCAGCCGTCACCCGTACCACGGCTGACCGCCTTGTTATGTCCACGTAGTAGACGCCCTGTCTAGATCTATATTGCCTCTCAAGTGCGACCCCGCGCTTGTCTGCCTTTATGTGAAGTCATGGCACGTCACACGAGAGCGGAGCGACTTAGAGGATATGGCGCCACAGCACCGGGATGTTCTCCTGTCCTCTCTGGTATGCATGTTTTTTATGCGAAGCATACTACTTTAGCTACCACTTCAGCCCTTCACCGTGGTTATGCGCCTCCAAATCACATGATACATGACGTCACACCACGAGACACGATGACGTCACGACAGCAGAGAAACGGGGCCCACCTCGCGCCGTCGCTGTGTTTGTGCGCCTCCAAATCACGTGATACATGATGTCACACCACGTGACACGATGACGTCACGACAGTGGAGAAACTGTGGCCCACCTCGCGCCGTCGCTGTAGTTGTGCGCCTCCAAATTACGCGACACGATGATGCCATACCACGTGACACGATGACGTCACGACAGTGGACAAACGGGGGCCCACCTCGCGCCGTCGCTGTGGCTGTGCGCCACCAAGGCCATGTGATACACGACGTCACGCTAGTGCTATATAAGGAGGCGACTGCGCTCGCCTTCAGTAGACACTCGCTAACAAAGTAAACCAAGCCTAGCATAAAAAAGTATGCTTCGCATTCTCCAGGCTTAACCAAGTTAAGCCTCAGCCATTTTTTTTATGTGTAAGCAGTTTAGCAGGCGGCACCCAGGCGCCGTCTGCTAGACCCGCGTATATTGGTTCACGAGGCGGGCCTCCCGCAACTCCTGATAGGAGTTTACCACCCCCAACGCCTTCAGTTTGGCGCTGAAGGTAGCCACCGTTTAGGTCCAGTGCTCGCTTTGTTGCCTACCTGATGATGGCGTCATTGAGCTCGTCTTCTTGTTTGGTGATGCGTAGTTACGGCATGGCGTAGAGGATCCGGCTGATTACGAAGACTGGGTGAATCGTAGCGCGTCCCTGCCCCGCAGACCACCCCGCTTGCTGGAAACGCGGTGGATCATACGGTCTACCTGTGTCGCCGACACGCTTGAGTTTCGCTATAGTAGAGTCGGACCTAAGCCTGTTATTGATGAACAGACCCAGCATCCGAAGCTCTGCCGCTTCCCTGATGGGACCGCCCTAAAGAAAGAGGTGTAGAGACTTTTTGTCTTTGTGATTTGCCCTGACACGTGGAAGCTCTGATTTTGCGGGAACACATTAGAGACAACAGTCGGCAGCATATGCATCACTATGGAGGCGGCCTACTGAAGGCGCTCCTCCATCTCCCCAACGCTCCCCTCGGTATTCCAGATTGTTGTATGGTCTGCGTAAAGCGCGTGTTTTATGCCCTCCACCTGAGCCAATGGGCCAGGGAGCTGTGATGTTGAAACGATGCTGTGATGTTGAAACGATGCTGTGATGTTGGGAGCCGTGATGTTGTGCGATGTTGAAACGAGGCTGTGATAATACCGCCCCCTCTGGTGTACCACGTGTACCCTTAGCGTATGGGCCGTATTCCTCGTCCTCGATCCAGAGGAGTGCCTGACTCCCTGAGAGGAAGTCTGTGACATAAGCGACGACCCTCGCCCCGCAGTCAGTGGTGTTCAAATTAGACAGTATGCTACCTTCTAAACATTCTCATACACCGTTAGAATCGTTCGTGGGAGCCATCTTCCAGCTGTGGTGTAACGGAAGTCCAATGTAGCTGCGGAGCAATTCACGAGTCAAAGCTCGCAAAGCCAGGTCAGAGTAGGAGAAGAGGAGAGAAGCCAAGCGAAGCCAGTGCTCGTCAAAAAGAAGGATGGCTTCAGACGCTTCTGTGTAGACTACCGCCGCCTTAGCAAAATTACGCGCTAGGACGTCTATCCCCTACCGTGCATAGACAACGCTGTGGATTCTATGCAAGGGGCAGAACTCCTTTCCTCCCTCGATGTGTATTCCACGCACTGGAAAGTGCCTATGAAAGAGGCCAATCACCCCAAAAATCTGGGGGCACTTTGTTGACCTAAAGTGCGGTGAGTCGAAAGCCTTCAGCGCGGTGTTGCTGCTTGTGTCACAGATGCCTTGTTAAGATGTTAGGCTTCGCCTCTAATATTAAAACACGACAGCGTCTTGCAACGCTGCCAGGGATTCTATAGAACGCCATCGCCCGTTCGGTTGTACGCCTTGCTCGTCGGTAAATTGGTTTTTGAGGACAGGAAATGTGTCTGTCTCGCATATCTGGGTGGACACCTAAACCTTGCCGTAACTGGAAGGGAGTAAGATGGGAGTGAATGAAGACACCGTATTCACTAGACGGGACTTTGTTCATTCAAAACCATCGAGCGAGCATGGCGGAGTGATTAGCATGCTCGTCTCGCACTTCGGAGACCGGGGTTCGGTTCCCGTACTCGACCAATTTTCTACTCGGTTTTATTTATTTATGTGGCCTGACTGCAATGGTTAATCGCCTAACTGGGTAATAAAGCAATTTACTAAACTCAGTCATACTTACCTGGAGCACCACTACACGATCCCTTTAACAGGTTGCATGTTACTAGCCAATGTAAAATTGGCGCAGTTTGAAATTCGCGCACTGTGACGTCACGACCGTTTCGACGAATTGAAAAGCGTGACATTTCTGTCGACAACTCCTGCTTAGAACGATGAGGCATTAAAAGCTTGTGCCTTAAAATCGCCTTAGTGACAAAGGATGGCTTGTATAAATTTACAGCGATGCCCTTTGTACTATGTAATGCCCTCTCTACTTTTGAGAGAATGATGGACACCATTTTGCGTGGACTAAAGTGGCAGGCATGCCTTTGCTGCCTCAACGACATCGTGATCTTTTCCCCGGAATTTGACACCCACCTCTCCCATTTCAAGCACGTATTCACCTTCCTATCTGACGCCGGCCTGCAGCTGAACTTTAAAAAATGCTTTTTTGCCGCCCTTCAGTTATCCATCTTAGGTCATGTTGTCTCTAAGCAGGGTGTCAGTCCCGCCCCGGCGAACCTTCGTGCTATGGTTCACTTTCCCAAACCTATCTCCATCAATGTCCTGCGCAGCTTCGTGGGTTTGTGAGAGTGTTTCCGTCGGTTTATTCGCAACTTTGCGTCCATTGCTGCGCCTTTGACCCAGCTGCTGTCTGGAAGTGCGGATTTATCACTGTGGCCTCCAGCGCGACGCATACAACACCTTGCGCCGTCTCTTCACGGCGCCGCCCATTCTGCGCCATTTCTGCGCCATTCTGCGCCCATTCTGCCCCCATTCTGTGTCATTCTGCGCCGCTCCTACCGAAGTTCTCACAGAGACGCCAGTAGACGCGGCGCGGTCCTCGCTCAACGAAAACCCGGCTTTGACAGATACTTCGGAGCCTATTCTAGCTGCGCACTCACACCAGCAGAACGCAATTACTCTGTAACTGAAAAAGTGTGTTTGATGATTGCTTGGGCCCTGGCGAAGTTTCGACCGCACAACTATGGGCGACCTTTTGACGTTGTTGGCTTTGCAACCTGAAAGACCGCTCCGGCCGCGTCACTATGTGGGCCCATCGCTTGCAAGAGTATGATATCCGTGTCGTATATCGCACCGGCCGCAAGCATCAAGACGCCGGTGCGCTGTTCCGCTGCCCCCTTCCAGCCGAGATCGCCAGACATTCCACCTCCGGCGTTTCTCTGCCCTTGCTTCGCATCAGCGACATTCCTTCAGAGCAGCGCATGGATCCATGGATTGGTTCCCTTCTCGACTTTCTCGCCAACCCGATGGCTGCTTCAACGTCACGTGCGCTCCACCGGCAAGCAAGCCATTTTGCGATTCGTAACAACCTACTTTATCGCCGCAAGCACATCTCCGAACGCCGCAAGTGGCTGCTGGTTCTTTCACGTCACTTACGATCGGAGATATGCGCATATTTCCATGCTGCCTCCACAGCAGTCACGCGGCCGTTTTCAATAATTATACCCGCACACGGCTGCGCTACTACTGGCGCGGAATGTACACCTTCACCATGAAGTACGCACGTTCATGCATTTCCTTCCAACGTCGCAAGACACCTCCCCTTCGTTCTGCTACAGAGCTGCAGCCGTTACCATGCTCTAAACGCCCATTCGGCCGCGTTAGCATTTATTTATACAGTCCGCTTCCATACACTTCAGCCCGCAACCGCTGGGCTATTGTGGCGGTGGATCACCTTACACGATATGTCGAAACTGCTGCCCTTCCGGCTGCCACAGCGACGGACGTCGCCTCCTTCATTTTGCACCGATTCATCCTTCGTCGCGGTGCACCTCGTGAACTGCTCACTGACCGAGGCCGCGTGTTCTTAGCGCTTCTCAAAGAGTGCAGCGCGATTCACCGAACCGTTTCACCGATTCACCGTTTGCGCTGCGTAATAACTTTTTATTACCTAAGGTCAGAACTAACTACGGGAAACTACGGGAGCGCGCGATCGACTGACGTAAAATAATTCATTGCCAGAAAGTGAACACTACGCGCCTTGTAGCATGACATATTGTTTTGTTAATATATTGACGCCAGCGCTCGCGCAAACGAACGCTCCTTTCAAGAGGAGGAAGTGCGTGTATGGAAGAGTTCTGGAAGCCCACGTCCTGGTATACGCCGCTGTTGACTCTAGGCCGCTTATTACCAACGTGACATCTGGTGGAGGTGCTGGGTACGTCGTTAATGCACCGTACGCCCCCTTCAAGCCGCAATTAAAGCCCCGGACAAATACCGAAATTTGACACGCTAGTCCATCAGGGCAGTCGCCGATTGCAGGGCTTACCTCCCGTGTTTGGACTGCTCCCTGTTTCCGATTGTTCACGGAGGGCAAGTGCTACAAGAATGAATCCTCCAGCTGCAGTCCCGCCGGTCCTGCTTCACGACCAGCGAGAACCACCCCATTTCCACAGTCAACACCACGAGGACGCAGAAGACTGGCTGGACCAGTATGACTGGGTGGCCACATGCAATGGTTGGGGCCCTGACTGCATATGCGGCATGTTTATTTCGCCCTTGGAGACTACGGGAGAGGCTTGTTTCTAAACAAGTTCCAAACAAGTTGGACTTCCTCCAAATCTTTAAGGAGAGCACGTTGCGCAAGGCGAAGGCTGATCTGCTTTTAAAGGCCCGAAATGAACTCCCCAAAGAGAGTGTGATGGTGTATGTTGAGGAAATGAAGAGTCCCTCCCGACGTGCAGACCCAAGCTTGTCGGAGGAGAGGAAGGTGAGCTTCCGGATGAAAAGGGCCAAGGGGCAGCTGTTCGCACACCTGGTTCGAAGTCCACCAGTGGCTGTAGCTTACTTCGTAAAGGAGGCGATCAGTGTCGAAAAGTCTCTTGACATGAGGGCCCGGCGGTAGGATCGTAGGACAGCATCGATGCTCATGGCCACTGTGGAGCCCGCTACGGTGAATTCGGCAGACCCCCTACGTGAGATTGTTCGATGCATCTTGATGGCAGAACTGACGAAGCTCATTCCGGTCAAGCAAGCCGCCGCGGTGGCTCAGTGGTTATGGTGCTCGGCTGCTGACCCGAAAGACGCGGGTTTGATCCCGGCCGCGGCGGTTGAATTTCTTTGGAGGAGAAATTCGAGGCCCGTGTACTGTGCGATGCCAGTGCACGTTAAAGAACCCCAGGTGGTCGAAATTTCCGGAGCCCTCCACTACGGCGTCTCTCATAGCCTTAGTCGCTTTGGGACGTTAAACCCCATGAACCAAACCAAACCATTCCGGTCAAGCAACAGCCTCAGGTTAGCAAACTTGCTCCCGTTGTCCGTGAGGCGGTGCAGCAAGCTGTAGGTACCTCTACACCACTACCTGTTCCCGAATTCCCGGATGCCGCGCACTGTCCAAGACAGAAGCCAACTACTCTGCCTCTGAAACAGAATGCCTCGCCATCGTGTGGGCAGTTTCTAAGTCCAGACGATGCCTTTATGGCCGCTCCTTCATAGTGGTGACCGATCATGACGCACTATGCTGGCTGACCAATCTCAAAGACCCTTGCGGCCGCCTAGCTAGTTGGAGCCATCGGCTTCAACAGTTTGATATCACCGTCATTTACAAATCCGGTCGCACACACGCAAATGCAGACTGCTCATCTCGTGCTCCTGTACAACCAGCTCCGAAGACGCTGATGACAAAGATGAAGTATTCCTGAGTGCAATACATACCAACGACTTCGCCGAGCATCAACGCGTCGACCCCGATCTTCGCTGAGTCATTAGTTATCTTGAAGGTGCCAGCAGCAGAGTTCCTAAAGCCTTCAGGCGAGCTTTGTCGTCCCTCTGAACGTAACGGAGTTCTTTTTAAGAACTTCACCGCCAACACTAGGCCATACTTGGTGGTCGTTTCCGTGACCCCACGCAATGAAATTCTTTATGCCTGCCATGGCGAACCAGCTTCCGGCCATCTTGTTGTTACTAGAACACAAGGCAGAATTCAAGAGAAGTACTACTGGCCTCGCCTGAGTCATGATGTTCCACATTAAGTCCGCACATGCCGGGATTGCCAGCGCCGTAAGGTTCCGCCCGTGAAGCCAGCCGGATTTCTCAAGCCCATTGAGCGCCTTCGCAAGAGTTTCAACAAGTCTGCATGGACTTTCTGGGGCCCTTCCCTACATCAGGCTCAGGAAAAAGGTGCATAATCGTAGACACTGATTACTTCACGCGTTATGCAGTGACAGCATCCCTTCTCAGTAGCACCGCTCTCGAAGTAGCCCAGTTCTTTGTGCATCAAATCGTCGTACGTCATGGTGCTCCACAAGTTTTGACTACTTTGAGAGGGGCTGCCTTCTCCTCTGAGCTCGTGCACCATATTCTAGGTTTCAGTCACACAAGTCACCGTAGAAGGACTTTTTATCATCCCCAAACTAACGGACTAACCGAACGTCTAAACAAGACGCTTGCAGACGTGCTTCCCATGCACATGGACGTGGAACATAAGACCTGGGACGACGTCCTGCCCTATGTAATGTTCGCATATAACGCAGCCGTACAAGAAACCATCTACATGACGCCGTTTAGCCTCGTTTATGGCCGTCAGGCGACCACAATACTCGATGCCATGCTGCGCCAGGACGACAACCCCGAAAATGACGACGTAGCATGCTTCTTACGACGCGCCAAAGCTGCCCACCAACTCGCACGGCTTCACATTCAGGACCAACAGGGCCAGGACGCGCAACGCTAGAACCTGCGGAGGCGACTTGTTGAATACCTTCCGACTGTTCTTGCCTGGGTTTGGTCCCCAATCCGACGACGCGGCCTAAGTGGAAAGCTCTTGCGCCGCTTTCGGTCCTTACGGAATTGTGCGACGCCTCGGTGCGCTGAATTATGAAGTCGTCTCTCACGAGACTCAGCAATCTCGACGCCATCCCCGCTCCGAGGTGGTCCACGTGGTTCGCCTGAAGCCCTACCAAGAAGGGGCGTACTAACTCTTCTCGAGACCACTCTTTCGTTGGTGACGGCATTGGGTCGATGCCTCAGGAGGAGGGGGCTAATGACGCCAGCGCTCGTGCAGACGAAAGCGCCTTTCAAGAAGAGGAAGAAGTGTTCTGGAGTGTTCTGGAAGCGCAGGTCCTGGGCTACACTGCTGTTGATCCTCGGCCGCTTATTACCAACGCGAAATTATTTCGAGCACCGCCAGTAACTGGTACCAATTAAAATTTTTAACCCAAAATATGTCCATTGGTGTATGCGCCGCCAGAGAGTATTCAGGACGTCACACTGTTTAGTTTATCTGTTAGTGACAATGTCAGTACTGAAAATAGTGCTGAATTGATCATGTATGCAAACCACAAGGGCGTGTTCTTTGCGGGCAAATATTACATTCATTGGCATTGAGAGCCAATATAACCTTGCCGCACCTTGTACAGTACCTCCAATAAAATTTAACTCAGCAAAAACCGAAGCTGCTTCACACTGAAAGCAGATATAGCTCTTGATTAGCCTTAAAGGTCTCCATTCTGTCGTGGGAACAGCGTCCCCAGCAAAGCCTCAACTTCAATTACTTTGAGAATCTATGTTACTGAACTAATAAACTGCATTTATTTAAATGTCAATATTACAATTCACTGGGCACCACCTGGCGTGGTTGGCAGGTGGCAAAGTGAGAGGGCGAAATCACCTTTTCTGCGTTTAGGGGAAAAGAGGGAGTGGAAAAGAGTCACAGTTCTGCAAGAGAATGGGACAGTGGGCGGCGGCGGGTATCGACATCAGATTTCGCTGATTCGCATTTGCGCTCTTAGTTTATTGTTTGACGAGGTAGGTTTTGCAGCCACGTACAAAGCTAAATGGCTAAAGAAAACTTACAACCGCTTTAGCTGACTGATGCGCTAAGCTGGTAATCTCAACTGTGCATTTTTTTTTCTCACCAGACAAATCAGGCAATAAACGTTGAACAGACACGCTTCGTAATACATGCATTACAACGGGTTCCGCTGGTGTGACACTAATATAAAAACATCACGGCACTTGCATGTTGCCAACATTGTTAAGAAACTTGCCAAATGCGAATATTTTTTCCGCATGGCATGCTTTGGTTTAGAATTCAGTATCCGACCTTCGTTTACAACGCCATACCTCTGTCACACTTTTCCCATTGTCCTTGGTGTGCGGCACGACACCACTTTCGAACCGAAATAGAGCACTCGAAATATTTGAAATGTTTCTCTCCATTTTCGGCAACATTTTATTTTGTGCTAAGAGCATACCTTTTTTCATTTAATGTGTCGCTACAACGTAAACAGCTGTAAGGTATTTTCTGAGTTTGTAAAATAAATTCTGTCTCTGAACTAGACGCTAAGTTTGAGACTAATATTATTATTACCCAACTCGATGCAGAGGCATAAGTGTGGAGGTTTGTTTTCGGAAGAATTCGGGCAGTCAAATGCTTCCCTTGCAAACCCCCCGCCGTATAAATTTGCAGTTTGACTCTCGAAGATCTCGTTATGAACTTTGACGTGTTCTATGCCTTCCGAGCTTCTAATTTTTTATTATTTATAAAACTTCTTGCATTAAAATATACACGAATGCCTAGAGGTGTATGCGAGCTTTCTCCATACTCAGTCTGCGACTTCCTCGTCTGAGAAGTGCACTCATGTTTGGAGGCAATCGCGAGCTTTTCGATTGCACCCCGAATATCACATATAAAAATGAATTAATGTTATTTGTTTTTATTTTTCTTTGAACATATCGTCACATAGTTGTGAAGACTCAGAAGATAGAGAACAAGCGGCCACCAGGAAGGAACTGAACTTACAGCTTTTATTCGTTAGACTTGCGCCCACGGAGCAACGCAAGCACCTCAGTGCCCGCGTTAGCAAGAATGCACGCGTCGTGTTTCAAATTTAGAAGGGGTGGTGCTTTAGGCCGGACGATATTTAAAGTTCGCAAAGAAATTTCAAGAAGAGGCGCGTGAAATAACGACGTGGTCTAGAACATCCGTGAAAACAGTCTGTTTCCGCCTAGAGTCGTGAACCAAGTATTAGGTATGCGGGGTGCGGGTGCTAAAAATCAACGGCGATGATTAGACAATCATAACAGCAATTTTTAGAAACACATTTTGGCATCGGTTCCATTTGCAGTTATCATTCAATTTATTTCTATCTGTACTCACATACCTGCAGCATTCTTACCGGCATTAGCGTGGGAAGGGGATGGGGGGGGGGGTGGCAGACAAGAAGCAATAAGAGAACAAAAAAAAGGTGAATTCTTTTGCGAAAGCCGACAACGGAAAACCCAAACACTGGGCGCATACAGGCATTTAACGTAATTTTCTGATCGTTCGGTCCCACTGTAACTCGGAAACAAGGATAACAATCAGCTGAAAAGGGCAACGGTCAGACTTGTTTAAACAGAACACTTTTCAGATCTTTGATAAAATATGAGAGTCCCTGAGGCAACCTGTTCTAAGAAAAAAATTACACGCATGTTTTGTCTTAGCGATGAAGCTGTGTTTGCATACGTTAACCCTTCAATCGATTACGTGCTCCTTTGGTATCGTCTGTGAGCGCAAATAAGAAATGTAACTTTTTTTATACAGCTATCTTTTACAATGCCCGTTCTGGAGTTGATAATATAAGAGAGCGATGAGCGCAAGTACTTCATTTTTTCGAGGAGTGACCAGAAGAGTAATTTAGAAACGTCTCTAGATCTTTTTTGCTTTGCAAGCTTCATTGACAACGTGGATTCCAACTGCTGCACGAGGACACAAGGATGGGAGGATCATTCGACGTTTATAATGTTTTCTGTACATTAACCGGTGCCAGCTTAACAGGTCTCCTGACGAAGTTTAAACCTCCGCTAGCCTTCAACGTTAAGTAATATAAAGCTGCAACGGAAACAGTTTTCCACACGTTACTAATGACCGTAGCAGAAAAATTGTAAGATGTGGTGTTATTGTTCCCATAAGAGCTGATAGCAAGAGTGCCAGGCACATTCAGTTTTAACCGCAGTGGTGGCCTAGTGGTTGAGCATCCGCCTTGCATGCGGGAGGTGAGGGGTTGGATGCCCAGTGCTGCCGGGTACCCACCGGTGATACAGTTCGTGCAAGCCTTCCCCTGATCTGGTGCTTTTCATAAGTGGGGTCAAATGCTTGCACATCGGTCTTTCACCCCACCTTGAGCAAACTAAAGAACCTTGTGCATGACACTCTTTCGCCGCAAATGATGATACGAAATAAAAATTCGTCATTATTTACATTCGGCATTTACATTTACATTCGGCACAAAGCAGCCCAACCCAAATAATGCATTTGTAATGTGTAAGGCCACGAACACGCCACAAACACGATGTTGCTACCCGTAACATTGACCCTTGGCTCATTCCTCATTTTCGCCCAAATTAAAAATTGCAGTCCATGAACCGCAATCTACCTATAATATTAAACCGCCATAAACATATGAATAACTTTTCGCGCAAAAACTACTCGAATACTTCACTAAATTGTAATTGCCTTCAGGCTCGTACTTTGTGGTTATATAACTCTGTATATGAGTCCTCTTTTGTGTGCTTTGTATAAATGTATGTACTTGTCATATCCATGCACTCTGTTTAATTTGACACTATATAGCATTTCTCTGTATACAGCACACCTCGCTGCTCTGTGCTCTGTAAACGTCTCGAGGACTTAGTCAAGGCCCTGTCAGTGCTTTTAGCCCGGATAACGTTCGAGTGTATAACTGAACTGAAAACTTGCGCGCTGCTTATCGGCGTTGTTGTGCGCCAACGTTTCTGTGCACATGTCTTCATTTTTCTTTTTTTAGATGGCGTTGCGAGCAACAGTATTTCTTGATGTACGCGCGCCTCCGCTTTCAGGGTGAGGACAACCTTTGTGCCACCCCTCGCAGCGGCATTTTGGGTTCCATGCGCCGGTACCGTACAGTGCGCTATGCGTGTGGCGTGGTTTGTTTGCGGTTGCGTGACGGCTGGAATAATGCTACCCAACTGGAAATGTGCAGTACATGATGCCGTCGCTCTAACCACGCTGCAACCGAGAATTAATGAAGGTGAATTATGTTCCCCAGTCACTGGCCGCACTGAAAAACTACAGCAGCTATTTGCTTTTCCTTCGTAGTTGTAGTCTTAGGTGTCATGATCGGCGATTTCAGTAAAATTATGATGCATTTGTTGTAAGAACATAAGGACTGTTCACACGGCCCTATTTTTCTCGGGTATGCCAGCAGCGCGGAGGATGACCTGTCCATTATAGCTGTTTCTGCGTAGATAACGCCCAGTTTTACAGGATTCTCTTTGATCCCGTAGTCTTAATATTATATCGTCTGTGGAGATGTCCCCGCAGTAATGGCAAATTTTTCTTCCAAATGGTTCGTAGTCACACTGCTCTGAGGAGTACAGCTGTGACATGTGTGAAACCTATCTCTCATACTTTCTCAACTGCGTGTTACGCAAAAGAATAATGCAGACAGTCGAGATTCTCTCTCAACTGTGTTGACTGCATATTGGTTGATGGTACGATCAGACGGCGTTTTGATTCGTAGTTTGTAAGTAGCCTCATTCCATGAGAAATTTAACTAACGCATTTATTTTTCTTTTCAAAATTTCAAGAAAAATCATTTAAAGTAACTGATTCAAAAAATAACCTGACAGAATTAGCCGCTGATAACCACTTCTTTTCAATGCTATTATTCCTGACAAGCTAAACTAAAAAATGGGAGTCCGTGCAACGGGGCTGCTTTCCACGCATCCGCGGAACCATCGGCTCCAGTTACCAAAAGACGCTGGCCTGCCGCCTCACTCAGTAGTGGTCGGGCAAGGCAATATATCTCTCATTATGGTATGTGTCTGGGCTAGATTGACAATCACGTTTGACGTTAAGCGTGCAAAAAGACAAGGAGGAGTCAACAGGAAGACAAGCTCTCATCCCCACAGCTGCCAACAAGAGAGGCAACAAAAATATAAACTGCAGGAATGCCTGTCCAGAAACACGTGTGACGAATTTTACGGATGTGGCTCCGTGACGGCAACGAAACTAGCATGTTCGCTTTCTAGTGCAGAAAAAAAATACTCCTTTCTTTGCGTCACGCAGTGGTCTGCTATCTCCATAAAAGTGCAGCGGCTATTTCGCCTGGCTCGGGAAGTGGGCGGAGAAATAAAGTAGGAATCACAGGTCCAGTTAGACGGCTGTGAACCCAAAGAACTCCAAAGTGCGCGAGGCAAGGCGTGCGCAATGCCTGCATTCCAGGACAATGTTTGCTTAGGGCGTAGTTATAATGCGCAAGTTTAACGTTTCATCCTCGTAAACTTCTCGCACTTGACTTCGCAGTGAACGAGAAGCTGCTAGAACGGCATTCTTTGGCGAATAAGAAAATGCAGCTCGAAATAAGTAAACCTGTTTGTTTGCAAAGTAATGAAATGCAAAGCATCCGGGTAAACAGATTTCACTGGACTACGCAACACCCGTTGTGAGAATGTGACGACTCTTACAAGGCGCCTAGTTTAAAGGGAGATTAGCTGCGAAAGGTAATCTGCAGTTTGGGAGGACACCATATTTGCCGAACTTCACGCGGTAGATGGAGCTCTCTGTTCGTAACAGCCCGTCGCCGCATTGCTTCCAATGGAGCCGAACCGTAGAGTGGGACCCAACATGCCTCAGTCGAGAGCTGTGTGCTCACCCTGAAAGCGGCGCTGGCCACCGAGGCACCCTACAGTATATTGTGAATCGCAGGTTTCCCCCAAATCACAGTTTGTGGACTATAGACTATCAAAGGCTGTCCACACGAATGAAAGTACAAGCCATTGCACAGGAAGCTCTGTATTGCAGAGGTGACTTGATTTTGCTGGCAAAAAATGAACACAGCGCAGTTTGAACTTGGTAATGTATATTTAATCACAAATAATTTCTAAAGAAATTCAGCATTGCGCGTGGAATAAGAAATATAAAATAAATTGACAGCTGTCAATCAATTCAAAGAAGCTCTTCTAGGCAGTTAGATTAATGACCGGAGAACAATACACCAGCCTCCCCGATCTTGCCTTTGTGTGCGGCCATGAGGCATAGACGCTGCTCGCGAAACAGTGAGGCCTTGGAGTCATGTTCATTTTTTTTTTGCACAGCCTCCCAAAGCAGGTGTGGGTAATTTCCATGCAGGTTCCATCTTGCCAGTTCCTGCTTCATGCGGCTCCACGTGTTTTTAATGGTGCGAAATGACGCTCCTTTTGAAGGTCATGGAAGCTCCTGAATGCAATGTTCCTCAAGATTCTCCCTCACATACCTCCAAAATAGCAAAAATTATTTTAAAATCATTAAGCTCGGAGTGAATTTCGCGCACCTCGAAGAAAAGAACTGTAGACGTCATTTATAGGGATGCAATGAAGGAAAGAGAGCGACATTGTGTGTAAACCTCGCGGTGTATAAATTTCTTACGTTCTCGAACAAAAGCAACCGTTAGGAGAAAAAAATACATCAGGACTTTACACTCTATAAACATCAAAAAAAAAAAATATTTGCCACTTCTTTCCAGGATCAGCTGGAAGGAAGACATGAAACAGCACAAGTATTATTAAAAAGTAAGTATTATTTAAAAAGAACTGTTAACCCCCCATTTCATTCCGCTCATGCCACTTTATAAGATGAAATCCTGAATTTCGAGCAAAAAGGTCACGAGTATGCAGTTGCTTGTCTAGATGTTACCCCTGTTATGCTGAAAAATAAAGTGTCTATCCAGGAATGAGACACCAAGAATGAACGGGAGTAAAATTCTTTCTAATAAATTCCCACAGACCGATGCCGTCAGGGCGCCGTCTATCAGAATCAGTGGCCCGAGCCCTCGGTGTGTTATTACTCCCCACACATTAACAGACCGGAGGGCCACTAGTGCCGACGTGTTGCTCATACTGTGCTTGAAACCCGCAAAAACAAAGATCTACACGTTTTCTTACCTAGAAGATTAACAAAACGTTTAGAGAATGACCAGAGTAGGAAATAAATAAAAAGCAAACTCCTTGGATAAAATTTTCGAAAGTTGAGGAATATAAAAATATAATGTAATGAAATGATCATCTGCAGAGCTACCATAAACGCGCGACCGTTTGCTTCTCAACACTGGCGAAAAAGAACACATAGAAAATCAGTGTTGCTCCTGTTTTCTTTTATACAGGCAACTATATGATCCACCGAGTTCAATCCAGCCGCCAAGCACGGCCCTATTGGCCCTACTTGAGCAATAAAGGTAACAACAACCCCTAAACATTTTTATTCTGTTGGGACATATAGCCAGGTTCCATGCATGGCATAATTAATAAGCAATAGCTGCTTTTTGGCCCCGAACCCGATGAAAAAAATTTAAAAATTACGTGACACCTTCCTGACGTCACCAAAGACGAGCACAGTTTCGTTGATTCTGTAAATGTTGACAGTCCGCTGCATTACAGAGCTCGCCGTAAATACAGCCGTGAGCAGACTTCAATCTTACGCGGCAAGTGGTATGGTCAGCAAAGCCATTTAATTATTATTTAATTAATTAATTAATTAATTAATTTATGAGAATACTTTCAAGCGCCTTTCGGGCATTACAGATGAGAGTTGAGTAACAGAAGAAAAGTAGTTATAACTCAGCAAAACAAAAACAAAAATCAATACAGCATAGAGAGCGGTAAGTTTACACAACATAGAATATCGCATTAGGTAACATGGCAGATTAGTCGGTCACTATGTTTTCAGCGGCTGTTTTAAACAAACACGTGTCGGAGATATCGGCAACCAAGGTGGGCAGGGGGTTCTAATGGCAGGCCGTCTTCGGTATAAATGAGTTGAAATATGCATTGGTCTCTGAATATAGAATGCCATCCTTATGGCGCTGATCTGTGCGAAATGATACGAAAGAAGGCGCAGATGGAAGATCTCGTTTTAACTGGTTTATCAAAAAAATTCCGCCACCCTCTGGAAGACGTTTTAGAAACGAGCGTTAGCTATTCGGTCGCGCCATCTATCGTCCATGTGGTGTATTGCCACGTCATTAGGCTACCTTTCCATACCTTACGATGAGTGGGCGCCTACTACCTTGAAGTCGAATAATTTTGACAAATTTGGGCCGAAAAAGTTTTTGGATTCTTTGGAGGGCCATTTTTCCCTACCTCAAGGCGGTAGGTGCTCTGTCGCCATGAGGTATGACATTCTGAGCTGCCGGGTCCTGACGACGAGGCCGCCATGTTAGTCCTACCCATACGTAAATAAAATAATAATAAGAAGAATTATTTATTTATTCATATGCATGGCGGGGGAGACTGCGGGTAAAAGTCCCTTCAGGAAGAAAGCGAATTGCGTGAAACCCGCAGCCTCCTTTACCAGGCAAGCAACGATATAAAAATATGTACCCAACATAAGAGAAAAATGACACGCAAATCAAATGAAACAGGCACTTCATATATTTAAGAAAAAATGAGTAAGAAAAAATTCCCGTAAAGCTCGTACATAAAGAGTATAGAAATGAAGACCTGATTTATGAAACGAATTTAAAAGTGTTGGCAGGGTAAATGATAGTTTCTGTGTACAAGAAATGGCTCGTGGTGTGACCACTTTCCAGCGTTCCCTGCATCTTTTGACGTCCATCTTTTAAGGCAAGTTAAATAGGGCCCGAACTAATTTTTTCTGCAGTATGTGTATTTTATCTAGATTGGTACGTGATGTGGTACACAAAACGAGCACACAATATTATACCGTACAAAAAAAGTGGATGTTATAAACAAGAACCGTTACTCTCTATTGTAACATAGTTCTGAGCCGCACCGTCATTCCAACCACACGCGTTAACTTGCCCAAAAAAGATTCTATATGCACGTCCTAAAGCATATTATGGGCGAAAAAAAATCACCTGGATTATAACCCCACCGAGAATTTCTATACTTTTATTGTCATAAACGAATTTAATGGACTTATTATTTGCTTAGATTTGGGCAAGAAAATGACACCTTTTTTGTTTGTATTCATTTGTAGACTGTTATGTTTAACCATTCATGAAGAATTTTCAGGGCAGTGTTACCCTTGTTGTGAAGGCTACAGGATAGGAAGAAAAGGGACTATCACAAGCCTTTTTAATCGGAAGAGGTCAACCTCTGTACGCTCACAAGATGGCAAGCTCAGGATGGAAAGTCTGACCTATGACGCAGTACGACCACAGGGTCGCCGTCTGGCTTTCGCAGCAAGTTTTGTCCATTTCGGTGCCACGCGTATTTGTACGCGTTCACTTCCGCCGAATCCTTAGCCTCCGGAAGTAGTTGCCGGTTGTGATTGGCAATACTTTCCTGAAACAACACCTTGCATTTTTTTCTTTAAGCTTTGAGCTCTTGTCCAGCCACTCTTCTCGAACTGATTGCCTTAGATAACGAAGAATTGTACAAGCAATGCTTCTAGCCTTGCACAGAAGGCGATGAATGGCAGGGGCATCATTTTCAGTAAGTGCAGGAACCTCATTCAAAGCGGCAGAAATTCACTTTGGCCGGAAAATTTTTATCCTCAGCATCACTAACACCGTTAATTTCTAGATTTAACCCCTGGTTTCTCAACTCCAGCTCATTTAGATCTGCCTCTGGCTTCTTTGTGCCATCACTACTGGCCTCAGAGTTCAGTTCACGGCGTTCGAGCCTTTGCCGGATTTCTTTCGTGCCCCTTTATTGCGCCGCCAACAGTGCTAACATCTCGTCACTCTTGTCGAACATTAATTGTACCGACCGCTCAGTGTTTGGCATAGTCTCGTTGAGCGGCTACAACTCATCCAACTTTAGACTTATGTTCGATAGAATTGACCTGATATAAGTTAGTTCTTCAGCTGATGACTTCCCGCTTCACCCTTCGGTTTCTTTTTCTGCTGATTTGCTCACAGAGCAGGTCGATTTTTGTTTCGCTGATTCGCATTTCTTCTTATACTGTTTCGTCGATAAGCCAGCACATGTTCCAATGTGGAAAAGGTTCATACATGCGCGACGTGACACAGACACTTCATCTGAGCTAACAGTTTCATTGCATGAGGAACAGAGGCCGACAACCGGCATGGGGAGAAGATACGGAAACACAAAGAAGAGAATTCAAGTGGCAGCAGAGGTAGAGCAGACAACATAAAGTATGTAAAAGAGTGAAATTCACAAGGCATGGATTACCCTGTGTAGACAGTAGAGTTGAAGCCAATAGGACAGCTTCACTGCTGCTGCTACACAAAAGCAAACCTGATTAACCTAATTAGAAAAAAATGGCGTCTAACAGGTCCCACTCATCGAGCCCATTACGAATATCTATCAGTTAGATCATGACGTTATCGTTTAAATATAATGGCTTAAATATTACCACAACCACAACTATATACTAACTTCATTAGTTAATTTTGATGTCTAACAGGTTCCACTCATATAGAGGACCCCAAACATCTAATTCGTTCTATGATGCCTCATTAATTAGTGAGTTCAAATTGAATAAACATAGTTATGCGACTAGTTAATTATGGCGTCACAAAATCAATGACGTCCCCAATCACCAATTCGATACACTAGCGACGTCACCAATCAATAAACAGTGGGGTTCCTATATCGATTTACTTTGGGGGCCGCCATATTCAATTCCTCCGTATAAGAAAATTTCACGCCGAACAGAGGTGGTACCAGACTCCAAAAAAATTAAGAAAAGTGATGAATAAGGGCTAGCGCTCTTAAATAAAATCAAGAAAAGGAGAGCGCCCAAAACGGACTCTGGTGCTACACCAGATAACAGATACACTTGATGAGCTTTCCGCGTTTAGAGACACGCACTATTTTCTTTCAGACAGGTGTGCTTCAGTCAGTGCTAAGGGATCAGCTGCTATGTTAAGGACGGATATTTTGAGCAATACAAGTTTATTAGAAAGTGCATTATTGATGGATAAATATCTGCAGCAAAATATGCCGCGTACGGCCTTTCATACTTGAGTAAAAGGTTTTGCCCTGAATGTTACCTTACGACTGCGATCAGTGTTTAAAGAATCACAGTAATCGCTAAGAGAGTAATGAAAATAATTATTATGCAGTTTGACTCAAAACAAGGGCTCACGTTTCCTAGGCCCTTTAATGAACAATCCCAGCTAAAAAGGAATTCTTTGAAGAGATGCGCCTTCGTTTCGGTCACGTCGAATAGCTAAAAGTGTCTTTTAAACCAGTAATGGGTTTCGGTACTGAGCACATAAAGAATCCAGAGCTGCTTTCTTTCTCTTTCTTACCATGTGCGTCAGGCGCATTGATGCCCATTGAAGAATCCCGGTATGAAATGAGCGGAGAGGATTCGGAATAGCTTCGAATAAGAGACACACTTGAATGGAAGAATGGATTTTGAACAAGCAGGAATCCTAAGCGGCAAAGTGCCAGTTCAGAGAAGGAAATAAAAAAAGGTGTCATAGCAGAAAAGCTATTCTTGTCCAGTAACCTAAAAATACGTACACCAGAAATAAGCAAAAAAATTGAAAGCAAAAAACAAACATTTTAAGGGCACACGAAATTGTAAATAATAGGCCCACTAGACGAACAAGTCGTCTTCTGCGCTCTAATAGAGAAATAACTAAATAAACCATGAGTTAAGAAACCAAGGGTTGAGTGTGATCAAAAATAAAAAAAGAACGAAAAACAAGCGGATCAAGTGTATGAAAACTCCGAAGGAACTCAAGATAAATCAACCCCTCATCGCTGGCTTAAGCGAGCGTCCTGGTCTTTCCGAAGCTTCGGCACAAAGGCAGGCCTAAAGGCAGGAGCAAAATAATTTAAACGCTTGAGGAAATAAACAATCGGAACGCTCTCCTAGTTAACTGGTCAGAACTTCTCAACACTGTCAGAACCTCTCAACACTGGCACTGCTTAGGATTGAAGAACGCTTGGGCGACGAAGGAAATACACGAACAGAAAAATTTCCTGCCACACGTACGCATTCCGTCTGTTTCAAGCCAAGTGCCGACGTTCCCAATTTCCCTCGAGATCCCTCCAATAGCCCATCCTCTTTCTTGACATCATCTTCTATACATTCATTTCCCTGATTTTCGTGGTTAAGATACCAGTCATCCCTCCAGTATTACGCAACCAGTGCAGCGGGAAAGGTAACGCTGAGTTCGCGGTAGGTAACCTTTCCTCACTACCTTTCTCTCGCTGAAAAAGCAGGTAATTTACGCTCTGAAGTAAAGTAATTCTCACGCTGAAAAGCAGGGTATTTCAGGCACATTGATTACTCATAACTGCCTCATATTCATAGCTGCGAACAGTGAAAAGATGGAAAGGCGTGGAAAAAATGCGGCTATGGCTCAACTCAGCTGAGCCAGGATGTGCAGATGGAAGGCTCCGTTAAGCATGCTTATCCACGATTCACCTTGGTTCATCTTTATTGTTTGAAGACTTCAGCAAAAGCGAATAAGGTGATGCATCACGTGCCACAAGTGCCAGAGCGAGCGTCCAGAGCTGCGGTGGTGGAGCGGCGGATGTGACTGCCAAGCTCAAGAGCCAGTCACGTGACAATCACATGCCACACCTGGCTAGGAGCAGCCACCGAGCAGCAGCCAGCGCAGCGGCGGGCGTACTGACAAGCGCGCAATGGCGGCGTCGGCGAGTCCCATGGCATGACCTCATACCCACATGCAGCTCGCCTACCGTTAGAGATCAAATCTAAGAGACAGTTGAGCCAGTTGACAGGCTCAGCGTGGGAGGAGAAGAACTTTTCGCTCTAATATTTTTGAAAGAGGAGGATGACAAAGGTGAAGAGGAAGATGGAGACACCTGTTACATGCTATTTTGCACAAGCTGCGCACCTCCCGCTAGAGGTCACATCTAAGAGCCCTTTGACCTGCAGGCTCAGTCCTTTTTAATTCTTGTTTCAGTCTTTGTCCACTGCGCTGTTAGCCCCTCTGTCTTCTTAACAGTCAGTCCAAAATCTGCACTGGTTTTGCAGATAGCTACGAATATTCTGAGCCGAAGACGGGTCTGGTTTTTCGAAATTTTAAAATCACCTGATTCGTGTTACTGACGTCGTCGGCATCGGCTACAAGCACCATCTCGGAAAATAATTGCATAATTAGTATCTGAATGCTCTATGCTGGTAGCTGTTTTGGTATTGCTTTACTTCTTTCCACAATCCCGAAAAATCGCCGAAGATAATGAAACTCAAAATGATGCAAGGTAACCAAAGAAGCGGAGAACGCAGTTTGCAGGTTATGTTGTACCTTCAAGAGCAGCCGTCCTGCAAAGCTGGCAACTAGACCGAGGAGCCCTTATTATTCAGTACGGTTGAGATGCGAGCCAAGCCACAAAATAAGATGCATGTTCCTGCGTCTCTAACAGCATTGAAAATACTGCCGCCATTCTATAATGTACGTTAACCTGCGCTTAGATGAAGGAAATCTGGCGTTCATAATAAAATACAGCGAAAAACAAAAACAGAATCAGCAAGCCACTTTGGACTGATGGCTGATGCGCTTATCGTCCTGAGATGCGACTCAACTCTTCGAGAGGACACGGCGCCAGGGTATCTCTGTTGTACGCGACTTTCGGCTTAACTGCCATGTAAGCTGAGGTGAATGATGACGTCTTTGATGGAATTTCTGCGTTCGGCAAAACTTCAGCTCTGGCCACACGTTTTCCTTATTGAGTACACACGTACCACGGCCTGGTGCACCTTCGTTTTCTTAGCACCCAGATTAATCGTTGCGGACGATGTGCGCAGCTACACAGAAAAAGTTGCAGTATTATCCATAGAGGACGCAATCAAGCCTTTTGCGTTCGTCTTTGTCCGAGATACAGCGCTGCATAGAAGTAAAAATGAAGCGGCCGAAAAATTTTTTATTCCTTACTTTACACTGGTGGCAGACAATAGCACTATAAATGGAGCGGTTAAAACATCCAAAATTAATCTGGTGATGTGAGATTAATTTTGTTTTATGTGTACAAAACGTGCAATGTACCCTGCTTTAATTATGATATCAAACCAAATTAGTCAGAGCTGTTCAATTCGTACTACTTTTATTTCTCAAAGAATGTGTTGTGTTGTGTTGGGTTTAATGGCACAAAGAAAACAACGGCCATCATGCACGAAACACAAGGTCACAAAGATTATATTTTCTGCTTTTAGTAGCCATTTTTGTGTTTTTCAATGGCTGTGATTTCTTAAAATATGTCGCCACTATTGCGCAAGCGTTGTCTTTTAAGGCGCATACTCGTATGCTCGCTGGGTTATCTGATGCTAAATACTTGAGAAATTTTTCTCTAAATAGAGCTTGTTTGACAAAAATGCCTTCTTTTATGGCCCCTTTTTGTCTGAGCTGCCCTTGTGCGATTAAAAACTCATTTCAATTAGCTTTCGGGTGCTTTTGCTCCCTTAACCAGACTTGATTACATGGGGATTGGGAATGGGGGAGACGTTGCCAAATATATTTAAAAGGAGTATAAAAGAATATTTAAATGTCCTCACTAGCTTCGAGGGTTCGGGTTCTTGATAATTTGTGATCTTGTCTGCAATTGAAATATTTCGCGCATGAAAGATTTTACGATTAACTAATCTTTTAGTGCTGTGCGCTGACAACTACATATATGTATTGATGTTTTATTCGAGCAGTTTTCAGAGACATGTGTAGACGTTTCGTGTTGTAATGTATTGCAGCCTGTTTTGATCTCTACATGCTCTAGAAATGCGTACTGCTGTCTTCATCTCGGACCTACGGCCCATTCAGACCTGCCACCTCTTTCCTTTCCTTCCCTTTTTGTGTGAATAACACCCAGCCGAAGTATCTAAGTCGTCTCATCGCTGGAAAACTTTTTATTGCGGGAAAGCGTTTCCAAAAAAAAAACAGATAAGGGACTCGGCAGCAACGGTAGCAGCAAGTGTAGTCGGTGGTCGTCGAAGCACTAACAGTGGCGCTTACCAACAAAAGTTTGAAGCTAGAAAAGAGTACCACCATGTCGGAAGAGAGTGTCCGGCGTCGTGTTCGCGTCTGTTTGAAGCCTGGGAGCCGGAGCGGCCAGGGGAGCCGGCCGCTCCGGCAACATGGGTCGGTCGCCCAGGTCACGGGACATTGTGGCGTCATGGCAACTGAACCAACAGATTGTGAGCAAACTGAACATCGTGGAAAGTGGTAGTGAAATTGCTGTTTGGTCGCGAGAGGTCGTTTGGGAAGCGCAACAAGGCTCAACTGTGGCAAAGCGTTGGGCCATCACCTAACTGCTGCACAAAAGCGCCAGGAGTGGTGTGAGGACTCCCAGTGATCTATGAATTTAGCCAACCATCAATTGCGCGTGGATGGGCGTTCATGCATTAAAGCTATCGCGTCATCCCTTCAGAGTGGAGCTTGAGTGCCCCCAGAAATTCTAGAGATAAGGCGCGGAAAGCACCTTTGACAACCTCGAACATCAGAGGAGCTGTTTGCGTCACATTCCTCTGGGCAAACATATATCATCGCTTCGCCAGTCGAGCACGAAGTTATAAATATCGTATTGTATTTCTTAACATACCAAAAAACATGGCAACACAGTTCCATGACGGTCTACGTCTAGCACGAGGAAACCATCACCGCATATACACAGCTGGGGCATTTTCCAACATTCAAATATAACAACTTTGGGAACTAACCAGATAATATATACCGTACAAGAAGCATCCCTACTCACTAAACACCAGACAGCAAACAGAAGGATCTATACCAGCTCCAGCAAAGCCATTCGGAATGTACAGCGCCTACTAATGGAAAACCCGCCTTCCATGATATTCTAGAGAATCCTCTATCTCCTATAACCTCGCTGAGAACATTGCAATTAGCGTGCGTTGTATTTCAGTCAAGCTGAGATCGGGAGAAATGAGTGCGTTAGTCAACGGGCAGATGAACTACCGGGCGCTCGCGTTCCACTCGCCAAATCAAAAGTCATCGGAACACGACACAACATCATCATCATCATCGTCAGCCTGACTACACCCACTGCAGGGCAAATGCCTCTCCCATGTCTCTCGAATTAACCCTGCCCTTTGCCAGTTGCAGCCACTGTATCCCCGCAAACTTCTTAATCTCATCCGCCCACCTAACTTTCTGCCATCCCTTGCTACGTGTGCCTGCTCTTGGAATCCACTTCGTTGCCCTTAAGGACAAGCAGTTATCTTGCCTTCGCATTACATGCCCTGCCGAAGCCCATTTCTTCGTCTTGATTTCAACTAGGATATCATTAACCCGCGTTTGTTCCCTCACTTACTCCGCCCTCTTCCGATCTCTTCACGTTACACCTACATTTTTCTTTCCATAGCTCACTGCGTTGTCCCTAACTTAAGCTGAACCCTCTTTGTTAGCCATAATAAGAGAAAATAACTTAACACAACCAGAACACCGGGAAAAAAAAGTGCACAAATTTCACCGTATCCTCACCCGCCACACAACACGGAACAAGCACACGTCCTTTGCCGAGTTCTAACACTCTCCACGCTTCGGGTTACGTGGCAAAACCCAGTCACCGGAGACGAGAACAGATACAGAACACATTGTACACTCATGTAAAGTTGCCATCACACCTCGCCATTTCGCTAGCCCTCCCTCTGCTTGCTGGGGGGCTTGACTTTTCATGGTCTCGGCAGATGATCAGCGGGCCTTACTGGACCGAGCACTCTTTTTCACTAGGCTTCAGTGCCGGCCCTGAATAGTGTTTTCCTCCTCCTCCTTCATTCGCCGGTAAATTATTATCGGACCAATCCTTACAATGAGGTTATAATAATGGAGTAATTACTCAATGACGTCCACCCAAGCGCAGCCATACGGCTACAAAGGAAAGCTATGCATCTTTCTCAGAAACTTCGCACTTAAAGAATAATTCGTCTTGGTCCGAGGTTCGGACTCAGCACCACCGCTTCTCCGGAGCAGTCGCTCTAGAGCAAACTGATCAATAACTCGAAGTGGATACAGTGTTGGTCAAATGTTCCCAACATTTCCAACATTTGACCAACACTGTTCCCACTTCGAGTTATTGATCAATTCGCTCTCGCCCTACCATAAGCTTGCAGTCCCGGTTAGCTCAGTTGCTCTGCGTTTGCTCCGGAGAAGCGGTGGTCCCGGGTTCGAACCCCAGACCAGGACGAATTTTCCTTTAACTGCGATGTTTCTGAGAAAGCTGTATATCTTTCCTTTGTAGCCGTATGGCTACGCTTGGGTGGACGTCATTGAGTAATTTATCCCTTATTACAAATCTACTACACCTTGGGGGATTCCCCTAAACGTTTGACCAATGAGGTTATAGGTAGCGCAAAAATAAACAAGGAGAATTAAAACACCAGAGGGTTCATTGGCATGCGTGATAAGGTTCTGGGCGCACCGCGTTCGCATTTTGCGGTCTTGCACGGCGCCAATGATATGCTGATGCTCCGTCAGGCACCACTTTACATTGAAGTTACCAAAGTTGACGATAGACCTTGTAGGTCAATTGTCAACTTGTTGACGAATTTATTTATTTATGTATTTATTTATTTATTTATTATGCGAAGCATATTGCTAGAGCTACCACTCACGCCGTTGACGTGGGACCCCTAGCCGTGAAACCACGTGACACCGTGACTTCACACCACGTGACACAGTGACGTCACACCACGTGACATCGGATGAGAGAGCCGGCCTCCACCTCGCGCCGTCGCCGTGGGACCCCTAGCCGTCACACCCGCGCATTCCCGCGCATTTCGAACGCGCGTTCACACTCGGTGTAGGTGAAACGCTCGCTCCACCCGGCAGGCAGACGCGGCTTCCGTGGCAATCCAGGCGCTCACCCAACGCGCGTCTCGGGGTTAGTCGGCGTTCCGCTGTAGCCATGCTGTTGTCTTCCCCCACGACGAAGGCTTCTAGTGGTTGTATTAAAATGACCAAGTATTCAACCAAGGGAAGCCATGTATTACCAAGCCTAGCCACTAATATGCTTCGCATTCCCTAGGCTTAGCCAAGCTGAGCCTCAGCAATTTTTTATTTATTTATTCATTATCAATACCTCCAAAACCCCAGGATTGGGGCATTACATGAGGGATGGGCTGAATGCTCCAGTAATGAGAGATTGCATGGCAGCCTTGAAGTGCAGTGGATCGGAGTGGTGCACGGAGTCGATTGGCAGGCCGTTCCAGTCTCGAGCATTTTGCACGAAAAATGAGCCAAGATGAGCTGCAGTTTGTGCATGGGGAGGGTAGACTGCTTGGGATGGTTGGTATGGTGTGATAAGCGATGAGCTGGCAAGATAGCTGAAACATCAAGTGGGCTGTGATAAAATTTATGAAAGCGGCAGAGCCCATATATACGACGTCTGGACTCGAGATTAGTAAGATCAGCCTCAGATTTAAGTACAGTGACGATGGTGTGATACGAGTCGCCCGAAAAAATAAATCTAGCTGCGCGATTCTGAACTGATTCGAGGGTGTTCGAAAGGTTAGATTGATGAGAGTCCCAGACTGAGCATGCGTATTCTAACTTCGTCCGGACAAATGTGAGGTATGTTAATGTTTTAACTGAAGCAGAAGCGAGTCGCAAATTCCTACGGAGGTAGCCAAGAGTGCAATTGGCTTCGTTTGTTATGTTTGTTGTGTGTAGTAACCAATTGAGTGTGTTAGAAAAGGTGATGCCGGGATATTTATACGACTGAACAGATGATATTTCAGATGCACTTATTTCATACTCGAAGGACTGATAGTTTTGGCGTCGGTGGAAAGAACGCAGTGACGTTTTATTAGTGTTTAAGGACATTAACGAAGTGTTGCACCAGGCTTCAAGACGTTTAAGGTCGTCTTGAAGTAAGCGAGAGTCATAGGTGTTATGGATGGGGCGGTATATTACACAGTCGTCCGCAAATAGGCGGATATGAGAAGTTATATTATTAGGCAGGTCGATAATGTACATTAGAAAGAGCAAAGGGCCAAGCACGGTGCCTTGGGGGACACCGGAAAGGACCGGGGAGCAACGTGATGAGAGTTTATTAGCATGCACAAATTGTTTCCGGCTAGTGAGAAAATTGCGCTTCCAATCCAATACAAGAGGGTTAATGCATAAGCTTGAAAGTTTAAGTAGAAATCTTTGATGGGCAACCTTGTCGAATGCCTTTTCGAAATTTAAAAAGATGGCGTTCACCGGGATGTTTAAATCGAGATTAGAGGTTATATCGTTGATGAATAAGGCTAGTTGAGTATCACATGATAGCAAAACCCTTTGCAAAACCCATGCTGATTAGGACGAAAAAAAGTGACAGATATCAGGAATTTTACTAAGTTACAGTAAAGCACATGCTCTATTCGTTTTGAACAAACGCTAGTTGGTGAAATAGGATGATAACTAGAACATAAAGATGGAGGACCTTTTTATAGAGCTGGAAAAACCGTCCCTACTCTTGAGACTTGCGGCACCACTCCTGATGACAATGATTGCTGCAAAATATCGCATAAAATCACACTGATAATGTGTTTTGTATGTTTTAGTACCTTGGTGTTAATGCCATCGACGACTGCAGAAGATGAAACCCTTATTGAGTCAATGATTTTCACAATACCGGGCGGAATAAAAATGATCTCAGGCATAAGAGTGTGATTGTAATGGAGAAAATCTGGTAAAGTGTTATCAGGTTCTTGCGTGAAAGCAGAACTGAATGCACGGTTTAGTTCTTCGGCTGTTTGACTTGCAGGAGTCGGGTGGTTGCAGTGATCGTGTAATTCTAATGCTTTCGAGCGTTTAGTGTTGAAGTACTCCAAAATTTTTATGTTTATTTTTTAACATGGTTGGCAAAACTGATCATTAGAAAATACGCTTTCTTTTGTTAACAAGTGACTCAAACTCCTTTTCCGAAGTGTAATACTTGTTCCATGAACATTCGTCGTTAATTCGTTTACCAGAGCAGAAGTATTTTCTTTTTGTTGTTGAGACGTTTCAGCGTGCGACTGAACCGTGGCGATGATTGCTTATCAGTTACAGTGATAGTGGGTATGTACGTCGTTATCAGCTCATGCATTTTATTCTTGAAATGTAACCATTTAGTCTCAGCGGCACGTTTTGAAAAGCTCTCAAAAAGCCAGATGGAAAATTGTGTGGGGGGGGGGGGGGGGTGAGAACAGGCGCCGATGATTATAGGCGGGTAAGATGCGTTGGAATTAACAAATATAATTTCTAGGGGCGATGATATTTTTAATTACACGCATTGAAGATTTCGATGGGCTGCTATCAGTACAGGACCCCCAAGCTTATAGATTCGATCCGGCCGGAAAATACTTAAATCGGAAGAAAGCGAGCGAATTTCGGAGTCGGTGATTTATGATGTGAGCGATGTCTCGATAAGAACATCCGGGTTAGACTCTGTTATGTGAATTAAATTGCTGAGAGGGTCAGGTTTAGGCAAAAGGCTTCTTTTATTAGTATCTAGCAGGTGTTCCAGCGAACACTTTCAAAAATTTTCATAAATAGAATTTTCGGGGTAAAAATATGGTTTTTGCAGCATAATATTACCAGTGTTGGCGGATACCAGAAAACCGGTGAATCGTATTAGCTAGCAAACTGGTTAACTAGTTTTTAATATATACTTTTTAACTATTGCAGTTAGGCGCCTAGTTGCAATTACATATTTGTAGCCTGTAATTGGTAACAGCCATATCAGTTTTTAGAATTTCGAAAATGCGATTATCCTTGGCGCTGTGGCTCGGCAAAATTTGACTTTTTCGACTAGTTACGTGCACTGTAGGGGATGCTTTGCATGCATGCTTTCGATAGCGCATGCATTTTTCGCACGATGCAGCCAAACTTTGTCGAGCCACAGCGGTGAGGGTAATTGCGTTTTCGGAATTCCAAAAACTGATATGGCTATTACTAATGACCGGCTACAAATCTGTAATTACAACTAGGCGGATAACTCTACTACTTAAAAAGTTCATTATTAAAAATGAGTTAACCAGTTTACTACTTCAGACGATTTAACGCTTTTCTGGTGCCCGCAAACACCGGTAATACTATGCCGCAAAAGCCATACTTTTACCACAAAATGCCTATTTTTGACAATTTTTGAAACTGTTTGCTGAAACACCCGGTATAAAGGATAAGCAAGAACGAGTAGGTTTCAGATAATTGTTTTCTACGTGTTTAAAGGGTGGGAAACAACCATTTGATTATTGCGGTCAAAAGTAGAAGTTTTCTTTCCGCTGGTTAGTTTGTCGTGCCTCAGTTTGAATTTTGTGTCTTCCTGTGCCTTTGCGAATCTCAGAAGACGCTTTCTAGCGGCAAGAGTACTTGGGCAGTAATCCTTAGAAATACTGTAACTTGTGCCTTTCAGTTTTTGGCACATGAAAGAACCTTTTCTTTTACCTTCAAATGGGCACATTTAACAATTATTGGTCGGTTTCGTTCGGCCCCAAATTTTCCTAGCCTGTGAGCTCTTTCAATACCTAGGAGAGCAAGTGTGGTGTCTAACTGCTCGCTGCAGGGTTGGATAATGAGGGCCTCTGACTACGCTCATGTTTCCCGTTCATCATCTTTATGGCAAAAAAAAAACAGGTGTAGAGCGGTTTATTGGCACCTTCAAGCGCCGGCGACGAAGGCCCTGGCGCAAGAAGTCTAAGAACGAGCGAGGCGACGGACCGGCACACAAGCGGCAGTTCTCCAGCACGAGCCTCCTACGGGCGGCGCTAGCGCTTCGTCGTCGTTGGTGGCGGTGCTGTATCATCTTCTTCATTCCAACTGCCCCGGCGGAAAGAGGGAGCCATCCTGGCGACTCAGGGCGAGGAGACGACGAGAGGGCTGTAATAAGGCTTCAAGCGGCTGACATGAACGACGTCGCGACCACGGCGGCGATGGTCCAAAGAAGGTGTCACCGGTTCGATGATATAGTTGACAGGTGACGTACGCTCTAAGATACGGTAGGGACCACTGTGCTTGGCCGAAAATTTGGACGCAGCCGGAACAGAGAGCCAGACCAATGATCCAGTGGAGAAGTGTGCAGCGGGCGTGTCTTGATCGGACTCATGTTTGCGGAGTCCTTGACGTTCGGCGGTGAAAGAGCGAGCCAACTGGCGGCACTGCTCAGCATGGCGGGTAATGTCAGAAAGGGAAGTATATTCTGAGCTGTCGGGGTTGTAGGGAAGGATGGTGTCCAGGAGGCAGGAAGGCTCGCGCCCGAATAAAAGAAAGAAAGGGGAAAAGCCGGTGGTTGCCTGAGATGCGGTGTTATATGCATAGGTCACGAACGGAAGGACTTGATCCCAATTAGTGCGGTCGGAGCTAATGTACATGGCGATCATGTCCCCAAGAGTCCGGTTGAATCGTTCGGTGAGGCCGTTAGTTTGAGGGTGGTAAGCAGTAGTGGTACGGTGGACTGAGTGGCACGCATCGAGAAGCTCGTGAACAACTTCAGACAAGAAAACACGGCCGCGGTCACTGAGAAGTTCTCGCGGAGCGCCGTGACGCAGGACGAAGTGATGAAGAAGGAAGAGGGCGACGTCGCGAGCAGTAGCCGCAGGTAGGGCAGCGGTCTCAGCATACCGAGTGAGGTGGTCCACGGCAACTATAATCCATCGATTCCCGGCGGTCGTGAAGGGGAGCGGCCCATATAGGTCGATGCCCACACGATCGAAAGGGCGAGCCGGGCACGGTAATGGCTGTAACGGGGCAGTCGAGGGTCGAGGTGGCGACTTCCGCTGCTGACAGGCTGTGCAGGAGCGAACGTAGCGACGAACGAAGTTGTACATGCCTCGCCAGTAGTACCTCTGCCGTAGTCGCTCGTAGGTTTTTAGTGATCCAGCGTGAGCGCTCTGAGGGTCGGCATGGTAGTGCGCACAGATCTCAGACCGAAGGTGTCGAGGAATCACGAGGTGCCACTTTCGGCCGTCCGGTCGATAGTTGCGGCGGTACAGGAGATCGTCGCGGTTGGCAAAATGGGAAGCTTGGCGACGAAGAGCTCGAGGGAAGGAGGACGTAGAGTGTGCACGAAGGACATCGAGCAGGGACGAAATCCATGGATCCTGGCGTTGTTGATTGGGCATGTCCATAGTAGTGAGCGCTGCGAGTAGGGAATCAGGTAAGGGGGAAGAGGGCGCAGGAGAGGGCAGTGGCGAGCGTGACAAGGCGTCGGCGTCGGAGTGCTTGCGGCCCGACCGGTAGACTACGGTAATATCGAATTCCTGAAGACGGAGCGCCCAGCGGCCAAGGCGTCCTGAGGGATCTTTGAGGGAGGCCAACCAGCACAAGGCGTGGTGATCAGTAACGACGGTGAACGGGCGGCCATATAAGTATGGGCGGAATTTCGTGAGAGCCCACACTACGGCCAGACACTCCTTTTCAGTCACGGTGTAGTTCGACTCTGCTTTGGTGAGAGCACGGCTGGCGTACGCAACAACGTATTCAGAAAATTCGGGCTTGCGCTGGGCCAGGACAGCACCGAGGCCGATTCCGCTTGCGTCGGTGTGCACCTCAGTAGGAGCAGTGGGGTCATAGTGCCGAAGAATAGGAGGCGAAGTAAGAAGGCGACGGAGCGTAGCAAAAGCTTCATCGCAGGCAGAGTCCCACGTAGACAGGTCGGCGGGACCATTGAGGAGTTTCGTAAGGGGCGCGACGATAGAGGCGAAATTAGGGACAAAGCGCCAAAAATAGAAGCAGAGGCCCACAAATCGGCGCAGCTGTTTCGTAGATGTCGGTTTAGGGAAGTCAGCCACAGCACGGAGTTTGTCAGGATCAGGTAGGACGCCATCTTTGGATACGAGGTGGCCGAGTATTGTCAGTTGCCGGGCGCCAAAGTGACACTTCTTGAGGTTAAGTTGAAGGCCAGCACGGGTGAGGCAGCTCAATATCTGGCGCAAGCGCTGGAGATGCGTCGGAAAATCGGGCGAAAACACAACAACGTCATCTAAATAGCAAAGACAAATGTTCCACTTGAGGCCGCGCAAGATGTTGTCCATCATTCGTTCGAACGTGGCGGGAGCGTTACACAGACCGAAAGGCATTACGGCGAGTTCATAGAGGCCGTCAGGGGTAACGAATGCCGTTTTAGGACGGTCGGACGCAGACATCGGGACTTGCCAATAGCCGGAACGAAGGTCCAGAGATGAGAAGAACTCGGCGCCTTGCAAGCAGTCAAGGGCGTCGTCAATTCAGGGTAGCGGGTAGACGACTTTGCGCGTAATTTTGTTGAGCCGGCGATAGTCCACGCAAAATCGTATCGAGCCATCCTTCTTTTTCACCAGGACAACTGGGGATGACCAAGGACTGGCAGATGGCTGAATAATGCCGCGTTGTAGCATGTCGTCCACTTGCTCAGCAATGAGGCGGCGCTCGGGAAGGGACACACGGTAGGGGCGCTGGCGGAGAGGAGTATGTGTACCAGTTTCAATGTGGTGCTCGACAGTGGTCGCACGGCCCAAAGAAGAGGACTGGTGGTCAAACGATGAGCGAAACTGATTGAGCAGGACAAGAAGCTGCGCGTGTTGAGCTGTGTCGAGGGCGGGATCAATAGAGCGGTCGAAAATGTCCGAAGGCAGTGGGTGATCGGGAGGAGCGCCACGTGGGGTGAGGGCAGCGAGGTCGAGACTGGAGGAGGGCGCATCAGTGTCCAAGGAAGAGATGAAGTCAGCGGTTTCAAAATGACCAAGGCACTCGCCACGAAGCAGGGGAAACGCAGAGAATGAGGTGTTGGAGACTAGGATTGCGGCAGCACCGTGGTGAATGTCGATGACGGCGAAGGGAAGAGAGAGACGTCCTCGAGAGGAAAGGAGGGTGGAAGGCTTGAAGAGAACGGTGGCGTCAGAAACAGAGGCGGCGCACACAGGGACGAACACAGCACTCTCAGGGGGAATATCGGTGTCCTCGGCAACAACAAGCTTATCATCACAGCGAATCGGAGGTGCGTCGAAAAGTGTATCACAGAGCGGAGAAAAGACGACATGCGCAAGGGCACAGTCAATGACGGCGCTATGGCGGGATAGAAAGTCCCAGCCAAGGATTACGTCATGGGAGCTTGCACGGAGGACTAAAAATTCGACAACGTATAAAACATCGGCGATGACGAAGCCGGCTGTGCAAGCGGCAGAAGGATGAACGGGCTCGGCGCTAGCTGTACGGAGGGAGAGTCCAGAAGATGGGGTCGTAACTTTTCGAAGCGAACGGCAGAAGTTTTCGTTAATCACAGAAACGGTGGCCCCAGTGTCCACAAGCGCAAGTGTCTTGACGCCGTCTACAAACACATCAAGAAGATTCGGCGGTGAAAGGCGAGGACTTAAGCAGGGCGATGATAGCGCAGTTCGTGCCCCAGGAACTGCGGCTGCTAGTTTTCCGAATCGGCGGTGACGGTGCGACGCCTCATGGGCGACAAGGAGCGGCGGCGAGGGGACGGCGATCGGTGGGAAACGTAGGGCTGACGACCATGAGCGCGATCAGGTGAAGTGCCCCGATGGGGTGGTTCGAAAGATGGGCGAAAGGTGCGATCCGTAGCGGGGTAATCCGGCATGGGGTGTAGAGGCGCAGGCAGAGTACGTCGACAGAGGCGCGCGACGTGGCCGGGACGACCGCAGGCGTAGCAGATAGGTTTGTTGTCAGGTGTGCGCCAAGGATTGTAGGCAACGGGCGCGAAACGGTGCCGGGGAGCAGCAGGCGCAGACACCGCAGGAGGAGCGTATGCATAGGCCTGCGGCGGCGGTGGTCTTCTGACAACGTCGGCATATGTGAGAGGCACGGGTGCGGGCGCAGGCGGCACTGTTACTGCAGGATCGTAGCTCAACGGGGCGGCAACAAGAGTGGGCTGGATTGGGAAAAGACCGGCCTGGGGAGCCAAGGGTGCCGGTTGCCGAAGACTAGGAAGTGCATCGGCGACCTCCCGCGTGATGGCGTGCCGGATCTCAGGACTGATGACGGGCGGTGACGGGTGTTGATGCGATAGGAGCGAGAGTTGCCTGGCTACCTCGTCCCGCACGAAGTCTTTGATGGTAGCGAGTAATTCATTGTTGATGTCCAGGCCGGAGATGGAGTCGGCAGGTGGGGGAGAGCGACGAGCGCAAAGGCGTTGTTTGCGCAACTCATCGAAACCTTGGCACAGGGTGTACACCGAGGCAACGGTGGTGGGGCTCTTCGCCAACAACATCTGAAAGGCGTCGTCGTCGATGCCTTTCAGGATGTGCTTGATCTGCTCAGCCTCGGTCATAGCCGGGTCAACACGCTTGCAAAGGTCTACTACATCCTCAATGTAGCTCGTGAAAGTCTCATTGGTGTGCTGAGCTCGGACACGCAGGCTTTGCTCAGCGCGCAGCTTCCGCACGGCGGGACGACCGAAAACCTCCGCGAGGGTGGTCTTTAGAACGGCCCAGGTGGGAATGTCGGCCTCGTGGTTTCGGAACTACAGGTTAGCGACGTCGCTCAGGTAGAATATCACATTTGTGAGCTTGACGCGGTCGTCCCAGTTGTTATGGCGGCTCACCCGTTCATACGACTCCAGCCAATCTTCCACATCTTGATCGCTGTGGCCGCTGAAAACAGCGGGGTCCCGCTGCCGGACGGCACCGGAACAGATGACTGGCTCCGGCGGGGGGGCTGGCTGTTGACTGGGGGGCTGCTGACCGGCCTTAGACATCGGGATGGTGCGACTGCGAAGGTCCACGGTGATGGGAAAAGGTGACCGCAGCAACCTCCACCAAATGTAGAGCGGTTTATTGGCACCTTCAAGCGCCGGCGACGAAGGCCCTGGCGCAAGAAGTCTAAGAACGAGCGAGGCGAGGGACCGGCACACAAGCGGCAGTTCTCCAGCACGAGCCTCCTACGGGCGGCGCTAGCGCTTCGTCGTCGTTGGTGGCGGTGCTGTATCATCTTCTTCATTCCACAGGTTTGATCTGCGCGACGTGTCCCCCGAATCATCAAGTCTTCTTTTAATAGTAGCAGTCTACTCAGAGTTCTGTTCGTAGAGCGCCTGCACTTCGTTGACCTATTTCTTTACAGCTATTATTGATGAACAGTCGGCTTCAATTTTTGCCAGTCGGTTTTTAATTTCTTGAAATGCCTCGTCACTTTGGGAAAGCTTCAGGTGGATAGCCTTCATTTCTGTGAGAAGTGAGGCTTGACCGGCTCTTGATTTCGTCAAATGCTCCGATAATGCCACCTTCACCGGAACGAAAGGTAGGGGGACCGGAGTTAAGCTCAATATCGCCTGATAAGATTAGTAACTGCTTTATGGCATGGTAGCAATCAGAGGCAATATGAACGCAACACATTGGGCTTGGCAGCTCCAGTAAACCAGCATACCGCGTGCGTCGGGCAAATAAGCAGTATTCAGAATTTATCTGCAGCAGGAACAAGCATCGCAGTTGAGAAGTGGTCGTCATCGTTGGGGTGCTGCCAAGCCCATAGAGCGCGGCGGTGGCTGGTGTCGCGTTTATACATTGGTAAGGTGGGGAGGAGGTTGACCGCTGGTGACTTATTATCATCGGAAGTAGCGGTAATAGCCTGGGGGCGTTTCCATCCGGCGGTGGTGCCGGGTATTGGCGCAACGCTGTCGCTGACGTCGGGGTGGCGGGCGTAATGCAGTGGTGCCGCACATGTTGGGCATTGGGCCGTGCCGGCGTCCAGGTCGGCATCCTTGAGGGCCTTCTGGTATCCTTCAAGTCGTCGCACAGGTCGTCGACTCGCAAGAGGCATACGGAAACCTGCAGCAAGAACAAGCGTCGCAGGTGAGAAGCGGTTGTCATGGTTGGGATGCTGCCCAGCCCATCATGTGCCCAATTAACGTTGAAATTGTTGTTACTCTTCCTGGTGCACCGAGTGTGCAGCTTTGTGTCTCGGGATGTCGTGTCCTGTGCATGCCTCTTGCATAAGTAAACAATGAGGAATTTTTCGATTTTAGGAAGTATTGAGTCAGTATTGCTTCTTGTTACCGACACCGCGGCAGTTCCAGTGCCAAATGCAAAAGCTCTCGTCAATGCGGGCGTCTGCCAGCGCTGAGCTGCCTTTTGAAAGGCTCTTAACTGGGCTGCCTGATAGCTGATTTCAGACGCCTTAACAAGGGCAGAAAAAAAGAAAGAGAAGGGAGTCGTTTTCAAGAAGTTTTGTTACGGTTGTTTGTTAATGAGAGAAGGCAATGTTAAGCGGTTCTGATCACTTCGTTTTTCACTGGCGAGGCAACCAGTTTTCTTTGCCCTGATTACTGCTGCGCGCAACCGCTTCTCCGATGTTCGATAGTTTGAAAGCTGCTTCTCGCTCTTTATCTAAAAAACTATTTGTAAGCGTGAAATTTTGCTGGGCGAACGCCGGTAATAGCCCTTTGGTGACCGCAGACCACACTTGCTGCTACCATCGCAGCCGAATTCTGTTTCTGTTTTCTAGCACGTGTTCGAACCGTGAAAAGGTTTCAAGTGCCAAAAAGCATCCTTCTTTTGTCAACGACATTGTCCAGGAACGTCGTCATGCCTCCACAGATGTATACAATTTTACTCATAATGAGGTCACAGTCAGCCCCATGCCGCTGCTTTGGTCCGCCTCTACGACCCGACTATTTGCAGAACATGTTCTTTACTGCCATTGTTCTAGATGTAATTGCTGTCCGCTAACAGGTAATTTGGCTTAGTGTTTGTTTCCTTCTAACCAAAGAGGAAGCGAAGGCAAATGGTGGTAGACGTAAATGGGCCTTGACTCCCAGACACAGACAGCAGTACACACCTCTAGTGCATATGCAACTCAGAAGGGGCTGCAAAAAAGTACATAACGAATTATCTATACACGCCTGCAAAAATTGCTCACACAAAGTGGCAGTGCGACGAGCCCGCGTGCACTCAGAAGTAAAACGAGTCGCGGCGGTGGCGCAGTGGTTATGGCGCTCGGCTGCTGACCCGAAAGATGCGGGTTCCATCCAGGCCGCCGCGGTCGAGTTTCGATGAAGGCGAAATTCTAGAGGCACCTGTACTATGGTCGAGGCACCCCAGATGGTCTAAATTTCCGGAGCCCTTAACTACTTGCTTTGGGACGTTAAACACCATAAAGAGAACCTAGCAGAAGTAATTCGATACATGAGCGTAAAAAATTTTCATGCGAGAATATTTACTTCACAGGTTACAGGAAGTTCACAGGTTATGAAAACTCAGAACAACTGTGAGCGCAATCCACGAAACTATGCAGAAAAATCAATCAGGTTGTCGCGAATTGGGTCACGCGTCCCCATCAGCTGAAGGGGAATGCTATCGCATGCACGTTCTAAGGAGAAAACAAAGAGCTCAAACAAAACAAAATAAAGCCGTGTTTATCCTTTAAAGAAAAGGATCCAATAAAGAAATGCAAACACACAAAAAAACACACACACTCGACACGCGTACAGCACTACAGAGGCGGTGGTAGAAACCCTCGTGGTAAGGAGCGGAGACGAACACGGGTAGAGTGCACTAGAATAGGTTGGAGACGCTGATGACCTCGTGTCCGCCGCCTCCAAGAACTTAGCAGCTGCAGCAGGAAAACCGTCGCCAGGTCCCGTCGATGGCGTTCCGAAAAATCTAAGGCTTATGCAGCCCATCAAAGGAAGCCTCGGCAGCATGGACCCTTGCTCCATTGGCTGCCACATCCGAACTGGAAAGGGACGCAGTAGGCCTGCGTCGGTGATCCAAGTGAAGTCTCTAGCAGCACGGACCCAACGTCCGACGGCTGCCACCTTCACGCTTGAAAGACCAGACTTCCGCTGTTTCCTGACCCGTAAGCTCTCCGCTCCTCATGCCCGCCACGCACGCACCATTCGCACGTGCACACGCGCAACGCGTTGGCACGCGCGGCGCTCCGCTGTCCGACGCACCACTGTTGACACACCGCGTTCCAAAAATTCTTCGACGATTTGGTGTGCACATCACACAGGTATTGTTTCATAACAATTTAAATTTCTTTGCTCAAGTTCACAATCCTCATCCAGTAACGTTTTGTTGAGGGAGTACCGTGAAAGCTGATGATAATGAATTTAAATGCCTAAATGGCAGTTCTGACAAACTAGCACTAGGACGCAAAGTATTTTGTCGCACTAAGTGGTGGCAAGGACATAATTCATAAGCATTTCGCAGCAAATCACTAGACCACTAGACTAAGGGAGAGCTTGTTCTATCACCGTAGGGAACTTGATGCCATTGGTGATCGAACCTTGCGCTTCCGGCGTACTATGATTGCGGAAACTTTCGCCTCTGCTTCCCGTGCTTAGCCTTTGTTCAAGTGTGGTACATAACACGTTTTGCTTACAAGGCAGAAAACAAAATCTCGCATCACCTCATTAATTTGGTGTGTTTTAGCAGCTACATGCTTGCTCCTATGGTTGGTATCAAGGGCATGAAGTGAGACAAAAATACTATTCTTTCCACCACTATAACTTGGTTGTGATGCAAAGAATATCGCGGGCTAACGCCAGACGCAAAACGCTTTTTGCTTCCTACTGCGATGGTATCGTAACTTTTTCTGTGAAAATGCGCCGCCGTCAACACGGATTAGTCTGGGCTGAGTATGGAGCTAGGCCTAGGGTGCCTACTCAATAATGAAAAGTCGTATGCTGCGCACATATTCCACCGTAGGCTGAAATTCCATCCAAGACGTCATCAATCACGAAAGCCTGCACTTGAGATATGCAAAAATCTGATTCATCAAAGCTATCAAGGCGCCATGGCCTCTCAAGAAGTTGGATCGCATCTCGGAAAGATACACGCATCACCCTTTGCCTCGAACTCTGTTATTCTGATGTTGTTTTTGTGTGTTCGAGAATTTTTGTTATGCAGCCCAGATTTCCCCATTCTTGAAGGGCGGGTATTATTCTCAATGCCATCACAGATGCCGGAACATCTATCATATTTAGGTGCTGTGCTGACACGTCTACCCTTCCGAATAATAAATGTTGCTCGTTCTAGCAGCCAGCCCTCTATTACGGCCCTACTTGAGGCTCAAGGTCTCGCTGCAGACACTATTCTCCGCTTATCCACGGCTCTTGAGCCATTTTGAGCTTTATTTCCCTCGGCGTTTTTCTGGATTATGAAATTAGCTAAAGGAAGACAAATATTTTCATGATTACAGCGGTAATATGCTAATTACGCGATATTTTTTCTCTAACGGCGAATGTGGCTGGTGGAGACGATGTGAATCATACGACCTAAGCTAAAGCAGCTCTCCGAAAAGCCAAAACTGTTTTGAGTCAGAATTCGCCTAACGCTATTGAAAAGGAGTGCACGTTTTGGTCGAGTTGGTAACGATTCGTAGGAACGAAAGACTGGAAGGCAATGTACGCGGAATGAGCGCTACCTGTAGACCTTTTTTTTACTATATTTCGTCATCTTGGCTGTTCACCTCTATGAATGTATTGCAAACTTCAGAATTTCTTGTGCCATAACTCTCCCGCTTTTTCAGCTTAGTGAAGCCAAGTCAGTAGCCCACCGCAAAAGACGTCAGGCGTAAGAAATAAGGAAATATCGTTTACATCGACCTGGAACGGTAAAGCGCGAACAAAAACGCTGGTTAAATCGTTTCCCATGTAAAACAGAAGTGAAATGAGCTGCACTCCAGAGGTGAAAACGTGCTTGCTATTGGGAATGAGACATGCAACCACGACTCGGTTTGGGAACCATGTCATGCAGGGGAACCATATCAAGCATGCAAATCCATGACACGCATGGTTCCCAAGAAGTCCCTGCTGAAAAAATGTTATGACGCTCTATGACTTATTTTGTGTGAGGTTATTGCATCAGAGCTATGGTTAATCATACAGCATTAGGCTATGATACCAAACATCGTTACTCTATGATATGATACATCGTTAAGCTATGATGTCGTACATCATTAAGCTGTGATGTCGTGCATCGTTAGGCTATGATGTCATAGTGTGAGGAAGCGAAAGATTGCAGGTTGAATTTACACATACACTAAAGGTATAAGCAATAAACGAGAAGGCTTTTATAGGAAAGGAAACCAATTTCGGTATGGGCGTGAAAAGAGGAAAGAGACAAGAGAGGAACCCAACAACACATGGAAAAAACACACGGGAGAACAGAACAAAATCCTCGCGAAAAATACAGGAAAAAGAAAATCAAAAAGGAAAGGCACACTACATGTCTCTCATACGAGCATCGAGCGGGGAGGACTGGCTGGGTGTCGGGCAGTCAGGCAGTCTCTGGGCGTTCCAGTGTCGATGTACTGTTGCCGCGTTCCCCACGTTGGCCTTCAACGCTACCGCAGCGTCAGAGTCTGCGGGCTCCCAGCACGGTTCACAGGTCTGGTAGCCCGGGTACGCCACGTAGGCACCAGAGGCGGCCTGTGTGGAGCAGCTGACAAATGAACGGAGAAGAGTGGCGCCTGGTACTGATGGTTGAGGCTCTCAACGACGGATGCCCGGGTCTGGTGGCCCGGACGTCTGCGGCTGATGCCCAAGCCCGGAACTTGGGGAGCCAGCAGAACCCGTCCACGTCCGTCGCCCACCGCGCTCTTCTCTTCTCTGCCACGTAATCCTCTTCCACCTGTTCCACCGTACGCCGCCCCACGCGCTCCTCGTGCTTTTTCGTCTTCTGCCTCACAACCGACGCTGGGTGGCGCTTTCTCCTTACAGAAGGCCCCCTCTTCGGAAGTTTTTTCCAAGGGAAAGAACTCAGCGCCCGGAGAGCGACCCCAGACGTGTTCGACGATCGCACCACAGAACACCCCACCACAGCGCGCACACTACACAACACACACAATACGACGGTCGTCAATGTTCGAAGCGCACAGACATTCGCACACACAGCACAGAGAATATATGAAAAGACAACGTAAACCATCCATTGAGGGCGAAGAAACACGGAAGGCATAAAAAGTAGGTATCCGAGATTCAAAAACAAACATGAACAAACAAAAACAATGCCAACAAGAACAGATGTGGGCTCCATTCTTCCGTATTCCGTTCTTCACATCAAACCACTTCACCGTCCCGAGAACTCTTTCAGCTAGTACTTCCGTTTTCCTTTGTGAAACCGGTTTCTCCAAACCGACCTAGGTCTCCACCATGATTTTAAATCTTCCCGTCCTACGATGTTATTTACTCTGTTCTCCCTTGCCTTCGGCACAGTCCGTTGGCACGTGTCATGCGATCGGTCATAACTCTTAATGTCAGCCTGTACGCCGGGCCAATAAAACTCACCGAGCACCCTAGCTATTGTTTTCCGTATTCCTTGATGGCCGGATAATGCACTCCCATGCGCCAACATAAGGACTTGCGTGCGTAAGCACTTCGGTACCACCGCTTGCTCAACGACTCGGCCGGGACACACTTGGTATGTTCGGAAAAGAACACCGTCATACCTTCATCAAAACTGAAGGAGGATCAAGAGAAGCGAAATGGAGAAACACTGGCCAAGAGCTGGGCAGCGATCACTACATCGTAGAGGTCGTCATACTGCTCGAAGGCCAAGGCAACAGCGGCATAAGAAAGCATCGCATTACGGACTGGGACGCCTTTCGAAAGGCGCTACCTGCGGTGCAAGAGGACATTACGGACATCGAGCAATGGGCGGCCAACGTCGTTGAGACGACGGAAGGAGCCTCCAAAGAGCTAGAGACGGACGAACGGATAGACAAGATGGACAGTCGGCTGGCCCACCTGATAGAAGCCAAGCAGTCCATAAAGGCGAGGTGGCAGAAGCGACGAACCAACCGAAGTCTAAGGAAGAAGATCGCCGAGCTCAACAGGCAGATCGAGGTCCACTGCAGGGTGCTATGCACCCAACAGTGGAACGAGGCCTGCAACGAAGCCGACGGACAGATGCACAAGGGCAAGACGTGGAACATGCTGCGGCACCTCCTCGACGAAACCAAGACCAAGAGCCACCAACACAACAACCTGGCCAGGATCCTACACAAGGCAATCTGCGAACACGGGGAGGACGAGGTCAAGCGGCGCTTGGACGCCAAGTACCTGCCGACCACCCCCATGGAAAGACACCCGGATTACCAAGGCAAGGAGAACGAGACGCTAGATCGCGACATCCAGACCTGGGAAGTAAGAGTTGCCCTGCAGGAACTCAATGGAAGGTCTGCCGCGGGTCCCGATCGAGTGACCAACAGAGCGCTCAAGAACCTCAACGAAGCGGCCATCGAAACGCTCACGAACTTTTACAACAAGTGCTGGCAAGAAGGAAGGCTACCCAAGCAATGGAAAGCAGCCAAGACGATCCTCATCCCCAAGCCTGGCAGGCCGCCCAACATAGAGAACCTCAGGCCGATCTCACTCACTTCGTGCGTGGGAAAGGTCCTCGAGCACGTTCTCATGAACAGGTGGCAGCGTTACCTGGAAGAATCGGAGCTTTACCCAAACTCCATCATCGGGTTTCGGAACAAACTCGGGACGCAAGACGCCATGATCTTACTGAAGAACGAGATCATCGACGATACGACGGGCACCAAGGACAACAGAGCCGTACTCGGGCTGGACTTGCAGAGCGCCTTTGATAAAGTGAGGCACTCGGCTATCCTGGCCCAAGTATCCAGGCTAAACATGGGCAGGAGGACATACCAGTACATCAGACTTCCTGACGGAACGAACCACCGAAATCTGTGCGGGAGACCTACAGCTCGAAGAGAAGAAGCTGGGCAGCGTCGGAACTCCGCAGGGGTCTGTGATCTCCCCGCTACTCTTCAACCTCGTGATGATCGGGGTGGCCACCCGGCTAGAACGAGTAGCGGGAGTCCGGCACACTATCTACGCCGACGACGTGACGCTATGGGTACCGGGAGGAAGCAACGGACACATCGAGACAACGCTGCAAGAAGCGGTCAACGCCATCTAGGAGCAGCTGGACGGGTCTGGACTCGTTTGCTCCCCGGCCAAGTCAGAACTGCTGGTGATTCCCCCGAAAGGATCGTGCAGGAAAAGAAAGAATATGGAAGTCAAGTACGAGCGTCCCAAGATCACGGTCAAGACGGCGGGAGGACAGGTAATACCGGAGGTCGAGAAGATTCGGGTACTCGGGCTGCTCGTCCAGCGAAACCGAGTCAACGGTGAAACGGTCAACAAGCTCGCGGGCAAGGCGGCTGCGGCAATGAGGCTCATCAAGAGGGTGTCCAACAGAAAAGCGGGGATGAAGGAGGAGAGCCTGACTAGGCTCGTTCAATCCTTCGCAGTTAGCCACATAACGTACGTGGCCGCCTTCCACAACCGGAGGCCGAGTGAACGTAACAAGATAGACGCCACCATACGCAAGGCGTATAAGGCGGCACTCGGTCTCCTCGGGGGCACGAGCACCGGAAAATTCATGGCGCTGGGAGTCCACAACACGCTGGACGAAATAGCCGAAGCACAGAGAACGGCGCAACTCGAGCGTCTCTCCGAAACGAGAACCGGAAGACAGATACTGCGGGACCTTGGCCTCGAACCGAGGGAAGGCAAGCAGCAGAAAGACGTGCCTATACCAGATAGCATCAACAGAAAGCTCAGGGTCTTCCCGATCCCGAAGAACGTGAACCCCGAGCACAACAGGGAGCGGAGGTTGGCGAGGGCCAGGGCTCTCGTGGACCTCCACACCAGAGAAGAAGGCGCCGCCTACGTGGACGCGGCAGAGTATCAAGGGAGCACCGACGCATACGCGGCGGTGGTTGTCGGGGCATCGACGGGTGCAACGAAGACCGCGGTGAGCGTCCGGACTCGAGAAGCGCACCGGGCGGAGGAGGTGGCCATCACCTTGGCCGTTTCCGACCCCGGATGTACTACAGTGTTGTGTGACTCTAGAACGGCAGTGAAGAACTACGCCAAGGGTAGGGTATGTAGTGAGGCCGCGCGCATACTGCGCAAGGCCGAAGACATCGGACGCAACAGTCCTGTGGTGATCAAGTGGTTTCCGGCCCACATGGGCAGTGACGTGTCGGAACGCGGAAACGTGAACCACAGCGAGACGGCCAACTCGGCCGCGCGAGGACTAACCAACCGCGCGGCTGAAAGCACGGCCGACTCGGAGTCCTGGTCGCGGCGCAGTGCCAAGGACAAGATGACCACCTTCAACGAAATAATGAAATGGTACAGACTGAACAGACAGACTATGCCGCCACCTCACCCGGGGCTTACCCGGAAGGAGGCAGTGTTATATAACAGTTACAGACGGGGTCCCTGCTCACCCCGGTGCTAGCTAAGCACGTGTGTCCGAATGTGCACGCGAGCGACATATGCAGACTGTGCGCGAAGGAGAGAGCCACCGCGGCTCACATCCTTTGGGACTGTAGCGTAAATCCGCGCGAAACCACCGAGAAGACGACGATCCCGCCGCAGCTGGAGGCTGCAACGAGGAGCTGTGATCAAAAGACACAACTCAAGGCCGTCCAGCAGGTCTCGGCAGCTCTAAAGAGGCAGCGACCGAGCGAAACCGAGGAGAGGGGGGCGGCACCCCCAGGAAGGGGGCGGCGGCCCTCTCGAACCCGCGGAAGTAGCGAGGGACGTAACAAGACCTCAAGGAGCACAACGCACGAGATTGACGTAGTGGCCGCGTCGCGGTAAAAGCTTCTCCTCCCTGCTTGGAGGGAGCCTAACCGACTCTGCACGCTTTCTAAATAAAAGTTGTTCTCTCTCTCTCTCTCTCTCATCTGTATGAAAAGAGTGGGCGGTCTGTCCCTTACCACGAAATATTTGCCCCAACTTCCTGCGACACACCTCTAAGGTCGGGTATTTTCCTGCGAAACTCCGGCCGTGACAAGTGGAGTGTGTTCAGAGTGGGGCTTTTACTACTCTCTGAATCCTTTGCTGTCACCGTAAGGGAAGGAACATCGACCGAACTCGTCATGGCAAGGGAAACTGCCTGATCAGTGAGAACTGGCGGGTCGACCGTGGTGGTGGTGGAAAACATTTATCTACAGGTATAATACAGGAGGTTATGCATGAGCTGACCCAGAGGGGGCCAGCCCTTACAAATACTAGGTGGAGGTCCCTAGTTCGGGACCCCAGTGGCATCGGCCGCCGCCCAGGCTCGCGCGACCAAGGCCCGTTGGGCCTGCAGGTCAGAGCTGCCAAGCAGGGTCGCCTCCCTGTCCTCCCGGGTTGGGTTCGGGTGAGGGGGGATAGCAGGGATGGAGGGGCAGGCCCACACCATGTGGTAGATGTCCGAAGACTTCTCCGCACAGTGCGGACAGCTGCCCGAGAAAGAAGGGTCGAAGTGTTTCAGAGCTGCCGGGCAAAGCAAAGTATTAGTATACAGGCGGAGTAGAAGCCGCTCCTCCGCCTTTGAGAGACCTTTACACGGGCGGGGATAAAGACCATGGCCAGATTGATAGAGTAAAAGTCTTTGAAGGTGTAAGCTGGAAGAAATTGGAGTTCTTGATCGTCAGGGTCGGAGGGGAATGTCCGGTGTCTCTCACCGGACATTCCCCGCGCTCTCTGCGCGCGGGCGGCGGCGTCAGCTGCCTTATCTCCCTCAAGGCCCATGTGAGCGGGAGCCCAAACGATATGCCGGTTAGCGGGGTACTCCGGTGTAGACGCTGTTTTGAAGAATGCGGTGGGCTAGATACGGTACCCAGCCCTGCTCGACGTTGCGACATGCCCCTCGCGAGTCGGAAATAATTGTTTTTGAATTGGAATCAGATGCAGCCAACGCAATGGCGACCTCCTCCACGTGTGTTATGTCACGGGCTCGGAAGGTATGGTCGTTCACTGTTTTGGATTGGTGGACGACTGCGGCTGTGTAAAATCCCCCATGGTGGGGGCCTGAGGCATCCACGTAGAATACGCCGGGTTTCGATCCATAGTGGCGGGCAGGGCTTCCGCCCGCGCCAGGCGCCGGCCATTATGGTCCTCACGGTTCATGTTCGCGGGCAGAGGGCGCACGTGGAGGGCGCATCTCCACTGGGATGAAATACGTACGCGCTCTTCCATGAGAGGGGTGTGTTGGATGTGTAGTCGGCCAAGGAGGCGGCGACCCGACGATGTCTTCGAGAGACGTGTGTATTGGTTAGTTAAGTGGGCTTCCCGCAGCTCCCGAAATGTGTTCACCATGCCTAGCCCCAGGAGGCGCTTGTTGGAGGTGGTCACGGGGAGGCCTAGAGCCCGTTTAATAATTTTGCGGAGGATGACTTCGAGTGAATCCTCGTCTTGCTTCCGCAGGTGGAGGTATGGAGTCGAATATAGAATTCGACTGGTTACAAATTCGTGCGCCAGCTGCAAGCCGTCCTTACATCGTAACCCCACGCGCTTGTTAGAAACCCGGCGGACCAAGCGGCCCCCCTGGTCCCCCACCTGACGGAGTTTGGCCAATGTTGTTTCTGACCGTCTGTCTTGATGTATAAAGAGCCCCAGTACCCGGACTTCGATATTTTCAGGGATGGGACCTGTCTCGAGAGACAATGAAATTTTGGCTGTGCACTTTGGTGAGGGGCGTATGTGCACAAATTCAGACTTTTGGGTGGAGCATTGGAGGCTGCAGCGGCGAGCATAACGGTCCACTATGGTCGCCGCCTCCTGCAGGTTAGCCTCAATGTCTGCAAGAGAAACGTCTGAAGTGAAAACTGCAAAGTGAAACGTCTGCAGTTCAATTTTTCGCTTTAACCTCAGCTTTTACCAGCTCATGGATATCTTCTAGCTGGTTTGAATGGCGTTGTTGCGTACTTGGACGATATTCTCATAACCGAATCATCACAGACTCAACATTTCGGACCACTTGCTGCGGTAATGTAACGTCTATAAGAGCCCGGTTTCAAAGCCAACGAAGCGCGGTGTTAGTTCGCTGCACCTAGGCTTGAGTACCTGGGGTTCTGGATCACCTCCAAATATGTGCAGCCTAACAATGAGAAGGTGCGAGCTATTTCTGAAGCATCTTTTTTAACTAGCAAGAATGAGCTGCAAGCTTTCTTGGGACAACTTGCATTCTAATGACCGTTTATCAAGGACCGTGCTACGACTGCCGAAAGTCAGCATCGGCTACTCAATAAGGGAACGAGTTGGAAGTGGACTTCAGACACCAGCTGCCTTTGGACGACACGAAGGAGGTGCTTTAGTGCGACTCCGATTCTACAGCACTACGAGGAGAACAAGCCCATTTTCCTCTCATGTGACACGTCACCATAAGGGCTTGGCGCATTTCTCGCACAGCCAGACGTTCAAGGGGAAAAGCTTCCAATGGCTTATGTATCCAGAACTTTGGACAAGTCAGAAAGGAATTACTCGCAACATGAAAACGAGAACTCGCTATAGTTTGCGCTATCACCTACTTCCAACCGTACGTCGCTGGACAAGAGGTTGTCATTTACAAAGATCACAAGCCAAGCCCCTTCTAGTTATAATCGGATCGGATCGTCGAATTCAGGCAATCCTTTCTCCAAGGATTCTTCGATGGTGCGTCCTACTGGCCGCTTATAACTACAAGTTGTTACATCAACTTGGAATGGAACATCAATATGCCGACGTCCTGAGCCGCCTCGCGCTGCCTGGCAGCAAAGAGGAGCCTACTGCATGGAAGATATTCTGATGTCTGAGGCTGCGCACATACATCCTTTAACCCTTTAACGGTCGCTAGTGTACAACACCTTACTAGAAGAGACCTTGCTCTGGATGTCGTTTATCGCAGTCTTCAGGCCGGCGACTACCCAGCGTTAGTTGAACCAGATTTTGCTATTTACAAGGCTCGCAAGTCTGAACTATCAACACACAAGGGATGTATTTTCTGGGGATCTCGTATATTCATTACGGTAGTATCTGGGAGGTGGGCTTGCGACTTCTACACGCCGATCATCGAAGAATGACAGCTATGAAACAGCATGCGCGCAGACATTTGTGGTAGCTATGGTTTGACCAGATCATTGAAAAGTGTGTGGCTGGATATCAAATATGTTATTCTTTTGCCAAAGCTAGACGCGCTGCCCCTGTGTCAACATGGACAAGGCCTGAAACTACCTGGTGAGTGCTTCATCTGAATTGTGCAGGCCCATTCAATGGAAACTGTTACCTCATCATGGTAGACCCAACCACAAAGAGGCTTGCATTCGCCACGTGGAAACTGTTACCTTATCGTGATGGGCGCAACCACAAAGTGGCTTCAAGCTCACCACGTGCGAACTGTGACATCAGCTACGGTCATCCAAGTGCTACGTTCAATGTTTTCTACATTTGGCATTCTAAATATGATCGTCAGCGGTAACGGTTCGCCGTTTGCGTCGGCCGCAGCTAAAGAAGTTTGGCAAAGAAACGGCATATATGTCAGAAGCGCACCATACCACCTTGCTGCCAACAAACAAGCTGAATTAATGGTTCGAGAGACTGCAGTAGCGCTCCATAAATTTCAGAAGGAAGGCCTTGCATGTTGGCGTACAAGGTTCCTGTTCACACAACATACGAGTGTTGATGTGACAACTCATCAGACGGAAGCCCTGCAACTCGGGACGGCCTTGTACTTATTCATCCGAACAGTGGGCCCACTGAGCAACACGAGGTCCTATCCCCTCCTGTCTATGTGGCACGACAATCTCTGTTTGTCGGCAATGTCGTCGGCTCACGAAATGGTTGGCTGCCCGCGTCGCCAAACAGATTGGCAAGTGTTCATATGAGGTATCTCTGCTCGACGGTGGAATACTCCAAAGGAGACATGTCGACCACATGCGAAACCGGCTGTTTACCGACGACGAAGGCAGATTTCAGCGGGACACTTTCTTCCGTTTCCCAGATCAGGCATGCGCGGAGCAACCCAGGATCTCGGATGTTTCCACTCAAGGCACCGGCATGGCTCCACCTGAAGTGGCAGACAGCTGTGACTCCACCGCTATGGCTCCAGCAGAAGTGCCAGAAAGTTTTCACTCTCTGAGCTTAGATAGACCCTTCGCCCAGATCTTCGCGCGGAAGACAGCTTTAAAAAACCTGACTTTTACACTTGATCAAAAACTATGCAGGGGAAAAAATGTTAAATACTCCCAAGGGTACCTCTGGGCGCCTGGCCACAACAACGAAGTGAGCGTGCGCGGGGGACGATCTGGTGCGCTCGCTCGCCTGAGTCAGGCTACCGGCAGCATCTCGGTTTTCCTTAAATCGGGTACAGGCCCCAACTCACCTGATGCAAGCGGTGAGATCCACTCCTTCTTGGACTCTGTCTACTATGCAGCGTTCGCATTTTGTGGTTACCCCAGACGTGATGTCATCTGCGTATAACGTGTGACGTAAGTCGGGTATTTCTGGCCTTTTAGGGGAGTTTTGTTGAGAGAGAGGTTAAAAAGGAAGGGGGACAAGACGAGGCCCTGTGATGTTTATTTGGTTGCTTCTGTGAATGGGGCAGACTCTATTGTTCGTACCGTTATCACGGCTGTTCTATTGGTGCAGAACGATAGGAAGGAAATGAACATTCTTTCTCCGGGGTTGATTTCGGACAAGCTTGTGAAAATGGCCTCGTGGGATACTCTGTTTAAAGCTTCCTTAGGTCTAAATCCTATATTTCTTTGCTTGCTGTTCCCTGGTCAGCTTCGAAAATGTCCTTGTTAAGCTGCAAGAGCATGTCCTGGGTAGATAGTGGGCTCTGAATCCTTTCATTCTTTCTCGTAGGAGGTCCATGTCCTCCGCATAGTTCTGGAGTATGCTGAGGGTGACATGCTGTATTAGCCAGCGTAGGCATGATGTTAATTAAATGGGGCGTAGATTCTCAGTGGTGAATTTCTTACATGCTTTAGGAATAAAGGGTGTTGTAGCGTTTTTCCACTCCAACGTATGATGCATGCCAGCCAGTATTTAATTGTTCATAAGGTCCGTAACTGCTGTAATGACGTTGCGAAGTTGCTAAGAGCCTTATTAGTTACTTTATCTGGTCCTCCTGCCACAGATGTTCCTGCCACGGCTGACTTTTTTTGCGCGGGACGTGATTGTTCTCGCTCAAGGAAGTGTCTTAAAACATGCCACGTCTTCTTATTTCTGAGTTGTCTATTCATGCTTTCACATATCTGATAATGTTATTGTGTTTAGGATGGAAGTGTATATTCTTCGATTCGTCTTTCGATTTCACCTATCTTTCGAGGAGTAGTTTGTTGTGTTTTTGCTTCTTCAAGCGTTTTATAAACCTTTGTGTGCTTCCCATATGTGCTCACTATGTTCATAAAGTAGATGTTAAGGCTTAGGTTTATGGGGTTGATGGGGAGGTGTAACGTCCCAAAGAGACTCAGGGTATGAGGGATGCCGTTGTGAAGGGCTCCGGAATTTTCAGCCACCTGGGGTTCTTCAATGTGCACTGACATCGCACAGTGCACGGGCCTCTAGAATGTTGCCTCGATCGAAATTCGGCGTGGCTGGGATCGAACCCGCGTCTTGCGGTTAAGTAGCCTAGAGCCATAACCACGCAGCCACCACGGCGGCTAATTGTGAAGGGCATGCGCCGCGCGTCGCTTGGAGACTACGAAATTGTAGTGCTCTTAAGAGAAACGCCTTGAATTAAGCAAGAAACATTATGGTGGCCGATTTTTACGCGGCTACTATAGTAAACCAGAAAGAATGCAACGCGATATGCGCAAAAGAAGCACGAAAAAATCTCAGGTAAAGAATATAATTTTTTGTTAATATGGTCACGTCGGTGTAAGACGCGCTAACACTCAAGGCGGTTTGGAAGGCTCCCAAGAACGTCCGGTGCCGAGTCCGACGGTGGCGAACTTCGTCCTTTTCGCTTAATGTCCTCACGTCGTCGTCTTCAATAGCGCTAGCGTCATTAGGCCTCCCGTTCGAAAAGCATCGTCCCGATGCTAAAAGGAAACCAGCGTCAGAGGGAGTGTCACGGTGTCCTTGCGTGATACGGTTTCAGGCGAACGACGTGGACCACCTCGGGGCGCGCGTCGCGTCGTGAGCGTGGTGTTTGATCAGGAATGACTTCATAGTTGAGATCTCGAAGGTCCGGGTCGGCGCGTTGTTGGTCAGCAAAGTCAGTAGAATTTAGGGCGGTCACAAAGGCGTCGTCGTCCGCAGCGTCGTCAGGAGCTGGTTGTGCAGGGGCACGTTAAAAGCAGTCGGCGTCCAAGTGCTTGTGGTCGGATTTGTAGGTTACAGAAATGTCGTATTCCTGCAGTCGGAGACTCCATCGTGCAAGGCGCCCTGAAGGATCCTTTATGTTGGCGAGCCAACAAAGTGCGTGATGGTCGGTCACTACTTTGAAAGGTCGACCGTAAAGGTATGGTCGAAACTTGGAAATTGCCCACACGATGGCGAGGCATTCTTTTTCGGTGGGAGAGTAGTTTGCCTCGGCCTTAGACAGTGCACGACTTGCGTAAGCAATTACACGATGTTGATTTTTCTGGACCTGAACTAGGACTGCACCCAAACCAACATTGCTGGCGTCGGTGTGTACCTCAGTGTCAGCATATTCATCAAAGTGCGCCAGAATGGGTGGTGACTGTAAGCGGCGTTGAAGCTCTAGGAACGCCTGTTGTTGCGGCGTTTCCCACTGGAACTGGACATCGGCCTTGGTCAGGGAAGTAAGGGGCGAATCGATTTTAGAGAAGTTTTTCACAAAGCGGCGATAATACGCACATAGTCCAAGGAAACGCCGAACTTCTTTCTGATCGCGTGGCGGCGGGAAGTTCGCGATGGCGACGGTTTTTTCAGGGTCCGGAAGGACCCCTTCTTGGTTCACGAGGTGACCCAAAAACTTGAACTCCTCGTAACCGAAGTGACACTTCTCGGCTTTTAGAGTGAGTTCAGAGGATTTTATGGCCTGCAGCACCGCCTCGAGGCGACGAAGGGGCGAATACGATCACATCGTCCAGGTATACGAGGCAAGTGTGCCATTTCAGGTCCACGAGTACTGTGTCCATAAGCCTCTGAAAGGTCGCTGGGGCGGAGCAAAGACCAAATGGCATGACCTGGAACTCGTACAACCCGTCTGGAGTGATGAATGCCGTCTTCTCGCAGTCCCTCTCGTCTACCTCTATTTGCCAGTACCCAGACTTCAAATCCATGGAGGAGAAATACTTGGCGTTGCATAAACGATCCAAAGCGTCGTCGATTCTGGGCAAAGGGTAAACGTCCTTTTTAGTGATGTTATTCAGTCGCCGGTAATCAACGCAGAACCGCAATGTTCCGTCCTTTTTCTTTACGAGCACGACAGGTGCGGCCCAGGGGCTCCGAGACGGTCGAATGACGTCGTTATCAAGCATTTCCTTTACTTGCGTGCTGATGGCGGCGCGTTCTCTAGAGGAAACACGGTAGGGTGACTGTCGCAGTGGTGGCGTCGTGTCGTCCGTAATAATCCGATGTTTAGCAAGGTGTGTCCTGCCGACGCGCGGAGATGACGCTAATGTGTGTCTGTAGCGATTGAGCAGGTCACGCAGCATGCCTTGTTGTTGTTGCGGCAGTGTCTGATTAATGTCGTACTTGACGTCGACTATGTCCTCTGGATCCGGTGTGAAGCACGAGCCAGGCTTTGTGCGCACTTGGTATCAGTGACGGCATCGATTTAAGCGACAGTCGTCCCCTTGTTCAGGTGCTGGTGCTCATCGCTGAAATTAGTCAGGAGTACATCAACTTTGCCGTCTTTCAGAAACACGACCGCCCGAGGTACTGCAATACCGCGGTCGAGAAGCAAAAGTTGTTTACCCTCGTCTATACCTTCAGTGTCTCGAATGGTATGCGAACCGACCGTCACCAGGATACTGGAGCGGGGAGGCACGGTCACTTGCTCGTCAAGAATATGGAGCGCCGACGGGAGGGCATCTGTGGTGTCAATGGCATTAGCTGTCGAAAACTGGACGGACTGGGACTGCAGGTCGATGATGGCTCCGTTGTCCGTTAGGAAGTCCATACCCAGGAGAACATCACGAGAGCAATCAGCGAGGACAACAAACTTTGCAGGGAACGTTTGCCCTTGTACCGTGACCCTAGCCGTGCACATTCCTGTCGGCGTAATCAAATGTCCCCCAGCGGTACGTAACTGCGGGCCGTCCCAAGATGTCATAACCTTTTTGAGCACAGCGGCGAATTGTCTACTGAGCACAGAATAATCGGCAACAGTGTCAACTAAAGCAGTTACGGCTGTGCCGTCTACTGAAACGTCTAAATCGGCCGGTGGTGACGTCTTGCGGTACAGTCGGGGAGTCCGATCGCGGCTTTGGTGCGTCGAAGGGATGCGGCGTCGAAGAGAAGCGTCGTGGTTACGAAGAAGTGCGGCGGGTTGTCGGCTTGTCTTAACATGCTGTCGTTCGTGGGTCTTCGAGGACGGTGTGTTGCACGGCATTGGCGATGTGTCTGGCGGCGTTGGAGGGTCTTGTTCTTGTCGTCGAGCAGCCGCACCTCCAGAGGCTGCCGCGTCTAGCTTCCCCTACGGGGACTTCTAGACTGGCCCTGGTCGCTGGGTCCCGGAGAACTGTAGCGGCGCGGCGATGGTGATCGCGACATGCGACGCTGGCCGGAGTCCGCATGGGAGATGTAATCTGCGATCTCCCTTGGTCGCTCTCCAGGCAGCGGACGGGGAGCACCGAAGGGGAACCCTCGAATACCCATCTCCTTATATGGACAGCGGCGCCAGATGTGCCCAGGTGCCCCGCAATGGTAGGACAACGGTCGATGGTCCGGGGTTCTCCAGACGTCAGTTCTGCGACGCCTAGGTCGCTGGCCAATGTTCGACTGGGAAAGTGGAAGCTAAGGGGCGGCTGGCGTAGGTGCTTCATATCATTGGGTCGAGGCCGGAAGGAAACGACTTGCGGCCGCAGCATAACTCAATGTTTGTGGCGGCGGTGGAGTGGCTGCCGGAAGCTGCGGCGTACCTAATGCTTGTCCGACCTCCTCGCGAATGACATCTGTAAATGACGCAATCTGTGGCTGAGCAGGGGTGTGCTGCAAAGCCTTCGCCACCTCTTCCCTTACAATGGCTCGAATGACCTCACGCAGCGATTCTCCTGAGGTCATGGAAGTTCCCTCAGTACGGGTGCAGAGCATCGATACGTTAGTGCGCTCGTACTGTCGTGCCCGCATGTCGAGTGATTTCTCAATGGACATTGCTTCCTTGACGAAGTAGTTTACTGTTGCGGGTGGACTCCGAACCAGGCCTGCGAAAAGCTGCTCCTTTACACCCTTCATCAGCAATCGCACCTTCTTCTCCTCCGGCATGCTCGGGTCTGCGCGACGGAAGAGGCGTGTCATCTCTTCCACGTACACCATTACACTTTCGTTCGGAAGTTGGATGCGATTCTTCAGAAGAAGGTCGGCCTTCTCCTTGCTAAACGTACTGGTGAACGCCTGGAGAAATTCTGCTTTGAATGTATCCCATGTTTGGAGGCAAGATTCATGGTTTACGTACCATGTCCTTGCATAGTCTTCCAGAGCAAAATAGACATCGCGCATCTTTGAGTCCCCGTCCCAAGAATTGAATGTGGCCACCCGGTCGAACTGGTCGAGCCAGTCCTCGGCGTCCTCATGGGGTAGGCCATGGAAACGCGGCATATTGGAGAAGGACTGGCGCAGTTGATGCTGGACGTTTCATTGCAGCAGCGCCGGCACTCCTTGTTGACTTGTGGTCGGGGAGCAGCCCGAACTCGGGAGATAGGCCTTGTAGTCGGCGGCTGCCCAGGTGAACGGGCGTGTCTACCGGGGGTGGTCGACCTCTCCTGGAATCGTGGCTTGATGGGGGCGTCCGGTACATGAAAGATGTACCCAGCAGCTCCACCAGATGTCACGTCGGTGTAAGACGCGCTAACGCTCAAGGCGGTTTGGAAGGCTCCCAAGAACGTCCGGTGCCGAGTCCGACGGTGGCGAACTTCATCCTTTTCGCTTAATGACCTCACGTCGTCGTCTTCAGTAGCGCTAGCGTCAATATGACGTCCAAACAGCAGCCCTTGACAAGAGTGTAACATGCAAGGTCTTGCTATTACACACCTCCCTTTTGAAAACTAGCACGGTGCGCCTCACAATCTTGTCATGACATTGAAATTGAAAAATATGTGCAGGAGTAGAATGGCGGCATTTAATTCAGATTTGGGGCTGGTCAGTCAGACATTGTTTTCAAGAATAAAGTATGCTAATTAAAGATATACTCCAGTGCTTCCGGCGTCTGAGCGGCTTCCCTTCATTCAAACTCGCCCAGTGCTCTACCTCTGAGATACGGCGACAGCTGCGAAATCTTCTGCTTTCTGGGGTATATATGTTTACAAGTAACCTAACCTTGAGAGTGTTCATCAGCGCCTCCCACAGTCGTAAGTGGCGCACGTAGTACGTCCTGAGTTACCGCTGGTGTGGCGTCGAACTTCATCGAACGACGAGGGTGGAAGCTGTTGAGAACCCTCTTAAACTTGTTATGGCGTCAAGGCTGCCAGAACCAATCGCCCTCGCTAAGCAATTAAGCAAAGAAGAGAAGGGAATGAGGGGCTCGTTATAAATATGAGAGAAGCCAACAGCCTCACAAACCAATGGACAAAGGGAATGTATTATGAGGACGTGACACGACTGTTCTGAAGGGCGGATCCAAACATGGCCGAGGACAAGAAAGTGCGCCACCTGTTGAGCGGTATAAAAGAACTGTTAGCTGGGCTTTGCGGAACCCACCTAACACCACTTCTGGAATTTCTGTTGGAGGCCACTACCGTCGAAAAGACATTGCAACAACGCGCCCGCTATTACAATCGCGCCGTGAACACTGTATCTACTGCCAACTTCGCGCCAGCCTCCAGCGACTCCGCTGACACCCTGGAGGAGCTGGTTCGGTCTATCGTCAAAGAAGAGCTGCACAAAATTCACCTCCCTGCCCAGTCTCAGCTGCAGGGTCCGTCGTTAGCACAAATTATTCAAGAGGAAGTGCAGCAGGTGGTCCTAGAACCTGTTGCCCCTGCTGCCCTTACACGGACGCCCCCGCGCCAGACGTACGCGTCGGTACTCCGACAGAACTACGAACTCTTCCCTTGGAGCGCACGCCCATCTTCTTTCCAGCCGCGGTCCCCGCCTGTCCCTGTGTTCGCCGAAGCGAGGCTGCGGAAGACGGACACGTGGCGGGTACCTGACCAGCGGCCCCTTTATTACCACTGCGGTGAGGCTGGCCATATCTTGCGGTGGTGCCCTTATTGCCGAGCTGGAATTCGTGGATTTCATCCGCGAGTCCCCTGTCCACTCAATGGCGAACGGCCCCGTGAAATTGAGGAGCACCTGTGAAGGTGCCGGGACCACACTGATTTTCCTCGCCCTGACTACTGCCCGCCAACCTCTACCCGCTATCGTTCGCCGAGTCCCCGTCCTTCGACAAGCCGTTTTAGCCGCTCATCGAGTCCTCGCCGGGGAAACTAGACCCAGCGGACGGAGGAGGTAAGGTCGCTGTCGAGCGAACAGCCGAACATCCTCCATCGCGTTTACGACCAGACGATGGCTATCAGACGGGGACTCATGACGATCAGAAAGGATGTGCAGCTTCGGACTTACCGGTCGATATAGAGGATTTAGGAGGTACGGCATTGGTTGATACGGGAGCGGACTATTTGGTTATGAGCAAGGAGCTTGCAAAGGAACTGAGGAAAGTTTCAACCGCATGTGCTGGGCCTCAGATTCGCACAGCTGGTGGGTACCTAATCACCCCTATTGGCCGAGAGTTACAATCGACGGATTTGTTTGCGTTTGTGACTTTGTAGTGCTACCTCACTGTTCGCGCGATGACATTATCGGCCTGGACTTTTTACAAGCTAACGGCGCCGTTATCAACTCAAAAGAGCCGCGCGTGACGTTTTCGCCGACGCACGCAATTGAAATGGCCGACCCAGACGACTCCAGGATGCCCATCCTGCGTATTGCTGCTGATGACGTGACGGTGCCTCCGCGGGGCAACATGATGCTCCCCGTGCAATGTTACTCGCCCGGTGATCGAGACGTTATGGCAGAGAGAAACGTCAGCCTTCTACTCGCGAAAGGAATCTGCGCTGCAAGTGGGCTTGTTCGCTTACGGGATCACTCTGCGACACTCTTGCTCACCAACTTCAGAACCGAGTTTCAGCCCATTCCGAAAGGAACGGCCGTCGATTACGTTACCGACTTCGATGACCCCGCAGAAATATGTGCTCTGGAGTTACCGTCACCGGACGGACGCGCTGGAGCAGCCATTTTGTCTACCATGGACATTAATCCCGGCTTGCCGGTGGGTCAGAAGCAGCGCTTGTTAGAGCTCCTTAACAATTTCACAGAGTGCGTCGCCACGATATCAAAGGTAGGGCGTACCCCGGTAGCAAAACAGTGCATCATCGTCAACGAGGCGACAAGCCCCATATCCCAACACCCGTACAGAGTGTCGCCGATAGAACCGGAAGCTATACAATCGCAAGTGCAAGAAATGCTTTCAGACGACGTAGTCGAGCCGTCCACGAGCCCCTGAGCTTTGCCTGTGGTATTGGTGAAGAAAAAAGATAACACCTTGCTATTCTGCGTCGATTATCGGAAGTTAAATTGTATAACGAAACGTGACGTTCACCCCTTTCCACGTATCGATGACGCCTTGGATCGACGGCGTCATGCTAAATGTTTTTTTCACTCGACCTTAAGAATGGTTACTGGCAGATCGAAGTGGATGAAAGGGACAGAGAGAAGACCGCGTTCGTGACACCTGACAGCCTTTTTGAATTCAAAGTGCTACCCTTTAGACTCTGTTCTGCGCCAGCAATCTTCCAACGCATGATGGACACCGTTCTTTCTGGGCTGAAATGGCAGTCAATCTTAGTGTATCTTGATGATGTTGTCATTTTTGCTGCTAGCTTCGAGGAACACCTCTACCGGCTGCGAATGGTGCTACAGGCGCTCCGTTCGGCACAGTTGACGATAAAGCCACAAAACTGTCACTTCGGTGTCGAAGAGCTCAGTTTTTTTAGGCACGTGATAAGCGCTGACGTAGTCCGACCTAAACCCGGAGAAGACTGCCGCTGTGGCACAGTTCCGGCGCCCAACCGACAAAAAGTCCGTTCGTAGGTTTCTGGGCCCCTGTGCCTACTACAGACGTTTAGTTGAAAACTTTTCCACAATTGCCGAGTCCCTTACAGTGCTTACTAGTGACAATGTCTCTTTTGTGTGGCACGAGGATCAGGAAGCTGCCTTCAACGAGCTACGCAGCTGCCTGCAGACTGTCTCAATACTCGCCCATTTTGATGAACGAGCTACCGATGGAAATTCATACTGACGCCAGCAATGTTGGCCTCGGCGCTATTCTTGTTCAATGGCAGGACGGCAACGAGAAAGTCGTAGCGTACGCCAGCCGCTCCCTCTCGAAAGCAAAGGCAAACTACTCTACCACATAGAAGGAATGCATTGCTATAGTGTGGGCGATTAGCAAGTTCCGACCATACCTCTATGGTCGCCCGTTTAGATTTGTAAGTGACCATCTTTCGTTATGCTGGCTAGCCAACCTCAAAGACCCTTCGGGACGGCTTGCGAAATGGAGCCTTCGGCTCCAGGAATACGACATCACGGTAGTCTACAAGACCGCCCGGAAGCACAATAACGCCGATTGTTTGTCACGCGCACGTGTCGGCGTTCCTCCGCCCAACACGGAGGGCGACTTCCCGTTTTGTGCTCTCGTCACGTCGTCCGACATGGCCCGGCGTCAACGGACTGACTCAGAGTTGCGTCCGCTCATCGAGCATCTGGATGACCTTAACGTTGCTGTTCCGAGACTTTTCATTCGAGCTTTGGGCTCCTACAGTCTCTGAGATGGCGTCCTTTACAAGAGGAACTTCGCGCATAACACGGAAACCTTTCTTCTGGTTGTGCCATCCGATCTCCGTCTTGTATGCCTGCCATGACGGGCCATCGGCTGGCCATTTGGGTGTTACCCGGACGTTTGCCCGCATTCGTGAGAAGTATTACTCGCCAAAGCTGCTATCATCAGTCCAGAAATATGTGAGGACCTGCCGTGACCGCCAGCGACGAAAGACACCACCAGTTAAACCAGCAGGGCTTCTCCAACCCATCCCTCCGCCTACAACCGGTTTCCAACAAGTGGGCATGGATTTGCTGGGCCCATTTCCATTGTCTTCCTCTGGGAAAAAAATTATTGTTGTGGTGACGGACTACTTAACGCGGTACGCCGAGACACAGGCGCTTCCCCACGCTAGTGCTGCAGAAGTGGCTCAGTTTTTTTTTTATGGCATCCATTGTATTGCGTCAGGGTGCTCCATCAGTCGTCATTACGGACCATGGAACCGCCTTTAAGGCGGCATTAATGCTATCTCTGTTCGAACACACCCACACCAGTCATAGGAAGACAACAGCCTATCATCCACAAACCAACGGCTTGACTGAACCCCTCAACCAGACGCTTGCAGATATGCTTGCTATGTATGTCGACGCTGAGCATCGCACGTGGGACGAAGTTCTTCCTTGTGCAACCTTCGCCTACAATACGGCAGAGCAGGAGACAACCCGTCTTAGACCTTTCCAACTGCTCTACGGACGGCGTGTCAATACCATGCTGGATGCTATGCTACCCGCTGGTCATGACGACGCAGACATCGGCACCTATGACGACGTGGACACGTTTATCCAGTGGGCTGAAGACGCCCGCCAACTGGCAAGGTGCCGGATTCGACATCAACAACAACTTCACGCCAGTCGCTACAACCTCCGACACCGATACGTTCAGTACAAGCCCGGCGATTGTGTGTGGATATGGACACCTGTGCGCCGCCGCGGACTCTCCGAAAGCTACTCCGACGCTACTTCGGTCCGTACGAGGTGGTTCGTCGTGTTAGTGACGCCACTTACGAAGTTGTCCCGTGGGACACGACCTCCTTACCACGTCGGAGCCAGCCGACCGAGACTGTCCACGTGGTGCGCATGAAGCCCTACCATGACAGGCTGGAACCCACCATTTTACCAGCTTAGCAGCTCTCTGTGTTCTCTGTCCTCCGCCCTCTATACGAAACATTACTTTTGCCATGCGTGCACGCTGCCGGCGTCGGGCTCGCGCGACCAAGGCCCGTTGTGCCTGCAGGTCAGTGCAGCCGAGCAGGGTCGCCTTCCAGTCCTCCCGGGTTGGGTTGGGGTGAGGGGGGATAGCAGGGTTGGAGCGGCAGGCCCACACCATGTGGTAGATGTCCGAGGACTTCTCCACACAGCGCGGACAGCTGCCCGAAAAAGAAGGGTCGAAGTGTATGAGAGCTGCCAGGAACAGCAAAGTATTGCTGACACCAGTTTTATGAGTTTTATGTGCGTCTACTCACCGCGATGCGAGTGCCAGCCAGTGTGGTGTGTGTGGTGTGTGTGTGTGTAGACATCACCCGAGAAACTCATTGTATTATGCCATCATCAGCCTTCATTCGCACTTTCCTTTTCCTCCTCTTCCCTTTCCCCTGTGTGGAGTAGCAGGCCAGGGCCATGTTACCACCGGCCGACCTCTCCACCTTTCCCTCATTAAATTCCTTTCTCTCTCTAGTATACAGGCGAAACAGAAGCCGCTCCTCCGCCTTTGAGAGACCTTTACACGGGCGGGGATAAAGACCGTTTCCAGATTGATAAAGTAAACCAATCTCTTTAAACGAGTAAGCGGGAGTGAATTGAGTTCCTGATCGTCCGGGCCAGAGGGGAATGTCCGGTGAGAGAGTGCGGCGGCCGATGCCACTGGCGTCCCGACTAGGGACATCCACCTAGTACGTGTAAAGACTCATGCATAACCTCCAGAAGTGTATGTGTAAATAAATGTTTTCCACCACCACCACCCGGCGTCGGGCCGCCGCCTTGATGGAGGGGGTAATGGCGAGTGCTCACGGCAGCGCGCCAACGATGAAGCTGAAGTGTGTGTGTGGTACGGTCAGCGAGTCAGCCATGTTGTCAGTTCTCTGCTGTGCGCTGAACTTTGGTGAAACTGCAAGCTGCGCCAATCCTGTCACCGTTACAATATGTTACCGCTTAAAGCTAACTGGTTAACAAAAACAACCACATGAGGCCAGTGGGAGCCGAACCCACGACCTCCGAATTACGCATCCGGTGCTCTATCTCTAAGCTACAGAGACGGCTGTCAAAATCTGCTTTCGTGAGTATTTATGTTTACAAGCAACCTAACCTTGAAAGTGTTCATCAGCGTCTCCCACGGTCGTAAGCGGCGGACGTAGTACGTCGTCGCTGAGTTACCCCCGAAAGCAGAAGACTTGACAGCCGTCGGCATAGGTTAGAGGTAGTGCACCGCACGCCTGATTCGGAGGTCGTGGGTTCGGTTCCCACCGGAGGCATGCGGTTGTTTTTTCTTCTGCTTTCCTAACAAATTAGATTTAAGCGATGACACATTCAGTAATATTCTAAATTGATCAACACCACAAAGTAAAAAGTTAATAAATTAAAAATTTCCCTAACTCCCGTGGTTTCTGTGCTGTTGGTTTCACTCATATTTATAACGAGCCCCTCATTCCCCTCTCTGGTTTCCATAACTGCTTTGCGAGGGCCTTGGTTTTGGCAGCCTTGACACCATAGAAGCATAAGATTGCTCTAACAAAGCTTCCATCCTCGCCGTTTGATGACGTTCCACGTCACACCAGCGGTAACTCAGGACGTGCTCCGTCCGCCGCTTTTGACCGTGGGAGGCGCTGATAAACACTCTCATGGTTAGGTTACTTGTAATCATAAATATCCCTTAAAGCAGAAGATTTGACAGGCGTCGCCGTAGCTCAGAGTTCCAGCACTGGGCGCGTAATTCAGAGGTCGTGGGTTCGGTTTCCACCGGCGACATGTGGTTTTTTTTTCTGCATTGCTAATCAATTAGCTTTAAGCGATAACTTATTCAGTAATATTCTAAATTGACATACACCACAAAAAAACAAATTAAAAAATTAAAAATTCCCTGTGTCCCTTGGTTTCTGTGGCGGTTGGCTTCTCTGATATTTATAATCAACCCCTCATTCCCCTCTCTTGGCTGCTTAATTTCTTAGCGAAGGCCTCGACTCTTGCCGCCTTGACGCCATAGGAAGCATAAGAGGGTTCTCACACAGCTTTCACCCACGTCGTTTGATGACGTTCCACGTCACACCAACGGTACCTCAGGACGTACTACGTGCGCCGCTTTCGACCGTGGGAGGCGCCGATGAACACAATCAAGGTTAGGTTATTTGTAAACAGAAATACCCCCGAAAGCAGAAGATTTGACCGCCGTCGCCGTAGGTCAGAGGTAGAGCACTGGACGCGTAATTAGGAGGTCGTGGGTTCGGGTCCCACTGTGCTGGAGCCACTGAGTCCTCTGCTTTCTACTTCACCGACTATCGGGCCGTCTTTGTGGCAATTGAGAAAGAACAAGACGAACAATTTGAAAATAATTAAGTTACACCCGGGCCGCGGGCGAACGGACCGTCGTGTGAATCGGCCTTAACGCATTATAGCTGAGGCAACCGCACGCAGACTGCCTGCACTGCCATCCCTATATAGGCGCACACTAATAACGCGTGCGAATAGAGATCAGAAGTAAAGAAACGTACACGGGACTCACCGTTCAGACGGCTCATCAAGGCTTAGCAAAACCGCACATTCTTCTTCGTTGCCTCTCCTGATGACAAGAAGTCGTAGCGCTACCTTTCTTCACGGCTTTACCCGTTCAAAATCACCAGTGTTGACAGGGCGTAATTCTCGTCGTTGGTTTCCAAAACACACTTGTGCCTCTATGCTTGTGCTCTTCATACACGTCCACCGCACGAGCACTCAAACAATGCTACGAAAACCCAAATAACACAAAACGTGACGACGGCTGCAGTTTTGCTTCGTTGAAAAAACCTACAAATGCGCTTTTTTTATTACTAATATTTGAATTGTGTTCGCAACAAAAACAAATTATATTTTTCCATTTTATTTATTTATTAAATGCGAATACCAAAGCGCTTTTAGATACTTTTGCTGACATGTCGTTTGTAGAAGCTGCGATCCTGTGATCCCATCCCCGGGTGTCCTAGCAGACGACGGCGCAGACGACGCTGTTGACGGAATGCAATTTCGATTGACGGCAGCGAAAATCCCTTAAATGCGACAAAAAAGGCAAAGAAACGCACCGTATCGCAAACTTGTCCATATCAAGGATATGTTCGACGCGAGCGGTAGGACAAAGAGCAGCTGCGATGCATTACCCTACGCGACACTGGCATGCTCGACGGAGATCTACATGAAACAGAGCTTAAATGTGCCCCGTACAAGCGGATTACTGTGATATCAACTGCGTTACGGAACTACGACGATACTTACTTCACACTTTAGCTTATATGCAACAGCGGCCCGCACTCGCCGCATCCTGTTCGAGTGTACTATCCTAGCAAGAGCCCACATGCATGGAAGCCGACAGAAGCAACTGTCTTTTCGAGTTCAGATTGTTCCGAGAAATACGAGCAGCTTACTTTAGCACGTACTCGAATTCAAGTTCTCAGCCTGTGTGTCACGAACGGTGACGATGGCGTCGAGGACTGTGTGTCACGTACGGTGACGATGGCGTCGAGGACGAGCTTAAGAATCGCCTTAACGTGGCCGCAACGCAGCCGGTATCCCAAGCATTCGTGCGCTAATTGTTGTTCACCTGTACTGCGAACGTGCGCTCAGTCGCAGGCCAGCCGCTAGCTGCTCGATTTGCCAGCCTTGCGAGTACAATTCGCAAGTTTCTGAGCCAATCTGTGAGCGAGCCGAGCTTTCAGCAATGACGCTGCTCGCGAGCGCGCCGCGCGACGAGCTTCGGCCTGCTCCCTGGCTGCCGTATTCGTAGCTAAGCCTAGGAGGTTTCACTTCGATGCCAGAGCTGAGAGCGCTTCGAAACTGGCTAGCGCTGAGGTGCTACTCTTTGCATTGTAAGTACGTTTTATTGTGAACTATGTCTCGTAGTGAAATAAAGATATGCTCGGGTCCACCCGAACGGTGATGATGGCGTCGAGGACGAGCTTAAGAATCGCCGCAACGTAGCCGATATTCCATGCATACATATGTGTGCTAAATTTGTTCACCTGTGCTGCAAACGTGGGCATAAAGGCTCGCTCAATCGCAGGCCAGTCGCTGCTCGATTTTCCAGCCTTGCGTGCGCGATTCGCAAGCTACTGAGCGAATCATTGAGCGAGCCGAGCTTTCGGCAACGACGCCGCCCGCGGTCGCGCCGGGCGACGAACTGTGCGCTGCTCGCTGGCTGCCCTTGTCGTCGCTAAACCTAGCCGATTTCACATAGATGCTGTAGCTGAATGCGCTTCGAAACTGGCCAGCACTTAGGTGCTACCCTCGGCACCGTTATACTCTGAACCCCGCGTCATAGGGAAATAAATATATGCTCGGTTTCCGCGACCCCTTCAGGAGCGGAGCTATAGCAGAGACCAGGCGAACTCCAGAGCAGCAGCAAAGCGGCTATGGGAGGAAATTTGTATGGCTGTTATCGCTTCTACCAACAACTCGACATTGGCTAATGATACTCTATCCCAGAGCTTTGGTCGTGAACAAACAATACCAGTGCATTTTTCTGACGCCGGCAGCCGGCATCCAGGCTGGCAGGCCGGCCCCGAGAAGCTAGCGCGCCCTTACGATTGCATGGCCGTGGCGCACATCAAAACCGCCACGATATTCTCCTCTTCGCTCAGGTTGTAGCAGCACACTGCTAATAACGAGGAACCAGACCACTTTAAAAGACCGAGCGCGAGGGCGCAGGAGCCTGGGCCAAAGCGCGTGACTGACGTCATTCCCGAGACCTCATTTCACGTGAGAATCAAACGAGCAGGCGACCCGCAGGTCACCCTTGTAGGTGTGAGGAACGGTGTCGTGGAGCTGCTGCCTGGTCGCAAGCGACTGCTGGTCGCATGCCCTTTGCTACTTGCAAGTGTGAATGGGCATTATATACGTATACGTAGTTCACGTATACGTATATAGTAAGTGCTTCCGCGAAAATACAGTTAAACGCAAGTTTGAAGGAATGCACGGCGAGCGCTCTTAGCAAAATGAACAACGCGTCCTCGCTGTAGATTATTCTTTGCGGCATAAGAAAATAATACGAGTTGCTTGCTACGATGAGCAATGATATCTATTGTGCAGCCTGTGGAGCCGCATGAACGTTATCATTTGTTTGTTAATTCATTTGGCGGAGGAGTAAAACAAGCACTGAACTCCCTTGGGGTATGCAGGAGTGGAAATGCCATTTTATTCTTTTGTCAAGAGGAGTGAACAGGACCTTTCACTCCTTCTCGTTTGTAGAGAGAGTAGATTGAGACCTGCAGGAGTAGCGAGGCTCTTTTACTCTTAATGCAGGAGTAGCAGTTCTTAGAGTGTAGATGGTGAAGCTACACACTTTTCTCCTTCCTACCTGATCATAAAGGCCTCCACCAGCTCCCTGCTAATTCTTTCAGGGCTATTAAAGAGGCCAATTGTCTTATCTAAGTAGGGGAAGCAATGAGCATTTGTGCGAACATCGCAGATGGGTGAAAAAAGGAGTGTGGTAGGACAACTTGGCTTTGTATTGCAGAGATTGCATCGATTACTTTCCCCCACCCCTTAGATAAGACAAGTTTCCTGTTTGTTAATCCAGATCAAATTAGTATCGAGCCGGTGGAGGGCTATATGATCAGCTAGGAAGCAGAGGAGTGTGTTGCTTCACCATCTATCGAGTTGGTAGATAAGGAGTTACGCTTCTTGGCAACTGTATGATGTCCAGAAGATAAGCGACTGCTGTCTGCAATTGATGATCGTCTTCGTGTTTTGTTCAAAAAGATGTCATGACTCGACTGCAATGTAGAGCGCAGTATGGTTTCTAGGTTTAATTTTTGTTCTTATGTTTTTTTGTGGTTTACTCATTCCTGCGCATTTATATAGTTTCCCAGAATAAAATAACCAGTTGTTAGCGCTCGTGTCGTCTCCCGTCTTCCTTTTGTCCTATTTACTGCGCTGCTTAGGCATGAAAATTTTTTTCAATGTGAGATGTTCTCATTTTACAGATTTTATTGATCGTCCGCAGCGAACAGGTGAATTTACGGCAAGAGCCGCGAGATGAAATGGTCTTGAAATTAATCTGAATCGGCAGTGTATACGCTTCAGTCCATCTTATGAGGTAAAATGCGAAAAGCCGGTGGATTTTCCACCTACACCTACAAAACCCTCCACCTTGGGCAGTTTCAGAGACCCAGTTGCGCGAGTAAAAGGTATCCCCTGAAGCTTAAGTCTGTCGGGAATTTCTCGTACGCAGTGTACTTATCGGGCGCCGAAATTACCGCCACACGCGCCCTCTATGTTCCCGCGCACTACTGAGAAAAAAAAGCTGTCGTGTATCGGCACCTATATACAGACGGACACTTTTTCATTGCCCCGAAAGCGACTTGTGAGTCATTCCCCCCTCCATTACTACATGGTAGGAAAAAGTGCGGAAATCCCCACACCGCCCATGGCCACCCAGCGAGAGCCTCGTGGAAGCACTGGCTCTCCCTAACATCCAGAGCTTACCGAACGTGTTTTCAAGGCGGAAGCCTTTAATGTCTCATCGTTGTAAGCAGCAGTTGTCGACAGAAAATATCACGCTTTTCAATTGGTGGAAACGGTTGTGACGTCACAGTGCGCGAATTTCAAACCGGGCCAATTGTACTTTGGCTAGTAACCATGCAACCAATTGAAGGGATCGTATAGTGATGCTCCAAGTAAGTGGGACTGAGCTTAGTTAATTGCTTAATTACCCAATTAGCCTAATTAGCTTTACTAGTCAGGCCATATAAATAAATAAAACCGATTAAGAAATTGGTAGAGATCAGGAATCGAACCCCGGTCTTCGGCGTGAGAGACGAGCATGCTACCCACTCCGCCATGCCTGCTTTTTTTTTCTTTATTGCCTGTCTTTGGCTCATGACATTGCACAACAAAAATACACACAACGCTATATACATACGACACTGTCGTGGTCAGCCAGCACGAGACTGGCTTCGTCAGCTTAAAATTCCCGCAACATACACAACGGCTCTAGTCTTGAGAGCCATTCGGGAGGCTCCGCAGCTGCTTTTTGGATTGCAAGAAACCAGTCCACGCTTTCCCCAAAATAAATTCGGGCCGGTCGTGCGTCTTTGTCACAATGGTAGCCTGCCATTCTGGAGCGCCATATACAGTGGAGGCCCAAGAGCATTATGAGATCAAAAGGTGCCCCATCCTCATTATCAGTGCTTAAATAGCGAATTCCGTGCGCGTCAAGTGGTAGCTCTTTCTTTATGATCCTTTGTACGATGGTTTGGAATGAACAAAGGCGCGTCTAGTGAATACGGTGTCTTCGCTCGCTCTCATCCTCCTCCATTCCCTTCCCGCAAAGTTTAGGTGTCCACCAACAAATGAGAGACAGATACATTTCCTTTCCTCAAAAACCAATTTACTGACGAGGGAGGCGTAGAACCGAATCGGCGATGGCGTTCTATGGACTCCTTGGCAGCGTTGCAAGACGCTGTCGTGTTCCACTCTTAGGGGCATCAGTGACCACACTTAAGGTCAAAAAAGCGCCCCCCTGAATTTTGTGGGACAGTTACTGCGTAATTTCCTTTCCTCAATTACAATTTTCATTTTCTTCATTATGGCTGCTCTTTATCTATCTTCTTTCACTTCCACTTCCTCCCTTCCTCTACGGTGCGGTTCAGGTGTCCACCGAGATGACAGAGAATTACTGCGCCATTTCCTTTCCTGAAAAAGCGTTGCGTTCAAAGGGCAAGGCATCGCGCTGAACGGGTGGTGTTCCGTGGACCCCCTGGCAGCGCTACAACGCGCTGTCGCGTTCCACTCCTAAAGGCGAAGCTTAAGCCTAATTAATTAGCAGCTAATTAGTATTCAGGCATTAATCAGTAATTAACCATTAATTAGTGATTTGTCAGCACTTAGTAATTAGTACTCCATTATATGTGACGCCACCGGTGTCACAGAATCAGCGAAGGTGGTGCGGAAACCGCTTCGACCTCTACCCACTTTAGACAGTCAAAGTGCCCCCTGAATTTTTATTCAAATCACGTCTTCGACATCACCTTTCTGACTCGCGTTATATACCCCGAGTCCCTATCGCTCAGTATCTTCAAAAACACAGCTAATCGTAGCTTCTCGCTAGTAGTGTAAAAAATTACGACTTTAGCCTATTATGATGACGTCGACGTTTTTTCTTTAGATAAGAGTATGGTAAAAAACATGCTTGGATGGGTTGAGAACGTTTACCTTTGCGCGGACACAAATTGGCAACATCTTCGTTGCGACGTTCCGTTGCAACGTTCTTGCAAGTGCAGAATTGTGAGAGGAACAAGATATACTTGCACTGCATAGAACTTTGCTAACTTTTCCTGGGACGCTATCATTGGCAGCCTTTGCGTCGACAAAATTTTTTGCGCCCTTGATAGAGACTGTTTAATCTGGCGTGCATCATTTGTCCACCAACTTGTTTCAGGCATTTATTTTCAAGACTACAAACAACGCCTTTCTGGAAGCTGAGCTTAATAGGCGACTGAGTGATCTCCTGTCTTTTCTGTATATTGCCACCTGGTGTTCTCAGGTGGCGCTGAAGTGTCTTCGAAGACGTTGAAGTGTCTCGCGCTGGCTGGCTGCGTGCTTGCTGTATTCGGCCGGTTAGCGTCCTGTCGCCCTATTTTCCGTTACATATTTTGGTGGAGGTGCTGGGTAAGATCCCAGTATATGTCTCATACTCCTCCGGATACCCTGGGCTCCAGTGCACCGTGCACCGTGCTAGCCGGAGAAACCAAGGCCAACCTCTCGAACACGGGCTTTTGGAATCTGCCAGAGCACCCACCCATCGACCTGCCATGCCAGCTGCAGCCTACTACACCTTGCAGAATCCGCGACTGCCCAAACCATTCCACGGCTGTCAGCTCGAAGACGTAGAAGACTGGCTTCTTGAGTTTGAACGAGTGGCCTCATTCAACCAGTGGGACGACGCCGCCAAGCTTCGAAACGTCTTCTTTAGTCTCGAGGATGGTGCGCGTACCTGGTACGAAAACCGAGAAGACGCCCTAACATCATGGCACGAGTTCCGCCGACGCCTGCTGGAGACCTACACCAGCACGGATCGTCGAGAACGGGCTGAAAGGGCTTTGCAGTCTCGCATTCAGATGCCTAATGAGACTGTAAGCATGTACGTGGAGGATATGACTCGGCTCTTCCGGCGAGCTGACCCGGCCACGCCCGAAGATAAAAAGGTGCGCCAACTCATGCGCGGCGTTAAGGAGCAACTTTTCGCTGGCCTCGTGCGCAGTCCACCTGGGACTGTTGCTGAGTTTCTCACGGAAGCGGTCGCGATGGAGAAGATGCTCTTGCGGCGGTCTACCACCTACGACCGGCCGGTACTCGCCGCTTTACTTACAGAGCCGCTTCCTGCCTTCGGGGCTAACCCTGGTCTTCTCCGCGAACTGATCCGCTCCGTTGTGCGCGAAGAGCTCCAGGCGCTTTTCGGTGCACCCCTGCCGACGGCCGGCTCTCTCGCTAGCCTCGTCCGCGAAGACGTTCAAGCCTTGAGACCTTCGTTCCCGTCCGTTGACCCACCGCCTTTACCCACGGAGTGCCGTCGTCCAACGTATGCTGAAGCCTTGCAACGTCCTGCGCCCTCTTCGGCGCAGTTTCCTCCGTCCAATCAAGGCTCGCTGCTTGCCGCACACCCCGACACGTACTACATCGACAATCGACGATCGCCCCAGCGGAAGGGACCTGTGGCGTGCTCCAGATCGGCGGCATCTCTGCTTTCACTGCGGGGAACTCGGTCATCTGTATCGCCAGTGCCCGTATCGACCGACAGCTTGGGCTGCAGGGGTTCCCTATCGACATGCCCCGTCCACCAAGAGGTCAACGACCCCGGGAGATCGAGGACTACGTAGCCCAGCAGCGCATGGCGACAATTCCCCAGCGGCAGTCTCGGTCTCCATCACCACGCCGACCTTCGCCACAGCCCCAAAGCTCCTCCTGGATGGCGCAGAGACGGTCGGCAAGTCCCCGCCGGGAAAACTAAAGAGAGCGACCTCAGGGGGCGAGGCCGCTGGCAATCGATGCGAACAAGACCCCCCGACAACGCGAACAGCGACCGACCGCGATTTAAAAACAACGACTGCAGTGCCTGAACTCGGAGATCGATTCTCATTGGATATACCCGTGCTTCTCGTTGGCTATAAGGTTAGTGTTTTGGTGGACACTGGCGCTGATTTCTCGATTTTAAGCGGAAAGCTAGGGGCGCTTCTTAAAAAAAGTAATGACGCCATGGTCCGGCACGCAGATTCGCACGGCTGGCGGACATGTCGTGACTCCGCTTGGCCTATGCACAGCAAGAGTCCAAATTCGCAGCTCCACATTTGTTGTCAGCTGCCTAGTTCTACCTGACTGCTCCCGTGACTGTATCCTTGGCGTTGGTTTTCTGCGAGAGTATGGAGCTATTATTGATCTCCGAAAGCGCACTGTCACATTTTCTACCGAGAAAGCTGATGTTTACTCCGAGGACTGTCCACGCCGCGCCGCCCTTCAAATATCCGCCGAGAGCGTTTAGATTCTGCCACGCGCCAGTGTTTTTGTGAGTGTTCACTGCGACGCACTACGTGAATTGACTGTGGTCGCAGAGGGCAACCTGTCCCTTTTGCTCACCCACGGAATCTGCTCAGCGCGAAGTCTCATCCATCTCCGCGACGGCTGCTCTGAGCTCCTGGTGACTAACTTCTCTAACGAACCCCGGCATCATTTTCGTGCTACTGGCATCGCATTCGCCGACCCCTTAGCGGAGGTTTCTGAATGTTTCGCGTTCGAAGCTGTTAGACCTGTGCGCCCATCCCTTGACATCAGCCCGGACCTTTCGGTGACTCAACAGCGAGAACTACGTGCCCTCCTACTCGAATACGCTGCCTGTTTCGCTTCTTCGTCGCAAGTCCGGCAAACGGCTCTTCTCAAGCACCGCATCATTACGCCCGACGATGCCCGCCCCATCCATCAGCAGCCGTACCGTATCTCACCGAAGGAGCGTGAGGCGATCCAAACGCAGGTGAAGGAGATGCTTTCAGATGGAATCATTCAACCTTCCAGCAGCCCCTAGTCTTCATCTGTCGTGCTGGTGAAGAAAAAGGATGGGACACTCCGCTTCTGCGTGGATTATCGGAAACTGAAAAACATCACTAAAAAAGACGTCTACCCTCTGCCTCGTATCGACGACTCGCTCGACAGACTACGTCGCGCCCAGTACTTCTCCTCCATTGATTTAAAGAGTGGGTACTGGCAGATAGAGGTAGACGAGCGGGACCGCGAAAAAACGGCGTTCGTGACACCCGACGGACTGTACAAATTTTAAGTGCTACCTTTTGGGCTATGTTCAGCGCCGGCAACTTTCCAGCGGATGATGGATACCATTCTCGCTGGACTAAAATGGCAAACTTGTTTGGTTTATCTCGATGATGTCGTCGTATTTTCCGAAACCTTTGCCGAACACCTTGAACGCCTGATGACAGTATTAGATGCCCTCCGATCGCCCGACTTAACGCTAAAGCCAGAGAAGTGCCACTTTGGGTACAAAGAGTTGAAGTTTCTCGGTCACCTTGTGAGTGCCGATGGCGTTAAGCCCGGCCCCGAGAAAACTGCTGCCATCGCCAACTTTCCTGTTCCTGCAACAAAGAAAAGTGTGCAACGTTTTTTGGGTCTGTGCGCATATTACCGCCGCTTCATCGCCGACTTTTCAAAGATTGCCGCACCCCTGTACCACCTCACGCGCAATGATACACAGTTCGTGTGGGCTGCCGAGCAGCAGGAGGCTTTTGCTGAGCTGCGCAGACGACTGCTAACAACCCCTGTTCTTGCGCACTTTGATGAAGAGGCTGAAACCGAAGTCCACACTGACGCGAGCAACGTCGGCCTCGGCGCCGTACTCGTCCAACACCAAGGTGGCGTGGAAAGGGTCATCGCGTATGCAAGCCGCACGCTTTCTCGCGCTGAAACAAACTATTCGACCACAGAAAAAGAATGCCTTGCGGTTGTGTGGGCAACCATGAAATTTCGTCCGTACCTCTACGGCCGCCCGTTCAAAGTAGTTACCGACCACCATTAGTTGTGCTGGCTTGCCAGTCTTCGCGACCCATCGGGGCGCCTAGCCCGATGGAGCCTCCGCCTCCAAGAATTCGACTACACCATTGTGCACAAATCTGGCCAGACGCACGAAGACGCTGACGCACTCTCTCGCGCACCCGTCGGGTTAGCGGATGATAGCATAGAGGACGAGAGTGGTTTTATTGGAGTTGTCAGCGACATAGACCTAATGACCCGACAGCGAGCTGACCCAGACCTGCGACCTATCATTGATTATCTGGAGAGCCGAGCTTCTGTCGTACCCCGACAATTTTCTAGAAACCTGCCGGCCTTCTGTCTCCGGAACGGCATTTTGTTTAAGAAAAACTCCAGCACTGTTGACCGAGCGCACCTCCTCGTCGTTCCGGCAGATCTCCGCGCCGATATCCTTCTTGCTTGTCACGATGAGCCGACCTCCGGCCACTTGGGCTTTGCCCGCACACTTGCACGCGTGCGCCAGGCGTATTATTGGCCCAAACTTTCTCACGCCGTCCAGCGTTACGTCAGAGGCTGCCGCGATTGCCAACGTCGTAAGGCGCCTCCTCTCAAGCCAGCGGGCTTGCTCCAACCTATTGAACCGCCTCGGACGCCGTTTGATCAAGTCGGCATCGATCTTCTGGGCCCATTCCCTGTGTCATCGGCCGGTCATAAATGGATCATAGTAGCGACCGACTATTTAACAAGGTATGCGGAAACTAAGGCGGTGCAGCGCGGTACGTCATCTGAGATCGCCCAGTTTTTTATGCAACAAATCGTGCTCCGTCATGGCGCACCGTCCCACGTAATCACTGATCGAGGTACGGCGTTTACGGCACAGCTCATGCGCGACGTGTTTGAGCTCAGTCACACGAACCATCGCAAAACCACTGCCTATCACCCACAGACGAACGGGCTCACAGAGAGACTCAACAGAACGATCGCCGACATGATCGCAATGTACATATACTCGCAGCACAAAACCTGGGACGAGATTCTCCCGTACGTCACATACGCTTACAACACGGCCACCCAGGAGACGACCCGATTTACACCATTTCGTCTGGTCTACGGACGTGACGTTCAGACGATGCTGGATGCAATGCTTCCATGCTGCACTGATGACCACCCACTCACGCCAGACGCCGAGCAGTTCGCGCAGCGCGCCGAGGAAGCACGTCAACTTGCCCGTATTCACATTCAGCGGCAGCAGAGCACAGATGCGCGCCGCTACAACCTCCGTCATCGGCACGTCGAATACCATCCGGGTGACCAAGTTTGGGTGTGGACCCCGGTAAGCCGCCAAGGCTTGTCTGAAAAACTGATGTCCCGTTACTTTGGACCGTACCGAGTTTTGCGCCGCGTCACCGAAGAGACCTACGAAGTTCTTCCTGACGGGACTGTGCAGCCTCAGCGTCGTCCACCCCGCTCTGAGGTTGTGCACGTTGTCCGCATGAAACCCTACTTCACGCGGTAATGGATAGTACGCTCAGTGTTCCGCTAGTTTTCGCGTGGGACACCTTCGCCCACCTCCCTTGTACATTTTTATGTGCTTGTGCTGTTTTTTTTCCCTTTCCACTGCCCGTACTGCAACCCCGCTTTTATGTTGTTTTTTTTTGAGGGGGAGTAATGCCACCTAGTGTTCTCAGGTGGCGCTGAAGTGTCTTCGAAGACGTTGAAGTGTCTCGCGCTGGCTAGCTGCCTGCTTGCTGTATTCTGCCGGTTAGCGTCCTGTCGCCTTATTTTCCGTTACAATATCCTCGCGAGAAAACTTTGTACTGGTTCATTCGGTTGTCTCATTTTTCGTTTTTCCTGAGGATACGTATAAGCCCTGTCCACAGGGCAGACGACAAAGTGTTGCGACGAATCATTACTTCCACTAACCGTGCAGCTACAGCCTTACCTAGACTTTCTTCATACCACTGTATTAAAGCAACTCAGCGGATTTACTGTCAAGCCGTATTTAAAGGCCGCAGTTATAAGGAATGCTCGTTTGTGACGAGCGGATGCGGTGCTACCGTAAAAATCTGAATAAGGGCAACGGAAAGTCGTCGCAGATACAACGAACAACTCTGGGCACACCACTGAGCTAGATCGAATGAGGAGGCGCGGTAAACTACCCTCGAAGTTGAAGAGGTCGTGCTTCCACTAAGCCGGCAAGTGAAAGAGCGTCTCTCAACCTTCCCGACACCACCCCGGAAAGAACATGTCGACCAAGAACTGGAATTAAAAGGCGGCACTGGTGTGCACAGCGCTATCCGGAAACTCCCACGTCCAGTAACAGTGTAAACGGTAAAGTAAACGCAGTAACGATATGCTATTACTCTCTATTGAAACAGTAAATAACCGCCGGCCAAGCCCGCATCGATGGCCTACGAGGGCAATATTTGCCTGCCTGTACGCCGGCTGGGCAAAGCATCCCAAATGGAAGAAGCGCGGTGCGCGCGGGACATGGCATTGTCGAAGGCGGAGCTACTGACCACGGCCGTGAATGAATTAACTGCACATATTTAATAATTTTGAAATCCTTGCTGGCTATACTGGTCACATGGCATGATAGCCTGCCCAGTCAGCTCCACATTTTGCGCTGCTACAACGTGCAGGCAGCGTCATACAGGAGACAGTGCAACTGATGCACTGTGCGCGACAAGCGCTGCGCTACTTCGCTGCATCAGCCCTGGAACGACAGAAGCAACTCGAAAACACATGTGACGAGGCGCATGTAGGTTCCTGGCAACGCTTCGGTAATCCATAGCTGGCCAGATGATTCCTCGGATAACTAGGTTCCTGCGGACCACAAAATCTCAGAAGCGCATGCTCTGACGAAGACGTTGAACACCAAGTACGAGCTCTCCCCTACTGCCATGAATCATATTTATGTGCCAAACCTGCCACCTGTTGCCGTGTACGCTTCATCCACGATTAGTTGTACCCTATCCCTTACCTCCTTTCTCGCCCGAATGATTAAAGGGTTGTTCACACAGAAATTCTTGATGTCCCTGTTTTTCCGTCAACTCTGTGAATTCTCGTGTTTTTCTTGTTGTGATGTGCCTTGTAAATATTTACTTTAATTATGTCATTGCAAAAGTATGCACCTTCCTCCTACTTTTACCTTGTATAATTATTTTTTGTTTTTGTAATGAGAGTGTATGAAGCTCTTGCTTCTTTTGCCGCTTGTCCTGAGCATTGTGTCGGGTGCTTGGGCCCCGTCAGGCAGAGTGCATCTGCCTTTTGCCCCTGTATCCGAGACCTTGATGTCCAAATAAAGATCTATCTATCTATCTTATGAAAAAAAAAAAAAATATGATAGTTGGCAGTAAGGGTCTCGACGAAGATTAAATTACCGCTCTAGACAGCCTGGAAATAACCACGGCAGGCTCTGATTTGCCCAAGTAGGTACGCATAACGCAGTTTTATATGAAATAAGTGCCACATTTAACGGCCTTAGCACTTTGGCTCTTGTACGAAAATTGGTTTATTGGGGTTGAACGTCCCTAGCCAATCAGGCTATGCGGGACGCCGTAGCGAAGTTCTCCGGGAAGTTCGACCACATAGGGTTTTTTATCATTCCCTGATATCACAGAGTATAGTGGCCTCTAGAGTTTCGCATCTATTGAAATTCAGCCACTGCGGACGGGATCGTGTTGTGCGAAGAATCCACTGGCTGCGAACATCAGATATAACGAACGGAACTAATGTGACCGTCAGGTTACTTATAGGCTGGCTCGACTGCAGTTTCAATCGGCCAGAAAAAACCTCTTTCACGCTTTAGACATGGACCTTACGCGTTAGGAGGTACCTTCGCGACAAGGGGACGTTTGTGCCGTGGTCAGTGATTTTCTCCCTCTCCGAGCAACGAGAAACGACTGAGCAATGAAATGATAATTTGGTCGTGATACTGCGCTCCTTTGGGGACATACATAAGCAGTCTGTAAAAAAAACCATTTAAATCATGCATATTATTAAACATTTTTGTCTGCGATTGAAAACTCCGGAATTCCGTGCGAATTCTTCGTAGCCATAGGCCCGTTTAGTGTGTGAAAAACCCGCATGATGGATGAACACAGAGCCGCTGCGTTCAACGAGGTCACTGTTCAGGCGCTGTTCACCTGTGCATTGAAAGAGAGTGCAAGGTGCCCACATTCTGCGGCATACGTGTGAGCTTCAGAAAGGGATGTAGTCTTGGAAGGCTCGGGGCGATGAGGAACGAAGTTGTCCATAGTGTATGTAGGCTCTCGAACATATAAAACAATAAAGGAGAGAAACCGATTGTTGTCTGTGTAGCCGTATTGTACACGTAGTTTATGAAAGAAAGTGCTTTGTCACAGTTGCATTTGGCAGTGTCAACGTACATGGCGAGCATGTCCCTGTGTGTGCGGTTGAACCGCTCAATCATGTAATTGGCTTCGGGATGATATGTGCTGGTAAAGCGATGAACGATTTGTCATTTCTTTAGCAGCATGTCGACGGCTTCCGATAGAAAAAATTGGCAGTCGCTTAGCTCAGCTAGGCGAGGATATGCGTAGCGAAAACCGTTTCGTCTACTGCCATTTTGGTAGCGACATGCCGTCGTTGTCATTCAGCAGCATGGCGGCATCTATTCGCGAGACGCCCCTCTCGCTCATCGGGCGGCTTTGTCGCCCGCTTAGCCTTTCTTGCCTTGTTTCCACGCTGTAGGCCGGCCTTGTACCATGCTACGACTTCTGTATCGGATGCGTATCGCACTTGAACATTTTAGCCAGCCGAATAACATGGTCCATCACAGGGGGAGCGTTCAGTTCCTTTACCTTGGTTGTATCGGCGGCTAGGTGCGCCACTTTCCGGGCTGCATTACTCCGCTGTCTCTTCTCGATACCCCGAGCACGTTATTCCTCTGTCTCAGAAGCTCGTTCCCTCCTCCTGGTTTCATTCAGTAGCTGATCCACGGCCCTGGCACGAGATGCCGAACTAGACCACGAACCATCGTCGTCTGAATCCACTCGCCTGGCCGCTTCGTACTTAGACGATTCTCGAGACGTGCGGGTCGCTCTTCCTCCGTCTCCTCGGCTCGCTGCCTCCTCTTGCTTTCGCTCAAACGAAGAAGCCTGGCTTCTTCCAGTCTCTCCGATTCACTTTCCATATCTGACGACGAATCCCACCGAGCCGCCTCTTCTATATACACGATGCAACGCCGGGGCCCTTCCTCTGTTGTTGCAGCGCGGTTTCACCAGCTCCTCGTCTGACGTCATGCCAGATGGAGCGGCGAGGAGCGCTGACATCTGCGGTGGTTGCTAAGCAACGTCTCAGCTCGCGGTGGGGCCACCGCCTACATCGACACGGCGAGAAAGAGGCCAATGTAGTTCTCGCTACAAAACAAGGCCGTGCTCACTTAGCAGTTCTTTTGGGGCGCCCTGACGAAGAAGAAGACGGTAGGAGGTGAAAGAAGCAACTGCTTGTGCGGTGGCAGTTTGGAAAGGCGACGTTTATACGTAGCGGATGAAGTGGTCAATGGCCGCGACGACCCAGCGGTTGTTAGCCGAACAGGTTGGGAGCAAAGCGTAAAGATCAATGCCGACACGTTCAAAAGGGCGGCTGTAACGGAACGGCGCCTTGGCAGGCAGGGTTCTTGCGACGTTGGCAGGGTCTAATGACCGAATCTACTGTCGTGTCAGGTGGTGTATACGGCACCAGTAGTACTACAGACGCTGGTGAGCATACTTTTTCAATACACCGGCATGGCCGCATTGTGAATCAGTGTAGAAAGGGGCGTAGATGGAAGCACGGAGGTGGCGAGTAACCACCAACAGCACTGCCCCCATAGGAGAGCTAGTTACGGCAGTATAAGAAGCCATCACAGACGGCAAAATAGAAGGCTAGGCGACGAAGGGTCCGCACGAAGAAGGTGGCGAGAGATTAGACAGATATGCGAGGAGCGAGTTGATCCAAGGATCCTTCAGTCGTTCGGAGAGCATATCAGGGACACCGAACGACGAGAAAGCGTAGGCACGGACGAGAACAGGTGTAGATTCGCATAGGAGCGGTGAACGTGAAGTGCGTCGGCTTTTGAGTGCTTGCATCGAGAGCGATGAATGACGCGAATATGAAATCCCTGGAGACGTGAAGCCCAGGAGGCAAGCCTGCCAGAGGGATCTTCGTGGGAGGACAAAAAAGCCGAGGGCATGATGGTCGGTGACGACATAGAATCATCCGCCGTAGATATAAGGGTGGAACTTGGCAACCGCCCAAATGATGGAGGGGCCTACTTTGTCTCAAAGGGCATTAACTTTACAAGTAACCTAACCTTGAGAGCGTTCATCAGCGCCTCCCACGATCGTAAGCGGCTGACGTATTACGTCCTGAGTTACCGCTGGTGGTCATCCAACGATGAGGGTGGAAGCTGTGTGAGAACCCTCTTATGTTTCCTATGGCGTCAAGGCTGCCTGATCCGAGACCCTCGCTAAGCAATTAATCAAAGAAGAGAGGGGAATGAGGGGCTCGTTATAAATATGAGAGAAGACAACAGGAGCAGAAAGAAAGGAACACAGGAAATTTTTTAATTTATTAATTTTTATTTCGTGGTGTTGATCACTTTCGAGTGTTACTCTGTTACCGCTTACAGCTAATTTATTAGAAAAGCAGAAGGAAAACAGCCACATGCCGCCTGTGGTAACCGAGCCCACGACCTCCGAATTACGCGTCCGGTGCTGTACCTCTGATCTACGGCGATGGCGGTCAAATCTACTTTCGGGGGTATCAATGTTTACAGTTAGCCTAACCTTGAGAGTGTTGATCAGCGCCTCCCACGGTCGTAAGCGGCGGACGTAGTACATCCTGATTTACCGCTGGCGTGACGTGGAACGTCATCGAACGACGAGTGTGGAAGCTGTGTGAGAACCCTCTTATGCTTCCTGTGGCGTCAACGCTGCCAGAACCGAGGCGTTCCCTAAAAAAATTAAGCAAACAAGATAGAGGAAGGAGGGAGTCGTTATAAATATGAGAGAAGGCAACAGCCACAGGAACCAAGGGACACAGAGAATATTTTAATTGATTAATTTTTATTTTGTGGTGTTGATCAATTTAGAATATTGCGGAATATGTTATCGCTTAAAGCTATTTGATTAGAAAAGCAGAAGAAAAAAGAACAACATGGCGGTGCGAACCGAACCCACGACCGCCGAATTACGCGTCCGGTGCTCTACATCTGAGCTACGGCTGTCGAATCTTCTCCTTTCGGGTGTATTTATGTTTCCAAGTAACCTAACCTTGGGAGTGTTCATCAGCGCCTACGTCCGCCGCTTACGACCGTGGGTCGCCGCTTAGGTCGTGGATATATATATATATATATATATATATATATAGTTACGCCCAGGATTAATTAGGACCGGGACGGAGGACTGAAAGCAGCTGGGTCCGCTTACCGAGCACGAGACACCACCAACCTCGTTCTCCTCATCTTCGCCTTAGTCAGCAACGCCGACCATGCAGAATAGGAATAGGTAGAATAGACCTTGTCATGGGCGTCACGCTTCCGCCTACGCAGCCGAAGCCCGCTGGGCTAGTTAAGAAGCGCTGCGCGAATGGTAGGACTTCAGCCGGGCAACGTGAGTGACTTCAGTTCGCGCTGAACGACGTCCGCTTGCCGAGAGGCAAGCTACACGGTAATTGAGCTGGCTAAATTGCTCAATAATGACATAGGGTCCATCGTAGTTGCACCGTGGCATCAAAGTCGTCCATCGTAGTGACGATCCTCGCTTTCTGATAGGCCGCCACCACAACACCATATCACCAGGCCTGTAAGTGACGTGACGACGGCGGGCATCGTAGCGCGCTTTAGACCGATCTTGGGAGGCGAGAACATGAAGATGAGCAAGGCGTCGGGCTTCTTCGGCGACGCAGAGTATCTCAGCGATGGAGGGATCTTCAGGAAGCTCGTCAGAAAATGGCAGTATGGTGTCCAGGGTGTAGCGTGGGGCCGAGCATAGAGTAAAAAGAAGGGGCTGTAGCCAGTAGTCTCATGTCTCGCGGTATTGAACGCGTACGTGATGAACGGCAGGACGCTATCCCAATTCTTGTGCCTTGAATCAACATACATTGACAGCATGTTGGTGATAGTGCGGTTCATGCGCTCAGTGATTCCATTCGTCTGGGGATGGTAAGGCGAGGAATGGCGAAAATGCGATGCGCAGGAACGGAGAAGTTGCTCCACGACGTCAGCGGTGAACTGCCGACCACGGTCACTGATGATAACTTTTGGAGGTCCATGAAGTAAAACTATGAATCGTAGCAGAAAAGAGGACACATGATACGCTGTAGCTGCGGGTAGGGCTGCCGTTTCACAATAACGAGTAAGGTAATTGACACAAACCACTATCTAGCGGTTCCCATGATACTCTTTCGGAAACGAGCTAAGGAGATCTATGCCCACTTGCTCAAACGGTGCTGCAGACGGTGTCACAGGGGGAAGCTGACCAGATGCAAGGCTAGTAGGTCGCTTCTATCGTTGACATTGATTGCAGCTGGCGACGTACCGCTCAGTCGTGGCCCGCATTTTCGGCCAATAGAAGCGTACCTGAGTACGGTGCAGCGTCAATCCTGAACCAAGATGTCCAGATGTAGGGTCGTCGTGCATGGCTTGCAAAACAGAGTTGTACAGGCTCTTCGGGACTACCAGCAGGAAGTGGTGGCCCGTAGAAGAATAGTTTTGCTTTATGGGGGTCTATTCTTGTGATAACGCTCAAAGGGCTAGAAGCAGTTGTCGCTCTCTAGCACCAGCGTGCCAGCCCTAGCAGTCAGAGCTGTGACCCCCAACCCGCGGTGCGGTAAGTCGCAACCACGGCGGGTTCGGGCCAGAGGGGACAAACACGAGTATGCTACTCGGAGGAGCGTTTATTGCTCCCGAGCAATACAGTGCAGCAGCAACAATACAACCGCCGTAACGAGCGAGGATGTTCCGCTCGCGTACGGGGGTGGAAAACACAAAGGGCAGAACGCACGCAAAAATGTGGGGGAAGTAGGTTCCGCTCACCTCGCGTGGTTCCTCGCTCACGGCCCGCGGCGGTCAAGTCACACACGGTGGCCGGGCGATAAGGGCAGCGGTCTCCGTGGCAGATCTCCGATCCGTGCGTGTGCACGGCTCCCGCCAGAAGACGAGCGAGCCTCGGGAGAAACGCGCCTTCTTCCCGGGCTGTGGAGAGGAGGTCTCTCCGTTGCGAAAGGAGAAAGAGGGAAAGTCCCCGCCGCCGCGGCGGGGCGAGAAAGGAAGCGGGGGCGGCGTGAGTGCCCATCCTCGCAACCTCCCGAACGGCGCGCGCATAGCATCGCGTGATAATTACGCGCGGCCGTTACTATGGGGCAGGGGATTCATGTGTATCCCCACATCCCCCCCTCCTTAAAACTGCCCTACGGCCGAGAAGTGGCCGCGTTCACAAAAAGGGTGTACCGAGTGGGGCCGGCGAAACGCCGTTTAACTTTAAAAACCATTTAAGAAAAGATTCAGCTCACAGCCAGCAGTGCCGCCGTCGAAGGCCGTGGACGCCAGGGCAGGAAGGCAGTGTAGACGACCGCCATGGACGACCGTGGAGCCCAGGGTTGAAGGGGGTCGATGACCGCAGGTCCCGTGAGTCGGCCAGGGCAGCTTCGCCGGGACGCGCGGGCGGCAGGCAGGCTCAGGGCAATTACGCACCGGGTCGTAGCGTACGGCAGGCCCCCACTCAGCTGGATGAACCGCTTGCTCTTGGCTCGCCCTCTTTTCCTCTCGTTGGGGGGTGACAAAGGCGCGCCGACCCATTTTCCCTCTGCCGCAGAGGACTTGCGAGGCGGGCCCAGCGGGGCACCAAGCTTTTCTTGCGGGCGAAGCCGCTGCCGCGGGGACAGGGGGACTCCAAGGCGGCCTCTCTGCTGCAGTTTTCGCCATGGTAGACACAGGCCCCGGTTTCTCCGAATTCTCGTTCGCTCGTCCCGCGGCCGACCGGAAGCTGTTCTTCTGCGCAACTTGGTGGCGACAGCGGGCTCTTGGCTCCGGAATGCGGCCGCCTTCCAAACGGCCTGGCTCTCGGTGTTCGAAGCTGCAACGGCCGTTGCGGCGTCTGCTGGCTCTCCTCCGGGCACGCTGTGAAGGCTGGCCTGCGGCTGCAAAGCTGTCTTTTCTTTTTAGTTACTTTTAACGATTTACACAATTTTTTTTTTTTTTTTCAGTTAGTCTAACCCCGCTCGGTCTTTTCCGAAGAGAAAGCGTGTGCTTTCTCCGGAAGCCACGGTGCGAAATATGGAAGGGGTGTTCCGTCCATATTAAGCAGGAGAAATTACTCCCTGCGCGTTGGTCAGAGTTGTTTCTGCCGTGGGCGCAAGTTGTAACGAGGTGCCGGGCTCTGTTGTCGAGCCTTGCCTCTCGGTGCGGCTGCCTGCTGGCGGGGGAGGGTGTTCTCCACAGGCCACTCGTTCCCTCTGTCAAAGTAGGGTTTGAGATCACAGACATGCACTGGCCCGCCGGTCGGTCTTAGCGTCAAGTCCGCCAGCCTGTAGACGAGAGAGGAAAGTTTCTCCCGAACTACATATGGTCCCGTCCATTTCGGCGCCAGAGAAGCAGAAAACCGCTTACTGGCATCGCTCAGAACGTGACTGCGTCTCAACACCAGGTCACCCGGTTTGTAGTGAACTTCCCGGTGAGAGCGGTCATACTGCGCTTTCTGCTGGGCCCGAGCAGTGCTCAGATTCCGGCGTGCTTTGTCCAAAGCCTCCGTCATCCTCGCGCGCAGCCCGGTCGCATAGTCGGCGCGTGCCGGCCAAGCAATCGGGGTGTTGCTGCGAACCTGTAGAGTAAGTTCTAACGGGTTCGGCAGCTCCCTGCCAAGGTTGAGAGCGGCAGGTGTGTACCCAGTCGAGCGGTTCACGGTCGACCTGAGAGCAAACCCAATCTCGGGGAGACAGGTGTCCCAGTCGATGTGCGTCTCCGCAAATGCAACGAGCATGTGCTTGATGTTGCGGTTCACGCGTTCCGTGGGATTCGCCTGGGCGTGGTACGTGGTTGTTCTCCTGTGCTTAATGCCAAGGGCCGCACAGGAGTCCACGAAAAGTTTGGCAGTGAAGTACGATGCATTGTCCGTTATCAACTGCCCGGGGTAGCCGAATCGTGTGAACACCTCGATCAGCTTCCCCATGATTACGCGTGCCGTCAGCTTTCGAAGTGGGAAAAGTTCCACCCATTTGCTGAAATGGTCTGTGACAACGAGCAGATATTGGTTTCCACTCGGAGTCCTGGGGTAAGGTCCCATGACGTCACAAGCCGCAATTTGCCAAGGACCCTGGCTATTGATCGGCTGCATGAGCCCAGGTGGGCGTCCACCACGTGGCTTGACCCTTTGGCACACGTCGCACGAGCGGGCGTAGCGTATCGCATCCCGCTTCATGCCAGGCCAGGTAGCGAGGCGGCACAACTTGAGGTAAGTCTTAGGGCCACTCGCATGCCCAGCGATGCACGTGTCATGAAAGTAGCGTAAAAGTGCTCCTCTCAACGTGCGTGGAATCACCACCTTGAAGGACTCGTGTGTATCCTTCTCGGAGGGGATATATCTCAGCAGGATGCCATCGGAGTCGAGCAGATAGGAATCCATCGCGCTCACAGCATTACCAGCTGTGTTCGAGCGCCCCGCACGGACAACAATACCAGTTGCCTCCATGTGCGCCGCGGCCGCGCCGCCCGGCTCCCTGAGCCCGTCGAACACTTTTCGACAAAATGGATCCTCCCGCTGTGCCTCCAACAGCTCCCTTCTGCTGAAAACGCTCACCACTGAACTGATGCCTTCAAAGTGGTTTACGCTTTCGCCCTGGGAAGGCGGGGTGTCCCTTCCCTCGGGGCGTTGTGTGAGCTGCGCGGCCGTCGCGCTGCTCTGGCTGTCGGGCGCGGCGGAGTGGGCAGTGTTGTTACTTCCCAAGCCGTCAACGGGCGCGCGCGAAAGTGCGTCCGCCACCACGTTGTTCTTGCCCCTCCTGTAGCGCACGGTAAAGTCGTAACGCTGGAGGAGTAGCGCCCATCGCGCTAGGCGTCCGGACGGCTCGCCTAGGCGTCTCAGCCAAGTGAGTGCCATGTGATCAGTCTCAATCACGAAAGCGACTCCATCGACATAGTAGTCGAACTTCCGCAGAGCGAAGATAATCGCGAGACATTCTTTTTCTGTCACGGAATAGTTTCTCTCTGCGGGAGTTAATGAGCGGCTGGCGAACGCCACCGGTCTCAGGCTACCTCCGTGCTCTTGAAGCAGGACTGCTCCTAAGCCCAGGTCACAAGCGTCCGTGTGGATCACAAATTCCCTGTTCAGGTCAGGCAGCCTTAGCTCTGTGGTTTCCGCGAGCGCGCAAGTGAGATGGCGTAGTGCCGCCTCTTGCTCGGGTCCCCAATGCCACTTCACACCTTTCCTTAACAGCGCTGTTAAGGGGGCTTGCAGAGCTGCGCAATCTGGGATAAACTGTCGATAAAAGTTCGCCAGCCCCAGAAAGCGTCTTAGTCCGCCTATATCTGCCGGCGACGGGAACTGCAAAATAGCCCGCAGCTTGTCTTCGCACGGCAGAAGGCGTCCTTTGTCTAGCGTAAACCCCAACAGTGTTATTCGGGTCGCCGCTATCTGGGTCTTGTTCGGGTTCAGAGTGATTCCCGCAGACCTCAGCCTTTCCAGTACATCCCTGAGATGGCGTAAGTGCTCATCAAAGGTTTCCGAATACACGACAATGTCATCCAGGTAAGCAAGAGCGTGGTGCCACCTTGCATCGCCTAGGACACGGTCCATCAGACGCTGGTACGTCGCGGGCGCGCCGACCAGGCCGAACGGCATTCGGGTAAACTGGAAAAGTCCCCTGTGACAAGTGAAGGCAGTTTTCTCTCGGTCACTGGGGGTCATCTCCACCTGAAAGTATCCTCTGCTAGCATCGAGCGTAGTGAAGTACTTCGCTCCACCAACATTGGACACTATCGAGGGAATGCTCGGAAGTGGGTATGCGTCCTTCCGTGTCACCTCGTTCAGGCGTCGATAGTCCACACAAAGGCGGGTTGTTCCATCCTTTTTGGGCACCAGCACCACTGGAAACCCCCAGGGGCTGTTTGATCGTTCCACAACGCCTGTATCGAGAAGCTCGTCCAGTGCGTTATCGAGCGCTTTCCTCTTAGCCAAGCTGACTGGCCGAGGATTGCACTTCCATGGAACAGCGTCGCCTGTCTCAATTTTGTGCCTAACCAGCGTAGTGCAGCCAGGCCGCTCCGTGAATACGGCGTCGTACTCGTTTAGGAGCAGAGACAAACGCGCTTTTTCCTCCCCCGACAAGCTGTCTGAGTTGTCCAGCAGCGGGTGGGGAGGCCTGCATGCCGCCGCGGCACAGAGTGAAACCGCAGGGGGGACAGGCGGTCGCGCGGGAGGGGGGAGGTTCCCTTCCGCGCTTTTCCTCTCGACGCGGTCGACAGGCTGGTTGTTCAGCCGAGCCGAAGGCGTTTCGAGGCTTTTTTTCGGGCGATCGTTGCGTACGTCTGCGCGCGAAGCATCGGAAAGCGAATGTGCTTTCGACGCTTTTTGGGGTTGAACGAAAGGTTTCAGGGTGCCACATGCTCGCTCCCTATATCCTCCGTTGCAGACGTCAATAACAATGCCCGTCTTGGCGAGGAAGTCTCTACCAAGAATAATTGGAACCGATAGGCCGGGGAGGTGAGCGAAGCGCTGGCGCCTCACTCTTTTCTCCCACCGCACCACAAGCCGCGCGGCACCGCTCGCGTGTGCAGTGCCGCTGGCTAATCGGAACGTGAGGTTGCTCGCTCGCAGTCGGAGTCCGTTCCGACGGAGATGCTCACATACCTCGTCGCCAAACAGGGATGCGCTCGCTCCTGTGTCTAGCAATGCCATGAACTTACGGCGTGCCACTGTAAGCTCAATAAGCGGTACTGGCGTGTCGCTGGGTGGTTCCAAACGACAAGCCAGCGGGGCTAGGAGTTCGTGTGACTCACTGAGCACCGCTGTTGACGCCGCCGGCTGCGAAGCGTTGCTTACCGGCGGCTGCGTTCGTTTCCCGAAAGCGCGTGCTCTCGGTTCACGGGGCCTCTGCACTCCCGGGCGTAGTGCCCTCGTTGGTTGCACCGGTAGCAGAGGGTATTCGGCCGTTGCCGGGCGGGGCAGTTGTCGCCTCGCGCCGGCTGACCGTTCCTCCCTGCCGGGCGAACCGTCGCAGATGCCCTTTGGTCTAGCGTCCTCGGGTCGGTATGTCGGTCCCGATTCTGCATACCTTGGCCACGCGCAGCGTGTGCTGACCGCATAGCATACGTGTACGGGTCGAGAGCTCGGTCTGACAGTTCCCAACCGTTTCTCAGTTGCCCGTCACTGAAGGCAACCAATTCGGCTCCCCGGGAACGGTTTCGAAAAGTGTCTCCGTTCCAGGCGCATCGCGGCTCAAGTGCCTGCGACGCTGGCGGGGGTGGCCGATACGCGCGGGAGGCGAGTATGTCCGCCTGTATGCGCTTGGCTGCCGAGGCGAGTTCGTCCAAGTCCCTGAACGGTACGCCTCGTAGGTAGGCTGCGAAGGTAGGGTGCGCTTGTCGCGTAACACGCTCTACCTTCTCGCCGTTCGAAGCTGAGGGGTCTGCAAAACGATAGAGTTCGTCCATCGCCCTCACGTACTCAAGCAACGATTCGTCCGGATGCTGAGTACGCAGCTCCAACTCGCGCCGCAGACGACGGTCGTAATCTGCGGGCAAGAACTCCTCGCGAAACCTCGCTCGGAACTCCTCCATTGTGCGAGACCGATGGCCAGTAAGGCGGAACCAGCGGGCAGCCTGATCAGTCAGTGAGATTGGCACGACACGCGCCAGAATCTCGCCATCGGAAAGCCCTGTCGCCTGCTGGTAGGTCAGCATGCGCTCAAGGTACTCGTTGGCACTGACAAGATCGTGATAGCCGCCGTAGCTGGGAAGGTCCACCCTTAGCCTCGGACTCGCCGCTGGAGCGGGTGTTTGCAGGTTGTTCTGCACGATACCCGTGAGGCTCTCTATGAGGCGCAAGGCGTTGCGCAACACAGCCTCTTGGGCCTGGCCAGGTAGTTCTGGCTGAGGGCCCAGTTGGGATGAGCAAGATTGCACGTGTCGCGCCATGCTCTCCCTACCTGGCGGCATAGCGCTTGGCGAGAAGTGCCTAGCGTCGCCGCTCGTCTGAGCCGGTGTGTCGTGTGAAGCACCGCTCGGCTCAAACGATATAAGATCACAGGGGCTAGCGTCAGCCTCTGGGAACACACCTGCAGTAGTTGTTACTGCCGTGCCAAGATGTTGCTGCTGAGAAGCCGTATTGGACAACCACAGCAGGGACTGGATGTCAATCCCGCTCGCCGCCATGGCTAGTCTGTGTGTCGGCAGTCGCTCACACAGACACTCGGTTTGTCACACCTCTGGCCCCACGTTGAGCGCCAAGAATATGGGGGTCTATTCTTGTGATAACGCTCAAAGGGCTAGAAGCAGTTGTCGCTCTCTAGCACCAGCGTGCCAGCCCTAGCAGTCAGAGCTGTGACCCCCAACCCGCGGTGCGGTAAGTCGCAACCACGGCGGGTTCGGGCCAGAGGGGACAAACACGAGTATGCTACTCGGAGGAGCGTTTATTGCTCCCGAGCAATACAGTGCAGCAGCAACAATACAACCGCCGTAACGAGCGAGGATGTTCCGCTCGCGTACGGGGGTGGAAAACACAAAGGGCAGAACGCACGCAAAAATGTGGGGGAAGTAGGTTCCGCTCACCTCGCGTGGTTCCTCGCTCACGGCCCGCGGCGGTCAAGTCACACACGGTGGCCGGGCGATAAGGGCAGCGGTCTCCGTGGCAGATCTCCGATCCGTGCGTGTGCACGGCTCCCGCCAGAAGACGAGCGAGCCTCGGGAGAAACGCGCCTTCTTCCCGGGCTGTGGAGAGGAGGTCTCTCCGTTGCGAAAGGAGAAAGAGGGAAAGTCCCCGCCGCCGCGGCGGGGCGAGAAAGGAAGCGGGGGCGGCGTGAGTGCCCATCCTCGCAACCTCCCGAACGGCGCGCGCATAGCATCGCGTGATAATTACGCGCGGCCGTTACTATGGGGCAGGGGATTCATGTGTATCCCCACAGCTTCCAGAGAAGACCATCCCGCACACAAAAGTGGCTGACATTGGGAGGATCTTCAGCTGCCGCAAAGAGAGACCGTAGGGTTGAATCTGTCTGCTGTTCCGCTTTGAACGTTGCGACATCAGGAAAAGCAGGTGACACTGACGCGACGCAGTGGTCTGAAGTAGCGATGGTAGACTCATACTCAGGAAGAGGCATCCGCGAAATCGAAAGACAGTCCGCGTCAGCGTGACGGCGACCGCTCTCGTAGACGACTGTGTAATCGAACTCTTGTAGCCGGAGAGCCCACCGTGCAAGGCAGCCGCACGGGTCACGAAGTCACCGAGCCAACAGAGGGCATGATAGTCGGTGACGACGGTGAACGCTCGTCCGTACAGATAGGAACGGAAGCGCTGCGTGGCGAAGACGACAGCCAAGCATTCGTGCTCGGTGACTGTATAATTGCGCTCCGGCTTGCTGAGCGAGCGACTCGCATACGCAAGAACGTGCTCTTTGTTGTCGCATCGCTGGACTAGAACAGCGCCGAGGCCAACACCGCTGCCGTCAGTTATGGTGCTCGGCTGCTGTCCCGAAAGACGCGGGTTCGATCCCGGCCGCGGCGGCTAGAATTTCTTTGGAGGAGAAATTCTAGAGGCCCGTGTACTGTGCGATGTCAGTGCACTTTAAAGAACCCCAGGTGGTCGAAATTTCCGGAGCCCTCCACTACGGCGTCTCTCATAGCCTTAGTCGCTTTGGGACGTTAAACCCCATAAACCAAACCAACTAAACCAGAAACCCACCGAAAACAGCACGAGTACTCCAGCAAGCCCCGGCGCAGCCTCAGGCCATCCAGACCAGGCACAGCGACAAACGCCTTCCACGGTGGAAGGCCACATGGGTGCCGCCACGAGCTCGAGACCGGAAATCCCAAGCGCGCCTCCGTCTCGCTACGATCTCCGAAAGCGCTGTGGTTCCGCACAACGCGTTCGTCAACACTGACAATAAGGCCGCGTGAGTACGCCGACTCTCTCTTTCTCACCCTACCGACAGCCTTCCTCAAATAATTCCAAATTTTTAAAGTTGAGAAAAATCGTGGATAAACGAATAAGGCGCGAACTCCATATCCATAGCCTAAAGATCTATATGCAATAAAAATCGCACCAAAAGGTTTACAAATTTCACTAACACCATCAATGGGTAACCTGTGTGATGAGGAAAAGATAATTGGAATCGTGTACTAGAATCTGCCACTTTGGAATTGCTTGGAGTTACGATTGGCCATTTTGAGAGGGTCTTGGGGGCTCTGAAAAAAGAAGAGAGTCGTGCTCGTCAACACATTGCCCTAACCGCGCCTGAGGCCACCGAACTTACGCTCTTTGAGGAAAAGAGAACCAGCGAGGTACGCGAGATAAAACGTAAAAATTCATTAGGGACGGGATTCCACACCTCGCGTGGACAAACCCAGCTGAACGCGAAGAATCCGAAACGGAGGTAGCTACAAATAATCACACCATTGTTACGGCAAGCCCCAACAACAAATTAAACGCAACGACACAAACGACATTAATACCCACAACACAAGCAGAACGCTCTGGAACGGGAGCAGCCACTAATGATAAACCCGTTGCTACAAGCTCTGGGTCTGGTTTCCAGGATAGCATTATTAATCTATCATCCAGCGCCATAACAATTGACGAGAAATCAGTTCTTGCTCGAGGTCTTACGTTCTGCCCCACCACAAGTAAATACAATGAATTCTCAGTTTTAAAAGATTTGGACAATTTTGCACGAATGTTGCGACTGAAAGAATACTTTTGTGATAGGCCCCAGCTTAGTGCAGACAGCAGAAAATTCTGCGTTACAAACCAACACTGGACTCCTAACATGGGAAGAGAGAAACACTTGGACATGTATATTAATGCGGTCCAGAACAACATAATTCGCGCTTACAAAAGCCGCACTCCAGGGAGACCGAACCTGTCCAAACAAGAACGGGACGCATTGAAGGCTCTCAGCAGACGGACAGATGTAACCATAAAGCCAGAAGATAAAGGAGGTGGTATAGTAGTCATGGATAGTGAAGCATACATTGAGGAAGGCTTGAGACAACTCTCTAACAATTGCTTCTACAAACTTCATGATAAAGACCCAACTGCACAATACCAACAATTTATAGCAGAGTCTCTAGATCAGCTTGCGCAAAAAGGGGACATAGCCGTAAGGTTATCTAAAGCCCTCACCGCACCACACCCGTCGCCAGGTCGATTCTACTTACTACCGAAAATCCACAAAACGGATATTCCTGGCCGCCCTATAGTATCTGGCATTGGCACGATTACAGAACCAATTTCCAGTTACATTGACACATTAATCAGGCATATTCCAACAACACACCCATCCTACATTCGAGACACAAACCATTTCCTTCGCGAAATAGCGGGCCTTAAACTTTCGGAAGGTGCCTTTCTGGTAACAGTAAATGTAATCTTACTCTACACTAATATTCCTCATTCCGATGGCAACAGATCTCTGACCGAAGCGTACAAACAAGATAGAAAAGAGGAGTCCCCTGCCCCACGTGTTCTAGAAATACTTGCGAAAATCGTACTCGAATAAAACAACTTTGAATTCAACGATCAACACTACTTAAATATTAATGGCACAGCCATGGGTGATCATTCGCCAGTTTATCTGATCTGCAAACAAAATGGTGTTTTGAAAAACTGTGCCAATCCACCTATGTCTTTTCTTACACGAAATATTAACCTGAAAACTCTCAATATTTTTCGAAGTCGGGTGGAATGCACAAACTGGACCTCTGTATATGAATGCACAGATGGAAATCTAGCATATGACACGTTTATGACTGTCCTTAAGAATGTTTACGATAGTTGTTTTCATGTGAAAAGAGTAAAGAGTTCAAAAAAAATTCGCAAGCCATGGCTCACAGATGAGTGCCTTGAAATGATAGGCGAAAAGATGAAATGTACTTTCAATTCGTGAAAACTCGAAATCCTGCAGACTGTTCTGCTTTTAAAAAATACAGAAATAAAGTGACGAAGTTCTTGCGGAAATCTAAGATTACTACGAACATGTATTTAATGAGGCATCTGGCCGCAGTGACCTCATATGGCGTGAAATAAATCATTTATTGAAACCAGGTACAAAACAGAATGATAGTCTGAAAATCACAATCAACGATCAGCAATTAACTGGTACGCAATTAGCATCTCATTTTAACGAATACTTCACAACTCTTGCAAATAGCAACTATAATGAAAATGCAAAACTCTTTTTAGGTGCACCTAATGCAAACTCTGCTTTTTTTGAACCTATTACACCACAGGAAATTCACTCAGTTTTTATGTCCTGCAAAAACAGCAAAGCACGAGTATAGACGGGCTGGAAATCAGGCCTATTAAGTTTGTTGTCGACCTCCTGGTAGACGTTATTGCCCATATTTTCAATGTGTGTCTAGCCACTGGTGTCTTTCCAGTGAACATGCAGAGGGCTAAAGTGACTGTCCTGTACAAATCTGGAAACAAAAATGAGCTTTCGAACTACCGCCCAGTTTCGGTGCTGCCAGTTATCTCAAAGGGATTTGAAAAAGTCATCTGTAAAAGGATTATGTCATTTTATAATAAGCATAATGTTTGGTCGGAGCGCCAGTTTGGTTTCCGCCAAAATATGTCTACGGAACTGGCTCTTCTAACCCAAAAAGATTTCATTATCAAAGGATTCGAAGAAAGAAAAATAACATTAGGTGTTTACGTTGACTTTTCAAAGGCTTTCGACAGAATTAATCATCAAACTCTTTTCGCTAAATTAGAGCACTACGGTTTTCGTGGCATTGTCCTTGCTCTCCTAACATCTGATTTAGAAAACAGAAAACAATGCGTTTCTATTGGAGAAGAGCAGTCCACATTACGAAGCATAACATGCGGAGTACCACAGGGCAGTGTCCTCGGACCGGTACTCTTCAATATATACATTAATGATATAACACGGGTATCCCCAGAAGCCTCTTTGGTAATTTATGCAGATGACACGAGCTTTTTCATTCAATGTGACGATACGACCGAACTCGAGAAATTAGGAAATATTACCCTGAATAAATTGTCAGAATGGAGCAAAATTAATTCTTTAGCAATAAACAATAAAAAAACAAAGGCTGTCATTTTCTCGTCATCACAAAAATTTGTTGACCGTAATCTTAATCTCTATTTAGGATCTGAGAAGATAGAAATAACAAAGGAAGTGAAAACGCTCGGTGTCACCTTTCACGAGAACTTGATCTGCGATATCCATGTAGGCTGTGTGATTAAATGTCTGGCCAGGGCTTGCGGGATACTTTGCCGATTTAGACAAGTTATTCCACTCAAAATAAAGCTGCTACTTTATAATGCTATCTTCAATCCTCAGCTAAACTATTGTAATCTTGTATGGGGAACTACATCACTAACGAACATCAACAAACTCCTTCTTTTACAAAAAAGAGCTCTCCGTCACATAGCAGATGTTCCATACGACGCTCACACAAGTGACCTGTTCCCCTTACTTGGTGTTGTTCCTGTGACACATATGTACGAGCTGAATGCCCTATTAAAACACAAGCCGCCGCGGTGGCTCAGCGGTTATGGTGCTCGGCTGCTGACCCAAAAGACGCAGGTTCGATCCCGGCCGCGGCGGCTAGAATTTCTTTGGAGGAGAAATTCTAGAGGCCCATGTACTGTGCGATGTCAGTGCACGTTAAAGAACCCCAGGTGGTCGAAATTTCCGGAGCCCTCCACTACGGCGTCTCTCATAGCCTTAGTCGCTTTGGGACATTAAACCCCATAAACCAAACCTATTAAAACACAAATATTCCCTGAAATTTAATCGGATGCCTTTTCTACGATTATGCAATTTAACAAAACCACCCGAGGTGCCGTACAATATAAGAACAAGAGAAGTATGGTTGGTGCCGTTTTCCCGCACGAATCATGGTCACAACAGACTACAATACATTATGCCTACTTTAATTAACAACTATCATAATTCAAACACGGACATCCACACACTATCGAAACAACACCTTAAGTGTTTGTTCACTCACAATTTAGGGAGGTAGCGTCAATGTTTTGAAATCTTGTTTTATTATTGCAGCCTTTTGTGCACGTATTTTTACACTGTCTATGGTAAAACTGTGGTCTGTGCTTCTATGCCTGCAAATGTAGCAGGAAATGTTTTTAGTCCTGTATAGCCATATATCAATTTCGCCGTTAGATGTTCTTCAATGTGCAAAATATTGGTGATTAAGTATTAGTATTCGTCTTATTGAATCCATGTCTATCAGTTACATTGAACCGGTATTATTACTTTTTACTAATATGCAGCATTTTTGTTTGGAATTACTATGTATATTATGTATTTTGTGTTTACTATATATTTTGTGTTTACAGTTTCTAAGTATACTGCATGCTCTTATGTTCGTACAATTTTAATCGCAGCTTTGTATTATTTCTGCTGTTATCCGTTGCCAAGAGAAAACAAGGGGTAAGAACCGTTGTCAACCTGCTCGAGAAGCAGCTTTTTGTTCTTATCCTTGCATTTATTTCTGTATTGAAATAAATGCTAAATAAATTGATTTGATTTGATTTGATTTACAAGGATGGCCCCCACCTAAGCCAACATCTTCATGCATAGTATTGAATCTAAATTTTTGCAAGATTCTCTCATCAAGCCCATCCAATACAAACGCTATTTGGATGACATTTTTTTTTAATTTGGCTTGGCACAGAGCAAGAACTCCTACATTTTATTGAACAATTCAACCTTGTCCACCCTAACGTATCGTTCACTCATGCGTACTCCCACACCACAATTAACTTCCTAAATGTCGAGATTTCGGTAAATTAAGGCTCACTTAACACCAGCGTATATAGAAAACCGACGGTCCGTCAACAATACTTACACTTTCAAAGTTGTCATCCTCGCCACTCCAAACCAAGTATCCCACACTCTCAGGCACATCGATTTAAAAGAATCTCTTCACAAGATCAAGACTTCGTGAGAAATTCCAATCGCATATCAGAAGTGCTCACCAAGCAAAGATATCCCCCGCCATTGTCGACGATGCAATTCAAATGGCCTCTAAACTCAGCCGAGAGGAAATACTAGATGGAAGTCGAAGTAGTGAAGCAACAGATCACCGGTCAAACTTGGTACTCACCTACACAAGTAATCCCCCCAACGTAAACAAAATCCTTCAAAAACATTTCAACATTCTCGAACAAAGCGAGCGCCTCGCCAAAATTTTCACTTCTCCCCCTCACGTAGTCTACAGACGACCGACAAACATTCAAAACATTCTCGTACACTCAAAAACACATAACCACCTTGGGTTGGGTTGCCGACACTGCGCCAAAAGTAGATGCCACGTCTGCAAACATATGCAAACAACCAGCTGTGCGATAAGCACAGCCTCAGGTTTTAAATTGAAAATCAATGGTGTGTGTGTGTGTGCGCGCGTGTGCGCTTGTGCGCGTGTGCGTGCGCGTGTGTGCGCGCGTGTGTGCGTGTGTGCGTGCGTGCGTGTGCGTGTGTGTGCGTGTGTGCGTGTGCGTGTGTGTGTGTTAAAAAAGTGTGTGATTGGTTTTCAGGTAACCAGATTTACATTAACAAGCAGAAAACGGCTCTGGTTTGTTTTAGAAATCCGCACAAAAATGTCATATTAAAGGAA